>NC_056518.1:1223834-1236736 GCF_014905685.2 Nematolebias whitei
CAGCAACATGAAACAGATCAGCAGCAACATGAAACAGATCAGCAGCAACATGAAACAGATCAGCAGCAACATGAAACAGATCAGCAGCAACATGAAACAGATCAGCAGCAACATGAAATGGATCAGCAGCAACATGAAACAGATCAGCAGCAACATGATGTGATTTTTCAGTGATTATCCTGATTAGATATTCATAAGGCTGCACAAACTCTAGTTCATGTTGCTGTTTGACGTATTGTTCTGATTGTTTACTGCTATTAGTGCTTAGTGTTTTATTAGTAGATGTTTTTTAGTTGATATTTTTCTTAGTTCATATCTTAGATCTTATTACTGTTTTTCTTTTACATTTTGTTGTTGTCTGTAACTGGGACCCTGTGTACATAATTTTGCTCCACCACATGTACCACATGAGGTGCGAATGACAATAAAGAAACTCTGACTCTGACAAATCAAATTACAAAAAGACTTTATTAATCTTACTACTATTAAACTTACTACCGGCAAAGTGAACCAAACTCTGGCACCGCTTGTATAGGGACTGAACAGCCCGTAGCAACGGGCCCCCAATTCCATACTCATGGAGCACCCCCCACAGTGTACCTTGAGGAATATGGACGAATTCCAAGATGGCCACGCTCAGAGCAGTAGCAGCTTCACAGGCTCCCGGTACCATCCCAGTTTTTATAAGTTTTGATATTGACTCTGTGCCTGACTCTGCATGATTTATGCGTGTGAACTATAGCCGAACCGAACTGATGAGAGAATAGGAGCGGATTTGCCACGAAATATAGCAGAAATCAGCAGCAAACTCAAAACTACGCTCGGCAGAATGCAGATCTTAAAGTCATCTACCTGGAAGCTGCAGCAGAGGCGTTCCAGCGGGCAGAAGAGGAAGCGCTGCTCCCGGCTTAAGAGGAGAGGATGCCGGGCGGGGCTTATGGTGAGGCTACGAGCTAACGCTAAAGCCGGTAAACTCCCCATGCCGTCTCTCTTTCTGTCGAATGTCCGCTCTTTGGACAACAAGGTGGATTTACTTCGTCTGAGAGCGGGCGCCTCAGAAGAGATGAAGAAGTGTGCGGTGCTTTGCCTCACAGAAACGTGGATTACAAGCGAAACGCTGGATGACAGACTTTTTTTTCGAGCGGACCGCTGCAGCGAACTAACGGGGAAATCACGGGGAGGCAGAGTATGCATTTACGTGAGTAAAAGTTGGTGCACGAACTATACTGTTGTAAATAGCTCATGCTCAAAGGCTTTGGAGCAAATAACAGTGAAATGTCGGCCACATTATCTACCCCGCGAGTTCACAGTGACTTTCAGCTCTGTCGTTTACATTCCTCCGGACGCTAATGCTAATGAATCACTGCAGGAGCTACATGATATCATCAGCTCGCTGCAGAGCAAACACCCTGAGGCTCTTTACGTTGTAGCCGGAGACTTTAACCACGTGAATCTAAAGGAATGTCTCCCAAGCTTTAATCAACATGTGGCAATTCCGACACGTGGAGAGAAGACGCTGGACCGTGTTTACACGAACGTAAAAGATGCATACAAAGCTGAACCCGGTCCCCACCTAGGACTGTCAGACCACATCTCAATCTTCCTGGCTCCTGCTTACATGCCCCCGCTGAGACGCTCCAGACCGGTACAAAAGGAAGTTAAATGCTGGATCCAGGACAGTGGCCCCATACTGAGAGATTGTTTTGACCGAACAGATTGGCAGGTTTTCAGAGAAGCTGCTGAAAATGGAGGTTCGCTTGATCTTGACCATTACACATCCTCAGTTCTGGGTTACATTAGTACATGTACTGCCACCGTCTCCACTATCAGAAATGTTAAAAGCTACCCAAACAGAAAACCTTGGCTGAATGCAGAGGTGCGTACCCTGCTGGAAGCCAGGAACACTGCCTTCAGGTCTGGAAACTCAGAGGAGCTGAGTAGGACAAGAAAAGAGCTGGTTGCTGGTATTAAGAGGGCCAATGCCACATATGCACAGAGGATCGAGGGTCAGTTCATCTCACAAGACCCTCGGAGCATGTGGAGGGGCATTAAGTGCATAACAGATATAAAAGAAGGAGCGAACAATGCCCCAAAGAACCATCTCTGCCTGTTGCCCTCAACAAGTTCTATGCACGCTTTGAAGACCCGAACAGACCACCCAGCACCAGACTCACCTCACCACCAGATGAAGAGCATCTCAGCGTGACCTCAGCCGAAGTAAGGAGTACTTTCAGGAGGATTAATCCGCACAAAGCAACTGGCCCAGACAACATCCCCGGAAAAGTGTTGAAGGAATGTGCTGATCAGCTCTGCGAGGTGCTGGCAGACATCTTTAACACCTCACTTACCCTGGAGACAGTTCCCACCTGCCTGAAGACTGCCACCATCATTCCAGTACCAAAAAGCTCTACAGTGACTGGTCTGAATGACTGTCGGCCAGTGGCCCTCACCCCGATAGTTGCTAAATGCTTCGAAAAACTGGTCATGACTCACATCAAAACAACCATCAACATCAACGAGGACCCTCATCAGTATGTATACCATGAAAACCGATCAACAGAGGATGCCGTCTCCTCTGTGGTCCACACTGCGCTCAACCACCTGGAGCAGAAAAACTCTTACGTCCGTATGCTCTTTGTGAACTTAACATCTGCCTTCAACACCATGATCCCCCAAACCCTGATGGACAAACTATCCACTCTAGGACTAAGCCCCTCAATTTGCAACTGGGTACTAGACTTTTTAACAAACAGACCACAGTTAGTGAGGATCCACAACCTCTCCTCCTCCACCATAACCCTCAGCACTGGCTCTCCTCAGGGATGTGTGTTGAACCCCCTCCTGTTTACTCTGCTCACGTATGATTGTGCAGCTACCCATCCAGGCTGTCATATTGTAAAGTTTGCAGACTATACAGCGGTGGTGGGATGCATCACAAACAATGATGAGTCCAGCTACAGGCAAGAGGTGGAACACCTGGAGAGCTGGTGCAGAGAGAATAACCTTCACATCAATGTGAAGAAGACAAAGGAGATGATTGTGGACTTCAGAAGGAACAAAAACATCTACACCCCCCTGAACATAAAAGGATCTGCGGTGGAAGTGGTCTCCAGCTACAAGTACTTGGGTGTACACATGAATGACAACCTCAGCTGGAGCAACAACACCACCAGCCTGATCAAGAAAGCTCATCAGAGACTCTACTTCCTCAGAAAGCTGAGGCGAGCTGGTCTGGGAAGCTCAGTCCTCACCTCCTTCTACAGGTGTGCAGTGGAGAGCATCCTGTGCTCCAGCATCAACGTGTGGCATGGAGGCTGCACAGCTGCAGAAAGAAAAGCTTTGCAGAGAGTGGTGAAGGCTGCACAGAAGTCTGTCGGAGTCAGCCTCCCCACCATCACAGCCATCTACACCTCTAGATGCAGGAAAAGGGCTACCTGCATCATGAAGGACCTCACTCACCCAGCACACACACTTTTTGCCCCACTCCCCTCAGGAAGGAGGTTGAGGAGCATTAATTGTAGAACCACTAGACTGAGGAACAGCTTCTACTCTGAGGCTGTTAGACTCATGAATCTCTAACTAGAATAATCACTGTGAAAAATCACATCATGTTGCTGCTGATCTGTTTCACGTTGCTGCTGATCTGTTTCAATGTTGATGTGTTCATGTGTGCTCATCTGCTCACACAGACTCATGTTCATGTTTGTGCTGATGTTCAATGTTTTATGTTATGAGTGCTTAGTGTATATTTAGTTGATGTTTTTCTTAGTTCATATCTTAGATGTTATTACTGTTTTTCTTATACATTTTATTGTTGGATGTAACTGGGACCCTGTGTACATAGTTTCGCTCCACCACATGTACCACATTAGGTGCGAATGACAATAAAGAAACTCTGACTCTAAATGCCTGCTCCAAGTCCACAAAATGCATGTAGACTGGATGGGCAAACTCCCATTACACTTCAAGGACCCTAGTGAGGGTAAAGAGCTGATCCAGTGTTCCACTGCAAGGACAGAACCCACATTGTTCCTCCTAGATCTGAGGTTCGACCAACGATTGGACTCTCTTCTCCAGCAACACTGAATAGACCTTACCAGCGAGTCTAAGTAGAAATATGCCCCTTTAATTGGAGCACACCCTCCATTCCCTCTTTTTGAATAGGGGAACCACCACCCCAGTCTACCAACCCAGTGGCACTGCCCCCAATGTCTATGCGATGTTGCAAAGGCTTGACAACCCAGACAGCCCCACAACATCCAGAGCCTTAAGGAAATCAGGGTGAATCTCATCCACTCCCAGAGCACTGACGCCTCTGAGCTTTTTAACTACCTTGGCGACCTCATCCACAGTTATGAACGGATCAACCCCAAATTCACCCGACTCCGCTTCCTCCACTGAAAACGTGCTGTGGGATTGAGAAAGTCCAAGAAGTATTCCTTCTACCTCTCGACGACATCACTGGTTGAGGTCAACAGCACCCCACCTTTACTGAGCAGTGTTAGTAAAGTGCTATTTCCCCCTTCTCAACCACCCAATGGTTTGCCAGTATCTCCTCTGAGCCGACCAAGAGGTTCTATCCAAGGTCTCACCGAACTCCTCCCACATCTGAGCTTTTGCCTCAGCAACAGCCAAGGCTGTGGACAGCTTGGCCCTCCAATACTCTTCATCTGTCTCCGTAGTCCCACTGGCCAACAAGGTTCAATAGGACTCATTCTTCAGCTTGACAGCATCCCCAACCCAGGGTGTCCACCACTGAGTTTGTGGATAGCCACCACGAGGAATACAGACAACCTTGTGGTCACAGCTCAAGGCAGCTACCTCAACAAGCGAGGCATGGAACATGGCCCACTCGGACTCAATGTCCCCCACTTCAGTTGGGATGCAGTTAAAGCTCTCCTGGAGGTGTGAGTTGAATATCTTTCTGAGGGGTTCTTCTGCCAGGCGTTCCCAGCCAACCCTCACTACACATTTGGGTCTACCTGGTCTGTCTGGCATCTTGCCCCGTCATCTGATCCAACTCACTATCAGGTGGTGATCAGTTGACAGCTCAGCTCCTCTCTTCACCTGAGTATCCAAAACAAACGGCTGCAAATCAGATAACACAACTATGAAGTCACTCATCGATCTATGACCTAGGGCATCCTGGTGCCAAGTTTGCTTAAGAACACCCTTATGTTCAAACATAGTGTTCATGATGGCCAAACTATGACTAGCACAGAAGTCCAACAACAGAACACTGCTTGGTTTCAGATCAGAGAGGCCGTTCCTCCCAATCACACCCCTCCAGTTCACACTGTCATTACCTACATGGGCATTGAAGTCCCCCAGTAGAATAAAGGAGTCCTTATCTGGTGCACCTTCCAGCACCCTTGGAGTCCCCAGCTGGTGCACCTTCCAGCACCCTTTGAGTCTCCAGCTGGTGCACTTTCCAGCACCCCTGCCAAAGACTCCAAGAAGGCTGGATACTCTGAACTGCCATTCGACACGTAGGCACAAACAACAGTCAAAGCCCGTCCCCACACCCAAAGACGAAGGAAGCCACCCTCCCATCTACCGGGGAAAACTCCAGCACACAGGCACCAAGTTGGGGGGGCTACAAGTAGATCCACACCAGCTCGACGCCTCTCACCATGGGCAACTCCAGAGTTTAATAAGGCCCAGCCCCTCTCAAGGACATGGGTTCCAGAGCCCATGATGTGTGTCGAGGTGAGCCCAACTATATCTAGTCGGTACCTCTCAACCTCACGCACAAGCTCAGGCTCCTTCCCCACCAGAGATGTCATGTTCCATATCCCAAGAGCCAGCTTTGGTAAGCCACGGTCAAGAGTGCCAAGGTCCCCGCCTTCGGCCACTCCCCATTGCATCATGCATCTGACTTTTATGGCCCTTCCTGCAGATGGTGGATCCACAGGAAGGCAAACCCATACTGCTCCTTTGGGCTGAGCCCGATCGGACCACATGGGTAGAGACCCAGTCACCAGGCGCTTGCCGATGAGTCCCTCCCCCAAGGCCTTGCTCTGGGTTGGGGTCCCAGTAAAGCCCCCAGTATACTCCCGCGTACGTCCATTCACGCGTACATACGCGTGTACTGTACGCAGAGGGTTCAGACTTTGTACTTGAGCCTCCACCATGAGCTGCTGCAGAGCAGCTTCACAGACAAGGGGCGTTTACCGTCGGGACAAATTGAGGTCGCAGTCATTTGCTGACACGCCTACTGGATTGATTGACAGGTCGGGAAAAAAGAAAAAAAAAGTGCTGGCAGCCTCAGCTGCAGCGGTGTTCTGTGTTTATATGTTGTTAATAAAAAGATCTAAAAAGCCCCCCCCAAAAAAACAGGGAGCGCTGGCTCTACAGCCCACACATCAGACCAGCCCACCAGGAAATCTCCAGACCCTCCCGCAGCCACGTTGGACCTGAGTTTAATTTGCTCGTGACAAATTCCTTCATTTCTCACCATTTCAGTCATGGCATCAACGGAGGAGGAAGAGATCTCTGCCTCTTGGCAAAAAAACAAAAGAAAAGGCCAGATCAGGGATGAAGAAGAGGAATTTAATACATTGGTGTCGCATAAAAAACAGTCCGTCACTGGGCTGTTTATTGTGCAACATCGAGTATGCGTATGCGGTCGTAAAAATTGAGCTTTGCACAGACATGCCCTGGGGGGTATGCTCGTACCTCCGCGTACGTACGTGCGTACCTCTGTGTATGGACGTACGCGGCAGTATACTGGGGGCTTTACCCACTTCTGGGCAAGGGACACAGAGTTCTTTGTTTTTTTTCTGTCCATAAAAAATCTTCTGAATTGCTGTTTGTCTGGCCTGTCACCTAGGACCAGTCTGCGTTGGGAGACCCTATCAGGGGCAATTATAATTGCCCCCGATAGTATAGCTCCTAGGATCATTCAGGTGCACAAACTCCTCCACCACGATAAGGTGGCAAATCAAGGAGGATACAAACCACATTGAGAAAAATCATTTTTTTAAAGTTTCTTATATTTTTTAACATTTGATCTCTTTATTTTTATTATTATTATTATTATTATTATTATTATTATTATTATTATTATTATTATTATTATTATTATTATTATTATTTTACATTTCATACAATTTATTTTTAATTTTTATGCAAATGAGCAGTTATTGTACAGTAAAAATATTTGCCACACTGATGTTGTCATTGCAGCGGTCTGATTGTTCCGGAGCAGTATGGAAACGAGACAGTTCCTGAGGTCGTGTCTCAGTCCGGCTTCACTCTGTTGCATTTCTTCAGTGATGCAGCATACAACCTGACGGGCTTCAACATTTCCTACACGTAAGAAAAGATGGAGAATACCTTTTTCAAATATTTACAGAGATTCCCAGTAAAACTAGCTTGCATTCACTTTTAGTTTGTTTTTATCTTGGCTGGCTAAACACTTAAACTTCGGATATTTTTTCTGGTCAGCAAATGCTCCAGAGATTAGCTGCTGTCGTACAGCAGTGCTTGCAAGTGAAAAAAACTTGAAGTGAGCTGTCTGTAAAGATGTTTAAAACAAATTCAGAAGCAACATAAAAGGTGGAGTGGCTAATAAAAGGACAAATGTTCTGTTGAAGAGTATTGTCTGCTTTTCATCTTGTGGGTCGATGCTTTTCATACCTGGCCTGGACTTCAGCAGCTAACAGGAGGAATGGATTACAGCTTTGTTTAGTCTTTTTGAACGTTAAACTTCATGGAAACTGTTGGATTAAGAAATGTTCAACTTGAACATCATAAAAAAAGAACTAACAAAGGGACCTTTGTTCCATTTGTTTTGCTCTCAGTATTTTGAGGCAGAAAGATATTGATGTCTCGCTGTCTTGCTTTGATGGTTAACACGTCATACATTGCACACCGTGTGTCTAACTCAGCGGTGTGTTAGTGTGTGGGCCCTGTCAGATGATAAACATGCTTTCTCAGAATGATCAGCTTGTAACAATACGTTCTGCAAGCTGAAGGAGAATGGTGCAGATTTTATATTTAGCTCTAAACTCAAGTTGGTGCTGGCACAAAAGCAGATGTCACCGTCAAAAAAGTTCTTCTTTTGTTTTCATTCATAATTTTATATCTCATTTGCTTTTTGTTTTGTTTTCCTCATCGTAAGAGTGAATACATGTCCCAACAACTGCTCTGGCCGAGGTGAGTGTCGTGTGGGGAACGCCACGGCTTCGGTTCATTGTGAGTGTGAAGCCAACTGGAAGGGAGAAGCCTGTGACGTCCCATACTGCCTGAAGAACTGTGGCTACCCTGAAAGAGGTCGATGCCAAGGAAAGATGTGCATCTGTAACGCTGAATGGCAAGGTGGGCTGACATCCTGGGAGTATTGTGTCCGTTTCATTTTCACTAATCACGTTCTTGCTTGAATAACAAGTTGTGTCAAGACTGGGACCTTGAGTACACAGTTTTGTTCCACCTCATGTACCACATGTGATGCAAATAACAGTAAAGATACTTGAAGATGAGAGTCTGCAGTGAAGTTGAACTCGAAGCAGTCTGCTCAGATAAATAATGTTGTTAACTTACTTTAGATTTATATGAACGTTTCTGTTCAGTGTCCTGAGACGACTTCCGTTGTGACTTGGTGCTGTATAAATAACCTGAACTGAATTTTGTCAAGTTAGCCTGCAGATATCCAACACCTACTCCGAAATGATCCATTTTCTGTGCTAACTGAACAGAAGCTCCCCCAACAAGAGCTGTCCATAAATGTAGAAAGTAATAGCTTGTATCATTATTTATCTATTTATTTATCTGATATGCAACAAAATTACAAGAGCATTTCTAGCTTGATGCATCTACGACATCTTTCTTATTGTCATTTCACAACATGTCATGTCAAGATGACCAAAACAAGTTCAGGTCATAAAGCCACATTTAAACCGATCCAGATTCAAATCAATGATTAAACAAGACAATCACACTCATTTTACTAGTCAGTTTGAATCAAGTTATTTTTCAGCAGGTTGCTTCCAAACTTCACCTTGACACAATTCCTCATGCATGTAGGTGACTGCAGGAAAGAATGACTGGAGAACAGGACGAAACCTCCAGCTGAACTAGATGTTGGGCAGCCTGCTTCAGCCGACTGGAGGTTCAAAGGACGGGAAGACGCAAAGATATGTGTTGGGCTAGGCGTGGTTTCTGTGGGAAGACGAGGAGAAAACAAAGTTAATGACAGCAATCACTACAAATACTAACATGAGACTGAAGACAGTGTGACACGTGCTTCCTTTGTCTTCCAGCAGTTTCAGCTTGTAGCAGCTAAACTAAAGGCTTCATGGGAGATGAGCTAAGCTAACCCTGACTTGAGGATTTGTCAAAAAAGAAAATCCTAAGCTTATTCTGTGCTCCCAAGTACAAACTAGAAACAAACGTGCATGTTAGAGCAGTGCTCTGTGTTGAATCAGAACAGAACATGCAGTGAGAATGTGCTTCATGACCTGGTTAAATACATACATCATCTTTAGTTCTTTTAAATATGTCTGTTTCAGTTCAACGAACGCTTCATCTACAGAAATACACCCCTCATAATACACATTTATGTGTTTAGCTAACATTAACATTTCTTATTATAAAAATAAAAAACATATCAGGTAGTTGATTTGGGATTCTTCTGTTTGGAGGTGGTTTGTTCTTGTATGTAAAAGTCATCAGTATGACAATGAATATTAATTCATGTAGATAAATAGTTTTTGATCTTTCTCACTCTTTATAAGTTAATTTGTTTGACATGTCTGTTTAAATGTTGTATACTGGTATTATGAAACAAACGTTTTTCTTGTCCAGTGGGATTTCAAGAGTGCTACTGGAACATGAGCTGCCTTATTGCCTGAGGACTGAAGCAATTTCTCATGGTTTCTGTTCTTGATCTGATGGGATGGAACACAATTGTCTTTCGCATGGCAGGAAGTTGAACAGCTTGTTGCAGGATGAAAGGATGTTTTACACTACTGAGGACACTTTTCTTTGCATTTCTCCTTAAAAATGGATAGAAGTGAGAAGAAAAAGTGTCACTCACAGCAGTTAATGTTTCAATAGTAGAAAAGGTGGGGAGAATGGGAGGACAGAATCGTGCATGCTTTAAGTCTTGTCCACAAATTTTTAAATTATATTTTCTAAAACTATCCCGTAAATGCGGCACGCTTTTGAAAAAGGTTTTCAGCTTCGCAGAAATGCAGACAACTGTCCAAAATGCTGTCACTTTGCCAAACCTGCAAGTGTCGCTGTAGCGCTGCCACAGAAATACAGCAGAAATGATGCAGTCGATACTTTAACTCTTTAACAGAAACATCTCACCATGTTCTGCTTCTTGCTGCCAGCTTCACGTTTAAAATGAACTGTTTTCATTAACAAGTACAAAAGCAAACCAATGTCTAACTCAAACCTACTAATCCTTTAAATGCTTTTATTCTAAATACACAGATTATTTAAACAAACTCAAAGTTTTAAGAGTTGGTGTTTGTAGAAATGCTAACGTTTTACAGTACTGCAATCATTTTGTGGATTTTCTTATTAAAAAGGAGTTGATCACTTTTCTGATTCATCCTAACTTGTGCATTGTTTCTGATAACAGTTACAATATAATTCTTCCTGAAATTACATGAATAAAAAGTAAGAAGTTACTCCATTACACGATCCTGGTTTGAGCTCACAAATTAGGATCACAGACTTGAAATTAGTTTATTTTTTATTTTTATTTTTACATTTGATGTCAAAGAAAACTAATCCAAGAGCTCAACTCAAACCATCCATTTCTTTTATTACTGAGCTATCATTCTCTCAAATAGATAGTCTTTTATTAATTTGCTCTCCAGAGCAGACTTCCACCTCTCCAGGCTCTCTTCCACCTGCTCCCTTCTTTCATAATGTCATCTGCAAACACCTCAGAGTCTGTAGGAACTCCTACCTGGCCTCATATGTGAACCACTTCATCATGACCGCCAACAAGAATGGGCTGATGCCCGATTTAATCTCATCCCCTCCATGAACCCATTTGTCACTCCTACTGCACAACTCCCCACCGTCTCACTTTGTTTTATTTATTACTCCGAGTTATCTTTTTTTAAAGGAGAACGTTCCAGATGATAGTTGTTGTTTCTTGCAGGAAAAATAACAGCTCCTTAATTTCCTTTGTTTTATAGTTTTCTTGGTGCCTTGACTTTGTGGTTTTCCTAACTCCTCAGGTCCGGACTGTTCTGTTTCTGTTCCTGCCAACTCCTCCTTTTGGAGCCGGGAGGAGTACACTGAAGCTGGGCTGGCGAGGGCGTCCCACAAGGCTGTGGTGGAGCAGGAAGTCATG
This sequence comes from Nematolebias whitei, assembly GCF_014905685.2. NCBI lineage: Eukaryota > Metazoa > Chordata > Actinopteri > Cyprinodontiformes > Rivulidae > Nematolebias > Nematolebias whitei. The sequence goes on from NC_056518.1 coordinate 1,235,155, forward strand.
TGGGTCATAGGCGGCTATGTCTTCAATACTTCTGACTATCACCTGGTGAAAGCGTAAGTTTTTTTAACTTTAAAGCCATAGAAGCAAAGAGATCCTCAAATTACTGTGACTGGAGGACATGAAATGTAGTGACTGTGCTAAGGAAATTGTAATCATCTTATTGCACATGCTTTATAGCAGCAATATGATGACCGGGAGCAAAAATCAGTCACAAAATTACAGTACATGTATTAGTTAAAAAAATATACAATCACATTTTTTTGCTTTTAAGTAAAATCACAAAATGCTAAAGCTCATATTATAATGATTTTTAGTCAAAATGTGCTATTATTTAGGCAGCAGAGGTTAAATAATAGGACATTATGCTTAAAAATGAGTATATCATGAGTATAACAGTTTAATAATACCTAATATCTTATTTGGTTTTGATTTGTAGATTAAAAGACAGAACGCATATTAATATGTTGAAAGTCACCATTTAAATTCAGCACCAGCTTTTCCTGCACTCGAGCAATATTTAAACCAATTCTATGATTATTTTTTGTTTATAGGTATGAAAATATTAGTTTCAAACCATGAGAGCTCTAAAAACCAAGCCAGGACTAACTGTGTCGTCAGCCACTGGATAAATGAAACCATCAGATTAAGTCTTTGTCTTTTCTTGGCTACACAACTGAATGACTGCTCAGAGCCTGAGTCACCTGACAATGACCCCCCCCCCCCCCCCCCGACTATTCATGTTACTCATGGGTCATCCATTCATTCATTCAACCTTTATTTGTACAGGCTAGTCTCATTGAGCCACTAGGACTCATTTACAAGAGGGACCTGTTCCAGACAGAGAATATCAAGTACAGACAACAACAACAGTAAACAACAGCAACAACAATAAACTACATTAAAAATGCAGCACAAATAAGAGTAGTGTATAAAACAATAAATCAGGGTGCTGTAAAACAAGGTGAAAAACAAAACATATTTGCTTAGATTTTTCTATTGACATTATCAAATGTTTGAAACCCCTTAAAGAACTCAAGGTGGACAACTTCAGTTCCTGTAGCAACGTGTTCCAGGTGGATGGAGCTGAGAAGAAGATCTCTACTCAGCAGCACATACTGTACGACAGTTTAGATTAAAAAAAAAGTTTGTTTTCTTACAACCATTCAACCTGAAGTACCTACAGTACTGAAGTATCTCTGCTACTTCAGTACTGTAGGGGTAACACAACAGTAAAATGTGACACTATGACATCATAACTTTTCAAGTGAAATCTGACGCTGACGGTCCGTGGATTAATTTCTGTCTGCTCGTTGATGGTCATGTGAGATAATAAAGCAGTGATGTGCTCACATTGGACTACACTGGCTTCTTGGTGCTTCTTGGCTACTTCTCAGATTTAATGCTCTCATTGTGATTCTCCTATTGTTGCCAACCTGTACATGGAGGAGGTAGAAAAGAGAGCCTTGACGTCCTTTTCAGGGACACCACCAAGTCATTGGTTCAGGTATGTTGACGACACCTGGGTTAAAATTAAATCTCAGGAAGTCCAACATTTTACTGACCACATCAACTCTGTGGATAA
>NC_056518.1:1236836-1246836 GCF_014905685.2 Nematolebias whitei
AAAATACATTACGGCAAAGACTGGTTCATCCCAAAGATCCAGTCCCCCGGCACAAACAGAGTAATGTTGTGTATGCTGTTCAGTGTCAGGAGGGCTGTGATCAGTCTTACATCGGGGAAACTAAACAGCCACTGGCCAAAAGGATGGCCCAGCACAGAAGATCAACATCATCAGGCCAGGACTCTGAGGTCTACACTCATCTCCAGGCCAGAGGTCACTCTTTCAGGGATGAAGATGTTCACATCCTGGACAGAGAGGAACGATGGTTTGAGAGAGGAGTAAAGGAGGCCATCTTTGTGAAAAGAAATCGTCCATCATTAAACAGGGGTGGAGCCTCCGGGTTCAACTGTCCCCCTCTTACAATGTTGTTATTGCTAGTATCACTCAGCCCTCTGTGAACAGTAAACAGCCATCAGTGTGCTAATGATCCATTGTTAGGCTGATGGTCCTTCTTGATCATGTGATCAGCTGGTTTTGGTTGTCAGCAGCAAAACTGGTTGATCCACTCTGAGAAGGTGCTATTTAAGAGACTGAGCTGAATACAGCACCTCAGACTGAGGAAGTCCTCAGGATGAGAGACGAAACGTTTCTACATTTTTTTGTTGATTTGCTTTGTTTTGTTTTTTTGAATGTCCAGAGGACCAGATTGAATTTTTTTGGATTTTTCTACCTGGATTATTGAGCATGCATCAGGATGCTCTCATTGTGAGTTTAGGTGGGGGGCCATGTTTTGGTAGCTTGGCTGTCGTGCCATAATTTTCCATTTTCAGATGACTGATGGAACAGAGGTGCAGCACGGTGGCACAACTGGTAGAGCTGCTGCCTCTCAGCGAGCAGGTCCCTGGTTCAAACCCCGGTCCAGGGGCCTTTCTGGGTCGAGTTTGCATGTTCTCTAAGTGCATGCGTGGGTTTTCTCCAGGTACTCCGGTTTCCTCCCACAGACCAAAAACATGCATGTTAGGCTGATTGGTAACTCTAAATTGTCCCTAGGTGTGAGTGAGAGAGTGAATGGTTGTTTGTCTCGTTTGTCTCCATGTGTCCCTGTGATGGACTTGCGACTCGTCCAGGGTGTCCCTGCCCCTCGCACAGTGATTGCTGGACATGGGCTCCAGCGACCCCCGTGACCCAAAATGGAATAAGCGGGTAAAGATAATGGATGGATGGATGATGGAACAGAACTCTGTTCCAAGCTGCTGTTTCATATTGTAACCCTGCTGTAGAGTGAGGGAGGTAAACGCCGAGCTCTGCCAAGTCACAGGTCATTTTGTGTTCCTGAACATCTGTTAGATAGTTAAACTTATTGAGAGATAAGACACAGAGTCGCTCAAGTGACTCCACAACGTTGATGTCAAGTTAGTTTAGTTCAGGCGACTAATTTCAAGGGTTGACTAAAGGACATTTTCCAGATTGTCCAGCAGAAAACCTCTTGACAGAAGCTGGCTGATGTCACAAGTTTTCGCTGTTTGCAACTTTTACAATAAGAGGACAAAAAATCTCTAGAAAAATGTAATTTATTAGGTATATTGCACTATATACAAAGTTTAATGTTTACAAATGTTCTCAGTCAGCCATCTTGGGGAGTTTGTTACTGAGTGACGGACTCTTTTAGGAGCTGCTGGACTGGAACTTCCTCGTTCTCCTCATCCTCTTCCTCGTCATCAGACTTTCAAGAGAGTCACTCGCAGCGTACGTAAGGCTCAGGGATTAAAGCAGAAAAAACATGTTGACAATTTTTCTACTCCTGGAGTTAGTCAGTGTGGTTGTACATTTCAACAAGTCTAGCACCAAACAGCCTAAACACCTTGTTACTGTGAAAACACCACAAACATTTAAGTTTGCAGATATTTATCATAAACTACAAACACCTGACATGACTCAGTGGCTTGAGAATGACCCCCCCCCCCCCACACACACACACACACTTCATTTTTAAAGATGATGGAAATCCGTTTCGGCGACTGAGATCTTTACTCCATGTGTATTTCACGAGGCAACATCTGGCAACATCTGGTTGTCTGAGATGAAAATAGCTCCTCTGGGACAAACGGGACCCGTTTATGTCGACCCCTGTATTTGAGGTTTCACAGAGACATTACACTGCTGACGTCCTGTTTTATTACCCACTCACAGCCGACTGTGTGCCTGCGTGTTTTATTGCATGCAGTGCGTGCTCTGATCACTCCAGATGGATTTGATGCCAGACTTGAACGCTGGGACCATTTCATTTGGGACCAGATTGGACACATGTAGTCCAGGGTCATTACCAGCAGAAACTGGCAACAAGCTGATGAGGTAATTCAGCCAATTAAGTCAGGTGTGTTGGAGCAGAACCACGGGCTCTGAGAACCAAAATGATGCGTTGCTTCTAAATGTCAGCATCGGTGACACAAAGAGGGACGTCTTAGCTGTGGACAACATTTACTGCACGTCTGTTCCTTATTACGATTAAACACAGAAACGACAGAATCATTTCTTATTAAATGTAATAAAATGATGTCATTATTCTCCTGAAAATAGTCTAACAGAAAAAACAAAACTCAGACTATTACAACACTTGACATTCTGTTTAACAGATTCAAAACACGATTTATAAAATATATAAAATGTGATTTTTAACATACAGGTCCTTCTAAAAAATTTGCATATTGTGATAAAGGTCATTATTTTCCATAATGTAATGATAAAAATGAAACTTTCATATATTTCAGATTCATTGCACACCAACTGAAATATTTCAGGTCTTTAATTGTTTTAATACTGATGATTATGGCATACAGCTCATGAAAACCCAAAATGCCTGTCCCAAAAAATTAGCATATTTCATCCCACCAATGAAAGACAAGTGTTTTTAATACAAAAAACGCCAACCTTCAAATAATCATGTTCAGTTATGCACTCAATACTTGGTTGGGAATCCTTTTGCATGAATGACTGCTTCAATGCGGCGTGGCATGGAGGCAATCAGCCTGTGGCACTGCTGAGGTGTTATGGAGGCCCAGGATGCTTCGATAGCGGCCTTAAGCTCATCCAGAGTGTTGGGTCTTGTTCTCTCAACTTTCTCTTCACAATATCCCACAGGTTCTCTATGGGGTTCAGGTCAGGAGAGTTGGCAGGCCAATTGAGCACAGTAATACCATGGTCAGTAAACCATTTACCAGTGGTTTTGGCACTGTGAGCAGGTGCCAGGTCGTGCTGAAAAATGAAATCTTCATCTCCATAAAGTTTTTTAGCAGATGGAAGCATGAAGTGCTCCAAAATCTCCTGATAGCTAGCTGCATTGACCCTGCCCTTGATAAAACACAGTGGACCAACACCAGCAGCTGACTTGGCACCCCAGACATCACTGACTGTGGGTGCTTCACACTGGACTTCTGGTATTTTGGCATTTCCTTCTCCCCAGTCTTCCTCCAGACTCTGGCACCTTGATTTCCGAATGACATGCAAAATTTGCTTTCATCCGAAAAAAGTACTTTGGACCACTGAGCAACAGTCCAGTGCTGCTTCTCTGTAGCCCAGGTCAGGCGCTTCTGCCGCTGTTTCTTGTTCAAGAGTGGCTTGACCTGGGGAATGCAGCACCTGTAGCCCATTTCCTGCACACGCCTGTGCACGGTGGCTCTGGATGTTTCTACTCCAGACTCAGTCCACTGCTTCCGCAGGTCCCCCAAGGTCTGGAATCGGCCCTTCTCCACAATCCTCCTCAGGGTCCGGTCACCTCTTCTCGTTGTGCAGCGTTTTCTGCCACACTTTTCCCTTCCCACAGACTTCCCACTGAGGTCCCTTGATACAGCACTCTGGGAACAGCCTATTGGTTCAGCAATTTCTTTCTGTGTCTTACCCTCTTGCTTGAGGGCGTCAATGATGGCCTTCTGGACAGCAGTCAGGTCAGCAGTCTTACCCATGATTGTGGTTTTGAGTAATGAACAAGGCTGGGAGTTTTTAAAAGCCTCAGGAATCTTTTGCAGGTGTTTAGAGTTATGTCGTTGATTCAGATGGTTAGCTTAATAGCTTGTTTAGAGAACCTTTTCATGATATGCTCATTTTTTGGGACAGGCATTTTGGGTTTTCATGAGCTGTATGCCATAATCATCAGTATTAAAACAATTAAAGACCTGAAATATTTCAGTTGGTGTGCAATGAATCGGAAATATATGAAAGTTTCATTTTTATCATTACATTATGGAAAATAATGACCTTTATTACAATATGCTAATTTTTTTAGAAGGACCTGTATTAAAAAAAAAAAGTATATATATATATATATATATATATATATATATATATAGTTTTATTACTTAATTTGAGTAATTGTAGCTTTATGTTGTTTGTTAGGACACATTTTCACTTCACGGTGTGGGATGAAATGTTGTCCACTGCAGACACAAGTGATGAAACGTGTTGATCTTTCCTCGCTGCTCTTAGATCCAGTCCCATCATTTGAAACACTATCGTTAGGGCCATAGTAAGAGTACACAGATCAACATTCACCTACTATAGACACATGGAAATGGAACGCTGCAAAAATCACTCAGGAACTTTGCTGTCATGCTCATCTCACCTTTTCTTCTTGTCTCTCTCTTTAGGTACAACCTCACCAGCAAAACATGGCTGACCCTTGACCCCTCTGTCAACACCGTCACACCACGATATGGCCACTCGTTAGCTCTGCATGAGGTATTTGAAGTACTGTACATTAAAACACACACATGCATGCACACACACACTGGGCCACCTTAATGCATGGGCTTACCTGGGTGTCTACAGAGTTGTGTGTGTGTGTGTGTGTGGGGGGGGGGTGCATATTGTTTTGAGATCACACGATGAGCTAAAAAGCATTTGTAACTTGTCATGTTTTCAGTCAATCATTTCAGATACACATTGTGTCCGCGAGTTGATCCAAATTAAAAGTGACCCACATGTTCTCAGTGGCTGATGGTCCAAGAGCTGACCAATCAGAATGTGCATTTATAGTTTTGGGGCGTGTCCCCTCATGAATGATTGACAGTTGTCAACATGTTAAGGGGAACGTCAGAGTGCTCATAAAAATGAATATATTTGAAAAAAGAATGACTAAAGCGGGTCCAATGAGCTGCAGGAGGAGACTCATTTACTCCTCCTCCTTCTGAGGGAGGGGTGGACGAGGCGCAGCCCGTTCAGGTGGATGCTACGCTAGCTAGAGAGGAGCAGTTAGGTGGATGACAAGAAGACCGGAGAGAGGACCAGGCAAATGTAGATGATAAGTCAGAGACTCGTACCAGTGACCCGTGCTGCCGGGGCAGCAAATCATCAGCTGCATCGTACCAGGAGAAGATGGGCCAGGTGTTGTGCTGAAGAATGTAATTACCTGTTACAGGAGCACACTGCTTTTTGAGTCGTCTCAGTTTGATTAGCTGTTTCTGCTCCTGAAGATCATGGAGTTAAACTATATTAACACTAAAAGGTATCTTTGCATGACCAAGGTGTGTCTCTGTTTAACTTGGAAAAAATTGCGACCACCCGGGCTCTCATTTCCCCTCCAACTCATGACCCATCCATCCCACCTCAATCTGTAGCTCTATTTGACCATTTTGAACCCATCACTATCTTCTCTAGAGCAGGTCATGTGCAGCTTGAAACCTTCTGGCTCCCCCTTTTATGTGGTCCCCCCTCGACTACTGAAAGAGGTGTTTCCAACTCTAGGTCCGTCCATTCTTGCCATAGTAAACAGTAGTGTATCCACTGGCATGGTGCCAAAATCCTTTAAACATGCTGCTGTCCAGCCTCTCCTGAAAAAACCAAACCTTGACCCCTCAGTCGTTTCCAACTTCCGGCCTGTCTCCAAACTCTCATTTGTTTCTAAAGTACTGGAGAAAATAGTCGAGTCCCAGTTGAAGTGCTTCATGGAGGATCACACCATCTTAGAGCTATTCCAATCTGGCTTTAAACCTCTCCACAGCACTGAAACTGCCCTGCTGAAGGTCTTTAACGACATCTTCAGATTCACAGATACTGGTGATTCTGTGCTGCTGGTCCTGTTGGACCTCACAGCCGCCTTTGACACCATCGACCATGAGATCCTCATTGCTAGGTTGGAGCAGTGGGTGGGCGTCACAGGATCAGCCCTCAATTGGTTCAGATCTTACCTCACTGACAGATCCTTTTATGTCTCCATCAAGGATTTTAGTTCCGCAGAGGCAGAGCTTAAATGGGGGGTTCCGCAGGGGTCCATCCTGGGTCCCCTCCTATTCTCTTTATACCTGCTGCCGCTTGGTGCTATTTTCCGGAAACACAACATGCCCTTCCACTTCTATGCCAATGACTGTTAAATTTGCTTCCCCCTAAGACACAATGGTACATGCTCTATTCAACCGCTGCTCAACTGCCTGGCTGACATCAGGGACTGGATGGCTTTAAATTTCTTGAGTTTCAATGAAAAGAAGTCTGAAGTCATGTTGTTCCCTCCCAACAACACGAGCACATACCACTGCATCGACCTCTCCGCTCTAACCCTGTCAGAAAAACAAAGAGTCACTAATCTGGGAGTGATAATGGACCCTTCCCTGAAACTTAACAATCATGTAAACATGATCGTTAAATCATGTTTCTTCCAACTGAGGCGGCTGTCTAAACTGAAGCCCATACTGTCCAAAAAGAACCTGGAGACAGTAATACATGCATTCATTACATCTAGGCTTGATTACTGCAATTCACTCCTGTTTGGTATCAGTCAGACCTCCATTGCACGACTACAACTGGTCCAGATTGCAGCAGCCCGATTTTTAACCAGTACAGGCAAAAGAGAGCACATTACACCAGTTTTGGCCTCACTGCACTGGTTACCGGTTCACTTTCGAATCCAGTTCAAAATACTCATGTATGTCTACAAATCACTGAACAGTGTCTCCCCCCACCCAATCTCTCTGATTTGCTACAACCGTATGTCCCACCACGCTCCCTGAGGTCAGCGGACCAGTTGCTCCTCACAGTTCCAGGAACTCGTCTTAAGTGCAGAGGTGACAGGGCCTTCTCTGTAGCAGGACCAAGACTTTGGAACGAGTTACCTCTGCTTGTCAGACAGGCCCCTCCCTCTCGGTTTTCAAGTCCCGTTTAAAAACTCACTACTATTCAGTAGCTTTCAACACCAGATGATCTGTGTTTTGATCCTGTATGCTCCACACTGGTTTGTCGTCATTATCTGCATCGTTTTTATGTCTATATTCTGATTTACCTCATTTTGTATTTTGCTTTGTGTGTTACCTGTTGTTCTGTCTGTACAGCACTTTGGTTGGCCTTGTTGCTGTTTTAAGTGCTCTATAAATAAAGTGGTATGGTATGGTAACGTTGATTTGAAAGTGTCAGTTTTATTTGTATGAAGTTTATTATAAAGTATTAACATTACTGCATTAAAAAGTGGGATTTGGGTATTTGAATAAGCTAAACATGTTTATATTTGGAACCAGACTTTATGAATGTTAAACAATCAATTTATTGATAAAATACAAAATGTCAATTTCAGTGTTTACATTGATTCTGGTTTTTGCTTGTCTAGTTTGCCAGTATTTTTTATTGTTTCCAGTATTTCTATGGACAAGAATATTCATAAATTCAAGTTTTCAAACATACAGTAGCAACCTTTATAACGCACATGTTGATCGTCAGTGATAAAACTAAAGCTCGACACTGACAATGTTTAGTAGTGAAATTTTATTTTTAATATTTTCCTATTTCTTTCTCTTCAAGGGGAAAATCTTCATGTATGGAGGAAAGATTGACTCTACTGGAAATGTGTCGAGCCAGCTGTGGGTTTTCCACATCCAGAATCAGACATGGGTCCTCCTCAGCCCTCGGGTCAAGGACCAGTATGCTGTGGTGGGACACTCGGCCCACATTGTGCCTTCCACTAAGGAGCAGGACAGTCCTGTTATGCTAGTCCTGTTTGGACACTGTCCTCTTTACGGGTACATCAGCCAGGTGCAGGAATACAATTTTGGTGAGCAGACGATCCTGTTGATGCTGAAGAAGAAGAAAAGCTTTGATCTCTATTAGAACACTATGAATGCTTCAATGTAAATCAGCACTCTGAAATACTCCCAATCCTAACATAGCCGTTATTTATTCTGTGTCTCACCTCTGTGGGATTTTATTACCTTGTGATAATTAGTCATTCTCCTGTGTGGTCCCTCAGCACTGAACACATGGAGCATTGTGAGCACAGATGGTGCCCTGGTCCAAGGTGGATACGGTCACAGCAGCGTGTATGACCCCAGCACCGGAGCCATCTACATCCACGGAGGGTACAAGGCCTTCAGCGCCAATAAGTATGGGTTAGCGGGAGACCTTTACAAATTTGATGTGGACAAAAGAAAATGGTGAGTTGTTCTTTTGTAGAGGTATGTTATACTGATGGTGCTGGTTCATCAGAATTTGTTTTGTGTCATAAAGGTCATAAAACATTATAACACAATAGTTTAACAGGGTAATATGTTTAGAAAGTTCCTTTTACTTCTGAGGTATGTACTGTCAGAAAGGTTTGAGCGTCCATTTTCACAAGTTCTCCATTTGCAAAGCTTTAGAACAAAAATCCCAACATTTTTCAACATTTCAATCACTGCAGTTTTACAGCAGACCACTTATGTACTCAAGTGTCTGACCACTGAGATCCTGGAACTAGCAGGAAACACGGCTCATGACAGCAGAAGGACAGGATCCTCCCTGTGCACCTACAGTTGGCTGTCCGCAGCAACGAGGAGCTCAGCAGACTGCTGGGAGGAGTGGCCATCGCTCTGGGAGGAGTTCTGCCCAGCATTCAGGCGGTCCTACAGCCCGGGGGAACTGAGAGGCCAGCTGAGTCTGGGTGGACGGATCGGACGGCATCTGCAGCCAGTTTCTTAGGATCCACTGTGGGATGGACCTTTACAAGAGATCCTTCCTGCCTACAGCCATCAGCATCTATAACATCTCTTAATGAAATGAGGATAACGAGTTACAGCAACAAATAATTTCCCTCTGGGATTAATAAAGTATTTTTGAATTGGATTGAATTGAATTATAGAATGTTAATGATTTAGTTCATAACATCATCTCAACAACAAACTGCTCCTTACATAACATTTGTGATGCTTAGCTGAACACAATAATTATGAATTATGACTGCATGTCATAAGAACAATACATTTTACTTTCATCTTAGAAAGAGCTAACGTTGGTCAGCACTGTATGATTCAGGACTATTTCACTTTATATATACAGTATGTACAGATAGTAAAATAAGTATTTGAACACCCTGCGACTTTGCAAGTTCTCCCACTTAGAAATCATGGAGGGGTCTGAATTTTTTATCTTAGGTGCATGTCCACTGTGAGAGACATAATCTAAAAGAAAAATCCGGAAATCATAATGTATGATTTTTTTTAATAATTCATTTGTGTGTTACTGCTCCAAATAAGTATTTGATCACCTGCCAATCAGCAACAGTTCTGGCCCTCAAACACCTGTTAGTCCTCCTCTATAACGTCCACCTCCACTCCACTTATGATTCTAAATTAGAAGCACCTGTTTGAGGTCGGTAGCTGCATAAAGACACCTGTCCACCCCACACAATCAGTAAGACTCCAACTACTAACATGGCTAAGACCAAAGAGCTGTCCAAAGACACCAGAGACAAAACTGTAGACCTCCACAAGGCTGGAAAGGGCTACTGGGCAACTGCCAAGCAGTTTGGTGAAAAAAGATCAACTGTTGGAGCAATTATTAGAAAATGGAAGAAGCTAAACATGACTGTCAATCTCCCTCGGACTGGGGCTCCATGCAAGATCTCACCTCATGGCGTATCGATGATCCTAAGAAAGGTGAGGAATCAGCCCAGAACTACACGAGAGGAGCTGGTCCATGACCTGAAGAGAGCTGGCACCACTGTTTCCAAGGTTACTGTGGGTAATACACTAAGACGTCATAGTTTAAAATCATGCATGGGCCTGAAGGTTCCCCTGGTTAAATCAGCACACGTCCAGGCCCGTCTTAAGTT
>NC_056518.1:1248254-1250143 GCF_014905685.2 Nematolebias whitei
CTTCAGAAGGAACAAAAACACCTACACCCCCCTGAACATAAGAGGATCTGCGGTGGAAGTGGTCTACAGCTACAAGTACTTGGGTGTACACATGAATGACAACCTCAGCTGGAGCAACAACACCACCAGCCTGATGAAGAAAGATCATCAGAGACTCTACTTCCTCAGACAGCTGAGACGAGCTGGTCTGGAAGCGCAGTCCTCACCTCCTTCTACAGGTGTGCAGTGGAGAGCATCGTGACTGAGGAACAGCTTCTACCCTGAAGCTGTTAGACTCATGAATCTCTAACTAGAATAATCACTGTGAAAAACCATATCATGTTGCTGCTGATCTGTTTCATGTTGCTGCTGATCTGTTTCATGTTGCTGTGTTCATGCGTGCTCATCTGCTCACAGACTCATGTTCATGTTTGTGCTGATGTTCAATGTTTTATGTTATGAGTGCTTAGTGTATATTTAGTTGATGTTTTTCTTAGTTCATATCTTAGATGTTATTACTGTTTTTCTTAGACATTTTATTGTTGGATGTAACTGGGACCCCGTGTACATAATTTCTCTCCACCACATGTACCACATGAGGTGCGAATGACAATAAAGAAACTCTGACTCTGACTGTGATATATATATATATATATTTTTTTTTTTGTGTGTATATACATAGTTTGTATATATATATATATATATATCTCCTTGACCTCACTGCAGCTTTCGACACTGTGGACCATAGTATCCTCCTCCACCGTCTTCATGTGGAGGTCGGTCTCTGTGACACTGTCCTGGACTGGTTTAAATCTTTCCTCTCCAATAGGCTGGAATGTGTTAGTCTTGGCAATGCCAAGTCCCAGACTGTCTGTGTCTCCTATGGTGTCCCTCAAGGGTCAGTTTTAGGGCCCCTGCTATTTTCCCTTTACATGTTGCCTTTAGGTCAAATTATTAATCAGTACAACATTTCTTTTCACTGTTATGCCGACGATACACAGCTTTACATCAGGACCGGAGCATCATCTTCACCACTGTCATCTCCATCTTTACTCGCTGCCCTCTCTACCTGCCTGGAGGAGATAAGGGCATGGATGAATCAGAACTTTCTTCAGTTAAACTGCTCCAAAACAGAGGCCATAGTGATTGGCACCCCTCACCAGGTTCAAACTTCAACTATAACGACTATTTCCTTTTCCGGACAAGACATCCCCCTCTCCACCACCTCTGTTACAAATCTTGGAGTAAGAATGGACTCTCATCTTACATTTGAAAATCACATTAAGCATCTGTTTAAAACCTGTTTCTTCCATCTTCGAAATATCTCCAAACTGCGCCCATCTCTCACTTTTGCTGATGCAGAGAAACTCGTCCATGCTTTTGTCTCCTCCAGGCTCGACTACTGCAACTCCCTGTTTACTGGAATACCCGGCAAAACCCTTCAGAAGCTTCAATATATTCAAAACAGTGCAGCCAGGATTTTATTGAGAGCTCGTAAATTTGAACATATTACACCCATTCTCCATAACCTCCATTGGCTTCCTGTCACCTACAGAATTCAGTACAAAATTGCTCTCATCACCCATCAGTGTTTATATGGAAATTCACCAGATTATCTGAAGGACCTTCTTGCTCCATATTCATCCACCCGGTCCCTACGATCACAGAACAGTCATCTCCTCCACCTGCCACGAACTAAATTAAGAACCATGGGAGATCGAGCATTCTGTGTGGCTGCCCCCCGCCTCTGGAACTCCCTCCCTGAATATCTGAGAGCTCCACAATCATTGACTGACTTTAAAAAAGGCTTAAAGACTTTTCTTTTTAAGCAAGCCTATTCTGCCTCCACATGATTGTATCATTGATTTTAGTTGATTTTATCACAGATTTTAGTTGATTTTATCACAGAT
>NC_056518.1:1250153-1254050 GCF_014905685.2 Nematolebias whitei
GATTTTAGTTGATTTTATCACAGATTTTAGTTGATTTTATCACAGATTTTAGTTGATTTTATCACAGATTTTAGTTGATTGTATCATTGATTTTAGTTGATTTTATCACAGATTTTAGTTGATTTTATCATTGATTTTAGTTGCACTCTGTAGCACTTTGAGATTTTTGTTAATGAAAAGTGCGTTACAAATTAAATTCATTATTATTTATTATTGTATAGTTTGTATATATATATATATTATATATAGTTTGTATATATATATATATATTATATATAGTTTGTATATATATATATATATATATATAGTGTGTATATTATATATAAAAAATATATACACTTTTTTAAATTTAAGCATGTTTTAATAAACTATTTAAAGATTTGTGATTATTATAGTCTGTTTGCTACAATAAAAGCAATCTATGGAGGGAAAAAAATCACTCTACACGTAAATATGACCTGATTAAAACTTATTAAGACTGTGAAGGGAATGCAGTAGGGTTAGAAATTATGAATGGTACTTTAAAACTTAAATGGCTATTTTTTTCTAAATATTGTAATGATCTCTCAATTTGGTCATATATACCCAATTTGTTGTTTAATAAGATAGAGGGACTTCATTTTCTCTTACAATGTGAATTTGAGTTTATCAGATTGCCTGTGAAACTGTCAGATTTTCTTAAACTGTTTTTCTTTACTGGAAACTCATTTCTGTCAATATTTCACACACTACACCAGTGTGGAACAATAGGTACATACTGATTATTAAAAAATGATGTGTTTATTTTGAGGAGCGGTGTTGTAAAGACCCATTTTATGGTCAACAAAGGAAACATTTTACAATATCAAGAGTTCTGTAAAAAAAATTCAAATCCACTCCGTTAAGAATGAATATAACCAAATTTTAAAGGCTGTTCCCGTCTCTCTTAGGACTATGGTGAGACAAGGTATTGTATTCTCTGATATTTCCCCTGGTGTGAAACAACTCTGGATTGATGGAGTTGTTTTCTCTGACTATCAATGCAACAATACATTTTTGCGAAACAAACTTCTGCATCACTACTCTCCTAACTTCATTAGGAGAGAATATACAGTATTCTGAAGGACTTTAGTAAAGAAGACATTAAAAAGATCAGAACTCATTTTACATCATTTCCAGTTCCTCCTAAAGCCAAAGAAATTCAATTAAAAAACTTAAATACAATTTATCGTACTAAGGAATTTCTGAGGACAAAATTTAAAATGGACACTGGGAACTGTGTTTTCTGTGAGACAGAGAGTGAGAACCTGGAACATCTTTTCTTTGACTGCATGGTAGTTCAGAAATTATGGGTTATTTTAGGATGTGGATCCAATCCAAAGGGATTCAACTACCTACTCTCAATTGAAAAGAAATCCAATTTGTGTTAATTAATAAGGTTGGAAATAATGAATATACTATCACTTTTCATTCAACCTTTCTTTATACAGCTAGCCTCATTGAGCCACGAGGACTCATTTACAAGAGGGACCTGTAAACACATGTTTTTCTTCTGGTTTGGGGATTAGGTTGCTTTTATTTATTTTTTGTGCAGTAGAAAGTTAGAGCTGTGTGAATGTGGCACATCTGTGGAAGCACACAAATATGAATGGGCTCAAACAACCGTGTTGCAAGGTTTCAACCCAACCAGCCTTCAATAATTTCATTATATTAGTGAAACATTATGTTCATAAATGCAGTTTTTGTCAAATGTAAATTTAATGTGAACCACTGGAAGAATGGGCTAAATATGCAAAATCTTTAAAATATGTAAATGAAAAAAAAAGTGCTGGCAAATTTCTTAGTTTCTTGGTTATTTCAGTTTCTTCATTGAAGGCTAAGTTTTTGTCCCCTTTTCTTGTTTGTTCTTATTTCCACTAAGTTATGAATCACCTTTTGTAACTTTCTATTGTAAGATCTGGTGCTTTCTGTTTTATATTGTAAGTTGTTAAATAAAGTAAAAAAAGCAATCTATACAAAAATCATTGACAATCTATATTATACACATGGCACATAATCATTTTTAATCTAATAACGTGAGCTCAGTGGATTCTACAGAGTCGCCTCTTATCTTTCAAACATTAAACTTTCTGTTGTTTTCCTAATAAAGATGTTAAACTTAGGATAAGAGCAGGTGCTCTTTGATTTAATGAGTACCTCTAACAACTATCAGAAAGCTTCAGAATGACGGCTCAAATGTTTTCTAACACCAGAATAGTTCAGTTTTGAGATAGCCACTTTTAAATGTTCAATTTTTCATTTTTATTTAGAATGTGTTTGATGAAGTCATTAGCAGGTGGACCCAGTTGTACAGCTCTGTCAGAAGTTGTCACCTCTTTGAGAGAGATTTCTCATTTCTTTTTCTCTCTCAATGCTTTTTCTGATTTAAAATCTAGATTTATTTTAAATTATACATTTTGTGGAATAAAAAATAATACTCCTCCCCATCAAGTACTGGTAATAACAACATAAATAAATGATGTATATCATCAAGTGACTACCCTGATTTAAAAAACTGCCTCCATCTACAACAGAGAACTTATGCTCAGCAGTTCTTGCCTGTTGTAAACATGTTTTTAAATGTTTGGTGTCTGCACTGCCTCATCTGTGTGCTTCTACAGGACCATCCTCAGAGACAGTGGCTTTTTCCGTTACCTTCACACGGCAGTGATAGTGAGTGGAACCATGTTGGTGTTTGGAGGAAACACGCACAATGACACGTCCATGAGCCACGGAGCCAAGTGTTTCTCCTCGGACTTCTTGGCCTACAGTTTGGGTCAGTGCACACACAACCTGCTCATTGGGCTTTCCTTCGCAGCATAGTTTATGGGTGCAAAGGCCAATATTTGTGTTAATTGAAAGCATTTTTAACTCCTGGATCAAACTAAGGAAAATGTCATAATTAAATTGTTTTTTACTGTTTGCAAGGAAAAATATATCAATAAATTAGTGTTAGTCTTTTGTTTTTTTGCATACAGGTAAACAGAGAAACCGATTGGATAATTAAATATAATTACATTTGAACAACTTCAACAACAACAAAAAATTCATGCAGTGCACTGGTATCCCATGCTCCCTGATGTTTGTTAAAACCTGATAAAAGGAATGATGAACACATTACAGCTGCTGGATTTTACACATTTCTTTTCTGTTATAATTATGTGCAATTTAAAAAAAAATCCATCTTTGTTTTTTGTTTTTTTTAAGCTGAATCACCTCACTAGTCATTAATTTAGGGTTTTGCTACCAGGCTTTATACATTTTCCTATGAATGAGCCCTCCCCTGTGAATCGCCACCTTATCGCGGTGGAGGAGTCTGTGCACCTGATCGATCCTCGGAGCTCTGCTGGGCTCTTCCATGCAGACTGCTCCTAGGTGACAGACCAGATCAAGAGCGATTCAGAATATGGACAGAGAAGAACAAAGACTTTAACAGCACTTTGCTGTTTTGAACCACTTTGGCCATGGCTGCCACAGACCAGTTGGTGGGGGAGGGGCGGACTCCAGAAACCATCATATCACTATCAAACCAGTTGACCCAATATGTGAAGGTGCTATTTATAACACTGAGCTTGTGGCTCCTTGGACTGATGAAGACTTTTGTATTGAAGATGAAATGTTTCAACAAAAGAAACGGTCCAGAAGATCTGACTGGACTTTCTTGGATTTTCTACCTGGATTATTGAGCATGAACTTTGATCTCAAATCACATAGTTGCACAACTCTTTTTGATTGCTGCGGTACTGTTTGTTGACACAAGTAGCTTTTGTCATTTGGCAGCTAAACAGTCTAGTTGCTCAAGTGAATGCATCTGCATTAAAAAAATAAATAAATATATATATATATATATATATATATATATATATATATATATATATA
>NC_056518.1:1254060-1256433 GCF_014905685.2 Nematolebias whitei
ATATATATATATATATATATATATATATATATATATATATATATATAATTACTGATATTATTAGACACTTGACGGATGAGATGTGCTGTGTCCACTGGAGCCAAGATCTGGTCACTTGTTGCTACTAGCATGTCAGTAGCTAGTAGAGCTGTCATTTCTAACCTGAGCCCTAAACCCCGCCCCACCCAACCCGAATTTGGGTCGGGGCGGGGCGGTGTCGGGCTTTTAATTGGGTCAGAATCAGCTGCGATCCAATTATATGAAAACATGACCTGCCATACATCAACCAGCTTCACGCGGCCATTTCTCCGTGAGCTGACCAGCCTTGAAAGGGATGAAAAGTTCATTTAAGCTTCAGATGAAACTGTACTGCCAGGAAGTGACCCATTGCCCAAATGGACGTTCATTCAGCCGCTGCACTCAGTGGACACGCGTGGCCGATGATCCAAACAGATGAGATCCCAAAGCAGACGTGTCAGAGCAGGGTCCATGTCTGAATAAATCAGAATGCAGGCAGAAGCAGGGGCTAAATGTTGTTTTACAGCCATGAAAGGACAAACACCCCTCAGCTCAGAATCTTCTGCCCCTTAGTTCAGCCACGCATCCCCGACCGTTAATATCTAATTAAAAATGTCTGAGGTTTCTTCCACGTTTGGACCTGTAATTACTGTGCTAATTCGTCAGGTCGGGTGGGTTTCAAAAATGATGACTGTAGGCTGCGGCCGGGTCGGATCTGATTTTTTGGGCCTGATTGCAACACTAGTAGCTAGTAGCAACAAGTGCTCATTGCAGCCATCGCCTTATGGGGTTGTATTTTTGTCAGTTTTGACATCGCTCATTGCACCAATGAAAGATGTTTTGTATTATTACTATTAAAAACAGTCAATAAATGAAGCAAAATTGTAGACAGTAGTGCGTATTACATTGTAAAAACTATGGGTGGAGGTGGGAGCATAGTGAAAACATGCCCTCCAGTCAGCCATCTTCCCTGTCCTCTCCAATCTGAACTTTTTTTTACATCTTTAAAACTCTTGTAAATGGAGCTGGCCTCCTTTATCTGTACTTATTAATCCTCTTGTGACATATTTTCTCTGGAGGTTACAAAATAGTCTCGAGGTATTCTGCTTTTCTGTGCCACTAGAAAGAGACAAGTAGCACACTCAGATTCTGGGGCAGATGTTCCTCTCAATGTATCCCTGCTACCAGCTTTCCCCCTTTTCTTTCCTGGTATAAAAATAATTAAAAAAATGTAATCAGAAAATGTCCCATGTAATTCACTTCCTACTCACCCTACTGGAGCTGCATGGTTTATGTTGGCAGCACCTCTGGTAATTGTTGGGTAATTACTTTTGAGATGGGCCAAGCATCAAGAGCTAAGTGCCTACTCCTAACAAGCTGAACCAAGTTGAAGGTTATAATTTATGGTCCACCTGGTCCTGACATGGATGGTGATGGAATAAACCCCCTCTGACAGACAGTGCACTGCACATTACTGCCTTGTGACAGCAGATGGCACTGTGACTACACGTGCATGCTCATCTGAACGTCTTAGTCGCTCAGAATAGATAGATTTTAAGGTGAAATGAAATATTTTGAAGCCAACATAAATTGAAATAAAGTCTTAAAAGGGGTTTATTTTCCATATCTTATATTTGGAAAATTTCACACTACCGTAATTTAAAAGAGTTAAAGGTAAAAAAAAAAAAAAACACTGATCTCTTCTGTATTTTTCGGTGAACACTGAAGTTTGATGTTGTCGGTACCACACTAAGGATTGTGAACAAAGTAGTGAATATCTAGTATAGCTAAAAAAGGTTGGTTCTCTGTTTCTTGTGAGAACCAACCCAAAACTACAGCACGTTTCATTCTACACCTATCCTAACATGTCCTTAGGCTCCAGAGTGTAAATTACAACCCAATGTCAAAGGACCTAATGTCAATTATATTCCTTTCTTCACCTATTTTCAACAACTGGCAAGATTGTCCCAAACTCAAAATGCCCTTTAGTCAGTGGAATGTTCACTTCCATAATAAGAGGCAAGAAAATCAGCAAAATGGAAAGAACTAAACAAATTTGTTAGTAAAATATACGAGTCAGCTCCTGCTCACATAAATTGGCGAACACTATTATGTTTCTAGCAACAATCTGCTACATTAATTTTTTTTAAATTCCTTTATTTTATCAGGAAGAAATCCATTGAGATCATCAATATCTTTTACAAGGATGTCATACATACATACATACATACGTACATACATACATACGTACATACGTACATACATACATACATACATACATACATACATACGTACATACATACATACATACATACATACATACGTACATACGTACGTACATACATACATACGTAC
>NC_056518.1:1256533-1259168 GCF_014905685.2 Nematolebias whitei
GTACGTACATACATACGTACATATATACATACATACATATACATACATACGTACATATGCATACATAAGTACATACGTACATACGTACATATATACGTACATACGTACATACATACATACGTACATACATACATACGTACATACATACATACATACATACATACGTACATATATACATACATACGTACATACGTACATGTATACATACATACATACATATACATACATACGTACATATGCATACATAAGTACATACGTACATACGTACATATATACGTACATACGTACATACATACATACATACATACATACATACATACATACGTACATGCATACATACATACATACGTACATATATACATACATACGTACATACGTATATGTATACATACACACATACATATACATACATACGTACATATGCATACATAAGTACATACGTACATATATACGTACATATATACGTACATACGTATGTACGTACATACATACATACATAGAAAATCAGCTTATGGCTCTGCAAATTTGCTCAATTCTGCATTAATATTATATATTATATGATCTTTTTCAGAGTCAGAGATTCTTTATTGTCATTCGCACCTCATGTGGTACATGTGGTGGAGCGAAATTATGTACACTGGGTCCCAGTTACATCCAACAATAAAATGTCTAAGAAAAACAGTAATAACATCTAAGATATGAACTAAGAAAAACATCAACTAAATATACACTAAGCACTCATAATATAAAACATTGAACACCAGCACAAACATGAACATGAGTCTGTGAGCAGATGAGCACGCATGAACACATCAACATTGAAACAGATCAGCAGCAACATGAAACAGATCAGCAGCAACATGATGTGTTTTTTTTCACAGTGATTATTCTAGTTAGAGATTCATGAGTCTAACAGCTTCAGGGTAGAAGCTGTTCCTCAGTCTAGTGGTTCTACAGTTAATGCTCCTCAACCTCCTTCCTGAGGGGAGTAGGGCAAAAAGTGTGTGCTGGGTGAGTGAGGTCCTTCATGATGCAGGTGGCCCTCTTCCTGCATCTGGAGGTGTAAATGTCTGTGATGGTGGGGAGACTGATTCCAACAGATTTATGTGCAGCCTTCACCACTCTCTGCAAAGCTTTTCTTTCTGCAGCTGTGCAGCCTCCATGCCACACGTTGATGCTGGAGCACAGGATGCTCTCCACTGCACACCTGTAGAAGGAGGTGAGGACTGAGCTTCCAGACCAGCTCGTCTCAGCCGTCTGAGGAAGTAGAGTCTCTGATGAGCTTTCTTGATCAGGCTGGTGGTGTTGTTGCTCCAGCTGAGGTTGTCATTCATGTGTACACCCAAGTACTTGTAGCTGGAGACCACTTCCACCGCAGATCCTCTTATGTTCAGGGGGGTGAAAGTGTTTTTGTTCCTTCTGAAGTCCACAATCATCTCCTTTGTCTTCTTCACATTGATGTGAAGGTTATTCTCTCTGCACCAGCTCTCCAGGTGTTCCACCTCTTGCCTGTAGCTGGACTTATCATTGTTTGTGATGCATCCCACCACAGCTGTATCATCTGCAAACTTTACAATGTGACAGCCTGGATGGGAAGCTGCACAATCATATGTGAGCAGAGTAAACAGGAGGGGGCTCAACACACATCCCTGAGGAGAACCAGTGCTGAGGGTCATGGTGGAGGAGGAGAAGTTGTGGATCCTCACTAACTGTGGTCTGTGTCTAGTACCCAGTTGCAGATGGAGGGGCTTAGTCCTAGTGTGGATAGTTTGTCCATCAGGGTTTGGGGGATCATGGTGTTGAAGGCGAATGTGAAGTCCACAAAGAGCATATGGACGTAAGAGTTTTTCTGCTCCAGGTGGTTGAGAGCAGTGTGGACCACAGAGGAGATGGCGTCCTCTGTTGATCGGTTCTCATGGTATGCGTACTGATGAGGGTCCTCGTTGATGTTGATGGTTGTTTTGATGTGGGACATAACCAGTTTTTCGAAGCATTTAGCGACTATCGGGGTGAGGGCCACTGGCTGATAGTCATTCAGACCAGTCACGGTAGAGCTTTTTGGGACTGGGATAATTGTGGCAGTCTTCAGGCAGATGGGAACTGTCTCCAGGGTAAATGAGGTGTTAAAGATGTCTGCCAGCACCTCGCAGAGCGGCACATTCCTTCAACACTTTTCCGGGGATGTTGTCTGGGCCGATTGACTTGTGTGGATTAATCCTTCCTAAAGTGCTCCTTACTTCGGCTGAGGTCACGCTGAGGTGAGTCTGGTGCTTGGTGGTCTGTTCAGGTCTTCAAAGCATGCATACAACTTGTTGAGGGCATCAGGCAGAGATGGGTCTTTGGGACATTTGTTTGCTCCTGACTTTATAATCTGTTATGCACTTAATGCCCTTCCACATGCTCCGAGGGTCTTGTGAGATGAATTAACCCTCAATCCTCTGTGCATATGTGGCCTTGTCCTTCTCCGCTCCTGTGAGTTTCCAGAACTGAAGGCAGTGTTCCTGACTTCCAGCAGGGTACGCACCTCTGCATTCAGCCAAGGTTTTCTGTTTGGGTAGCTTTTAACATTTCTGATAGTGGAGACGCTGTCAGTACATGTACTAATGTAACCCAGAACTGAGGATGTGTATTGGTC
>NC_056518.1:1259268-1260389 GCF_014905685.2 Nematolebias whitei
TATGTGTGTGTGTGTGAGTATATATGTAAGGATTGTTATTATCTTGCAAAAAGATCTGTAGCCCTCGATCATGACCTCTCTAAGTGACTTGAAACATCTGTTAAGTTCCTGAGAAAAAACAATGCAGACATATTCTTGTTTTTAGTTTTCTACATGGCCTTATAACTTAGCTGTTTTTTGTTACATTTTTTAGTACCATTTTATTTTCACTTGTTCTTCTCAATTTGTACACATCCTTTATGATTGTCTGTTGTCTTTGTTGTCCACTGTTGTCATCACTCTTTGTTAGAATCAGGTCTCTTGAAAATGTCTGAGGCTCAATAGGACTAACCTGTCTAAATAAAGGTTGAATGAATTGTAACTCTTACTCTAGTTTGGGATTTTTGCAAGTCATTACATTTTTAATCAGAACTAAAGGCCACTGGAATGTTTTATGGAAATGTTTACTGAAAGAAAAACATTAAAACTAATAATTTTTATATTTTATTTTACTTTTGAGTTTTTTTTCTTTGTTTTTTTTTTTTTTTACTCTATTTTAGCCCTTCCCATACGGTAACTGCAACCCATTATTTTGAAATGTTTTTAAAAATGGTCATTTTTTTAGACTCAACACCCTCATTTACTGCTCTTACTACCTACCATGGTTATTCCGCCTGCAGCAAGACTCCCAGTTTTACAGTCAAGGAAACTTTGCTCACTTTTGTTTTACATGTGCAGAGGACTTGTTACAGGCCTTGTTATAACCGTTCAAGCATGATATGAAAATGACGTGATTGATTGAAAATGACAGTTGATGGATTGTTTGGGAGCAGGTCAATATTTTGACTTCTTGACAATCTTCTCATTTCAGCATGCGATGAGTGGACAGTGCTGCCTCGACCGAACCTCTACCTTGATGTCAACCGCTTTGGACACTCTGCCATTTTAAGTAACAGGTGATCCATTAGTCTTCTTTGAACTACCAGGTAGATGCAGAGCTACTGTAACTGCTGGTAAAGGTACATTTAGTAAGATGAATGTGTATTGATCACCAAAGGTCATGTCTATATTTCATTTCCACAACAAACACTCAAGTCTCTGTCTAAAGAAATAAAGACAACACCCACCCCACCCCCCACACA
>NC_056518.1:1260489-1266422 GCF_014905685.2 Nematolebias whitei
CCCCCCATTGGCACACACATAGAAGTAAACTGTCTATGTGCAATACAGACACACTAGCAATGCTACTGACGTAACGCTGATCTACCATGCAACACAGACGTGTCCTTGTGTCGTCCACCCCTGGTAGAGAAAATAACGTAGCACAAGGCTAGCATGCAACACAAACGTGTCTCTGTCTCCACCCTTCCATTAGATGAAGATCTGGGAAAGATTTGTGGATGATAGACTGACACAACACATGACTATTTGTGAGCAGCAGTGTGGTTTCATGTCAAGAGAGAGCACCACAGATGCCATCTGTTGGAGCCCATTAAGTATTGAATGAATTAATTATTTGCTAAATGATGAATATTGATTTAAAACTACGTTAAATATCACAGATTGCAGAAGAACTATTGTTTCTTCTTATTTAGTTGTTTATGGCTCCCCCTGGTGGGACCAGCTGAGGCAGTGATTAAAACAGTGAATTCAGCTGGGCTGATTGTTGTTTTTTGCAGTGAAGGAGAGAGACGTGAAACAGTTTTCTTTACCACACACAAATTGTTTAAATTTTGAGATTTGTAAGAAGTCAACTGGGAGAATATTTTTGTTAAATTCAACAAGGAAATTAAATGCCGAACTTTTGAAACAAGAAATCTCTCCGCGAGTGCTTCTATATTTTGTTGTGCGTCGAGAACCTCCTCCACAAGGCTATTCTGGCTCAAACCTTTTGGAGCTTATGATGAAGCAAGAAGAGCCACCACACCATCTTTGCTTTGAGGATGCTGATGGAGAAGTACAGAGAGGGTCAGAAAGAACTCCATTGTGTCTTTGTGGATTTAGAAAAAGCATCTGACAGAGTGCCGAGGGAGGAGCTAACTTGTTTTACAAGGAAATCTGAAGTAGCAGAGAATGTTAAGACTGGTACAGGACATGTATGAGGACAACAGGACAGTCGTGAGATGTGCTGTAGGAGTGACAGATAGCTTCAAGGTGGAGGTGGGAGTGCATCAAGGATCAGCTCTGAGCCCCTTCTTGTTTGCTCTGGTGATGGACCGACTAACAGATGAGGTCAGGCAGGAATCCCCATGGACTATGATGTTTGCAGATGACATTGTGATTTGTGGTGAGAACAAGGAACAGATGGATGCTCCATGTGTGTCTGAAGTGCCTGGTTCACATCTCCCGAACGTAAATTAAGAAGATTATGGATCTGGTATCCTGGACGTTCAACTTTATTGATAAGATTTTTTTTCATCAAAGCGACAAGGTCCTGGAGAACCTGCGTGTCCAGCTGAGACGCACACTGTGGGGATTCTTGGGGAGAGTGGCAGCTGATGTGCTTTCTGGTAGAGTTTTTTTGATGTCTCAAATCGTGTCCTGATAGACAAGATGTGAAAGATCTATTTTTGTAATACCACTCTCTACCCTCATGTTTCTCCCCCTTTTCCTATCTAAGATTATTATTCTGATAAGGATAAGAGAGGCCGTGCTTAGAGCAGCAGCTTCGTGCACTCCATCCATCTTTCAGACGACTGCATGTACATGTTCTTGTTGTATCTCTATGCAATGATAATAAAGCTTATTCTGATTCTGAAGAGAACTTGGAGAGGTGGAGGTATGGACTTGAAAGAAGAGGAATGATAGAAAGTCTGCTATAGTAAGACAGAACACGTGTGTGAATAAGCAGGAGGCTATGAGGTGCAGGACTTCAAGTACTTGGGGTCCACTGTCCAGGAAAATGGGGAGTGTGGTAAAGAGGTGAAGAAGAGAGTCCAGGCAGGATGGAGTGATGGAGAAAAGTTTCAGGAGTGATTTGAGACAAAAGGGTGTCAACAAAGGTCAAAGGAAAAGTTTACAAGACAGTGGTGAGACCAGCTCTGTTGTATGGTCTGGAGACAGATACATGGACAAAAAGACAGGAGACAGAACTGGAAGTGTCAGAAATGAAGATGTTGAGGTTCTCCTTAGGAGAGACAAGGATGGAGAAGATCAGGTATGAGATCATCAGAAGTTCAACACAGGTTTGAGGGCTGGGAGGAGGTGCAAGATGTCCAAAGGAGGGACAGTGGGTTTATTAGTAGAAGGCTGTTAGAAATGCAGCTGCTAGAAAAAAGACCAAGAGGAAATGTATGGAGTCAGTTTTAGGACATGGAGGTAGCTGACTTGAGGACAGAGTGAGATGGAGCAGGATGACTCGCTGTGGCGACCCCCTGAAGAGGGAACAGCCTACAGTAAAAGAACAGGCATGATTTTTTTTCTCATCTATATGTGACATTACGTCAGTGTTCTAAATATATTGAGATGGACATTGTCATGCCATGACTCATCAAGTATCACCTGCACTGCCAGCAGTGCAAAACAGAGCCACATTAAATTATACATTCTGTTGCAGAGAACTCATGAAATATTAAGATGAATCCCCAGCTGTGTTTGAGTCAGTGCTTCAGATGTGTCTGCTCCTCGTGTGCCATCAGAAGTTTAAGCTTTTAACTGGTCACATTTAGGACAGTAACTCCTTATAATCAAATACATTTCAGAAAATCAAATAATATAGTCTAGAACATATTGTATCTACAAAATGCACTTGGAGAAAATATTAAATCAGAGGGAGTGAAATTGGAAACACACAGACATACCGGGTAAATGTGAGCCTGGAGTTAGAATTGTTTTTTTTATGTCATATCAACGAGACATATCTACTTTCCCACCTCTGGTTTTCTACATACCGTATTTTCTGTCCTATAAGTCAGTTTTTTTTGCATAATTTGCATGCCCTGCGACTTATACACTGAAGCGATATATTTATGGATTTTTTTCCATATTTATAAACCAATTTTTGGCTGAGATATGACCGTTTTCCTTAATTCTGACTGAAAATATTGAACACTACCATTTTCAGCTGCTAAATGGCACTCGAGTAGTATGGCATGCCATTGCATCATGTAACAGGTAAAAGTGGCTATAAATGACACAATCGGCTTGCCATAATCTGGGCCTGTAATCACAGTTAATTGCTCGGTTTTGAGTCGGGCTGGAATAAAATTATACGGGTTTGTGTCTGGTCGGATTATTTAGGCCCGAATGCAACTCTAACCCTGTTTGATTTAAAGAACAGGATCTATCAAAGTCTGATCTTCACAACGTGTTTGTGGAAGTGGATCATGGCAGGAACAAAGGAGATTCCTGAGGAGCTCAGAAAAAGAGTTATCGATGCTCATCAGGCTGGAAATTGTTACAAAACATCTGTAAAGAGTTTGGACTCCACCAATCCACAGTCACACTGATGTGTGCAAATGGAGGGAATTCAAGACCATTGTTCCCCTCCCCAGGAGTGGTGGACCACCAAAGAGCACTCCAAGAGCGAGGTGTGGTCAGCGAGGTCACAAAGGATCCCAGAGTAACTTCTAACACCTGGAGGTCTCTCTCACATTGACTGATGTTGATGTTCATGAGTCCACCATCAGGAGACACTGAACAATAATGGTGTCATGGCAGGTTGAAGGAGAAAGACACTGCTCTCCAAACAAACATGGCTGCTCGTCTGAAGTTTGATAAAAATCGTGAGGACAAACCAGAAGACTGTTAGAAGAATGTTTTGTGGATGGATGAGACCAAAATAGAACTTTTTGGTTTAAATGAAAAGAGTTCTGTTTGGAGAAAGGAGAACTCTGAATTCCTGCAGAAGAACCTTATCCCATCTGTGAAACATGGTGGTGGTAGTATCATGGTTTATGCCTGTTTTGCTGCATCTGGACCAGGTCTTCTTGCCATAACATTTCTTCAAGGTGTGCAGGACTGATCAACAGTTACCAGAAATATTTAGTTGTAGTTATTGCTGCACGGGGGGTGGGGGTGGGGGTGGGGGGTCACACCAGATGCTGAAAGCAAAGTTTAAAATACTTTTACCACTCACAAATATGTAATATTTTTGATCATTCTCCTCAATAAATAAATGACCAAATATAATATTTTTGCTTCATTTGTTTAACTTTATCTACTTTTAGGACTTGTGTGAAACTCTGATGATGCTTTAGATCATATTTATGCAGAAATTATGAAGTTTATTAAGGATTCACAAACTTTGAAGCACCACTGTGTTTATGGGTTCATCAAATTGTCAACATCAGACAAGTCTGTTCATGGAACATGAACAAACCTCTCATGCTCCCTGCCTGGTGGTCATCATCAACACGTGTATAGAGATGAGATCCACGGCTCTTTGAAAGGAACCGGATCTTGAAGATCTGTTTGCTTCATAGAGCCAGTTGATTTTGAATGACAGTGACATTATCACGCACAAATGTCGACATGTATGCCACACGTGATTATGTACATCGTCAGGGCCATAATACATTTTGTTGTGAATTAGGACCCCCCCTCCCTTTTGCCTGTTTTCTTTTGTCTCAGTGAAAAAGCAAAGGAGGAGCGATTGTATCTGTGGTTGAGGAGAAAACATGAAGATATTACGAGGAGGAAAAAAATAAAACTTGTAATGGCTCTTTATTGTCCAAATCTCAGTTCAATCAATTGTTCTTTGTAAAAAGATGTTCAAATGATCAAATGACGTGTGCACATGCAAAAAAATCAGAGCCGCTGAACAAAGGCCAGAGAGAAAGGATGCTCATTAACGTCAGGACTTGACATCAAGTCACACAGAGGCTGTCTCTAATGCCTCATGCATTGTAAAGCCCAGTCTGGTCTGGACTGGGCACTGTCGGCCCAGCCCTGGTTTCCCCCCGGCTCTGGTTTTGCCGCCTTGGTAAAGGCGGGATCATCTTAGCAAGACTGCTTGAATGTCAGCTCAGCAATAACTGCACCTCGTTGTTTGTCCTGGGCAATGGTAGTATTTTTGTGTTGCCATTATTTCTAAAGAATAAGAGCTCTCTTCATCACACAACGAGTCACAAGCAAGTAGCTGAAGGTAATGGTCGAAAGGAGCAGTCACTGTAAGAATGACTCATCTGTAATATGATACCCCCCCAACAGTCTACTGACGTCAAATCTGCAGTACCTGCCCAACCTGAAAGGAACCTCAGGTCTCTGAGTTCCAGAAATCGAGCTGGAACTGGGCCAGACTCCCCAGTGCCAACACTTAAACCGGGGTGGAACCTGGGTCGGGCCAGTCCAGGCCGGGTTGGACCTCACAATGCATAAGGGCCATTAGGTCAGTCTTCATACGCACCATCAGATAAACTTGTCAGGGAAAGTGTAAGCCATAGAAAAATGAAGCGCACAGCTGGGCAGGTTTGTATGAAAGAAATGAGAGCTTGTCTCTCTCTCTCTTTGTCCTTTACCTCTTTTCACACACTTTACTTCTCATCTTGAATAATGCCTTTCTTCTCTTTTTGTCACAGTGCAATGTATTTGTTTGGTGGCTTCAATAGCCTGCTGCTGGACGATATCTTGATGTACACCTTGCCCAGTTGCTCAGCCTTTTCCAGCCCTGAGTCCTGCAGTCATGCTGGACCTGGGATCCACTGCATGTGGAACAGCACCCAGGGGAGCTGCCTGCCTTGGGAGAGCAGTACCGGCTTCGAACAGCAGCAGCTTCCAGCCTACTGTAACACAAGATCAAGTAGGTGATGTAATCTTCAGTGAAATGCTGCATGTTAGTTCTTCTTTTTTTTACGTAATCTAAAGAGATATGATGCTTACACAACCAGAATAATTTGTCACCTGAGAAGTTTGTGAACAGGAGTTTAACAAGACACCAGTATTTAATGAAACATTCCACCACAGTCCATCAAAACAGCTTTAAAAGCTCTCACTGACTGCAGCACTGTAGCTGTGGTGTGCTCTGACAGGCGCTCTGACAGGCGCTCTGACAGGCGCTCTGACAGGCGCTCTCTGACAGGCGCTCTGACAGGTGCTCTGACATGCGCTCTGACAGGCGCTGTGACACGTGCTCTGACAGGCGCTCTGACAGGCGCTGTGACACGCGCTCTGACAGG
>NC_056518.1:1266522-1272236 GCF_014905685.2 Nematolebias whitei
GCTGTGACACGCGCTCTGACAGGCGCTCTGACAGGCGCTCTGACAGGTGCTCTGACAGGCGCTCTGACAGGCGCTCTGACAGGCGCTCTGACAGGCGCTGTGACACGCGCTCTGACAGGCGCTCTGACAGGCGCTCTGACAGGCATGTGAGCTTCTGAGTCATGGAAACCAACAGTTGACAGTAAAACTGTAACCAGTGAGAGCTGTTAATAAACTATTCCTCTTGTTTGATATTAACAACATTTTAACAAACATTTATTTCCATAAATGTGTTTCACCGAGTCACACATACTGTTGTCTCCTCTGTTTACTTGTCTACATTTAAATTAATTTTTTAATTAGTGTAAATTTCACTTTAAAGTCAGCAATATAGAGAAAATGAAGTGTACTCACATTCCTGGACACATTGTTATGTGCAGTCATTCATCTGGCTGAAACCCTTTTTGTGTATTTAAAGTTTACAAAGGTACTCAGATGTTCTTCCAAACATTGCAGATGCTGACAATGAGAGGTGTGAACAGTATACAGACTGCTACAGCTGCACTGCAAATACAAACAGCTGCCAGTGGTGCTCGGGTCAGTGTCTGTCTCTGGGAAGTAACTGCACCGCTGCCACGGTAAATCAAATCTCTCTACTGTTCACATGAAAGGCAGTGGATGCTGAAAGTAGAATGTTTTAAGAGAAGACGGCAAACTAAATAAAAATTGTACAGTTTTTAGTAAAACAATAAAAATAAAGTTATTTTAATTTTCATTGCAATAACATGCTTCAGAAATGTTAGAGGAGGCACAACAAAATGCTACAAAAGTAAGTGGTATGAATAAGAAACAGCTGGAAGAGCATTTTCAACTAATTCAGTTAAATGGCAAAAGATAGTAAGAGGACTAGATATAAAAATCATTTTAGAGAGGCAAAATCTCTCAAAAGTAAAACTGGACCGACGTTTATCATGCTCCAAGAAACTGCACCAAAAACTGTTTCTTTATTGCAAATTGGAAATACTTCAAATATCCCATCATCTTCACCATGCCATCAACAGATACTGGTTTGAGCTCTTCCGTACGAAGGAGAAGCCATTTGTGAACGTTGTCAGAAACACTGCCGTCTTGTCTTGGTCAGAGTTCATTTAAAATGAATGAGGCAAAGTGGGAAACTGTTCAGTGCTCAGAACGCTGATAGAAAGTACAGTACCTTTACTTTTCCTAAGGCCATGTATACAGTACACTGTACTAATACTAAACTTACGTACACAGTATACGGTGTACTTTATAAAAGTCCTGTACACAGTATACAGTACTGTGTACTTTTACTAAAGTCATGTACCGTATTTTTCGAGCTATATTTGGCTCCGGAGTATAGGTCGCATAGGGCAAAAAATGCATATTGAAGAGGAAAAAAACACAAGTCGCATTTCTTATGTGTTGACCCCTTATGACAGGTGTCATGCCAAAAATTGAGTGGCTGTCAAAAATCGATTGCCGGACACAGGACTGCGCTCAGGAAGACTCGATGTTGTAGTTCTTCAAAATTTAACAAGATTAACACCTAAAAACATATGTTTGCTCTGGTTGGCAGACATGCCAGGGCAAGGGGGCCCCGACCCTCCGCCGCCGGAGTGGGAAGTAAGGGTGCAGTGAGGCATGTTGTCCTCGGCCCCGGGAAGCGATGAACTGCAGGCGGGGTGATGCTGTAGAGCTCGCGGCCGGAGCCTCGAGCCACCTTGGTCACCAAAGTATATAGTGCCGCTCACCAATACATAAAGGGGTTGTGATCTGTGGTGGCGGAGTGATATGGAATATGATGAGACTGGGAACGGTGCTGATATTATGATGCTAAGGTGTTCTGAAGACGATTGTTAATACAAACCGGATTCCCAAAATGTTGGGACACTAAACAAATTGTGAATAAAAACTGAATGCAATGATGTGGAGATGGCAAATGTCAATATTTTATTCGTAATATAACATAGATGACAGATCAAAAGTTTAATCTGAGTAAATGTAACATTTTAAAGGAAAAATATGTTGATTCAAAATTTCAGTGTGTCAACAAATCCCAAAAAAGTTGGGACAAGTGGCTGGAAAAAGGAAATTGAGCATATAACGAACAGCTGGAAGACCATCCATCCATCCATCCATCCATCCATCCATCCATCCATCCATCCATCCATTTTCTTCCGCTTATCCGGGGTCGGGTCGCGGGGGTAGCAGCCTAAGTAGGGAGGCCCAGACTTCCCTCTCCCCAGCCACTTGGGCCAGCTCTTCTGGGGGAATCCCGAGGCGTTCCCAGACCAGCCGAGAAACATAGTCCCTCCAGCGTGTCCTGGGTCTTCCTCTGGGCCTCCTTCCGGCGGGACGTGTCCGGAACACCTCACCAGGGAGGCGTCCAGAAGGCATCCTAAACAGATGCCCGAGCCACCTCAACTGGCTCCTCTCGACGTGGAGAAGCAGCGGCTCTACTCTGAGTCCCTCCCGGATGATCGAGCTTCTCACCCTATCTCTAAGGGAGAGCCCAGACACCCTGCGGAGAAAACTCATTTCGGCCGCTTGTATCCAAGATCTTATTCTTTCGGTCACAACCCAAAGCTCGTGACCATAGATGAGGGTAGGAACATAGATCGATCGGTAAATTGAGAGCTTCGCCTTTTGACTCAGTTCTCTCTTCACCACGACAGACCTGCACAGCGCCTGCTTCACTGCTGACGCTGCACCTATCCGCCTATCGATCTCACGCTCCATTTTTCCCTCATACGTGAACAAGACCCCAAGATACTTAAACTCCTCCACTTGGGGTAGGACCTCCTCCCTGACCCGGAGAGGGCACTCTACCCTTTTCCGGCTCAAGACCATGGCCTCGGATTTGGAGGAACTGATCCTCATACCGGCCGCGTCGCATTCGGCTGCGAACTGGTCCAGTGAAAGCTGTAGATCATGATCTGATGAAGCCAATAAGACCACATCATCTGCAAAAAGCAGAGACGCAGTCCTAAGGCCACCAAAACAGATCCCCTCAACACCTTGGCTGCGCCTAGAAATTCTGTCCATAAAAATTATGAACAGAATCGGTGACAAAGGGCAACCTTGGTGGAGTCCAACTCTCACCTGGAACAAGCCCAACTTACTGCCGGCGATGCGGACCAGGCTCTGACACCGGTCATACAGGGACCTAACAGCCCGTATCAAAGGGCCTGGTACCCCATACTCCCAGAGTACCCCCCACAAGGTTCCCCGAGGGACGCGGTCGAACGCCTTCTCCAAGTCCACAAAGCACATGTAGACCGGTTGGGCAAAGTCCCACGCACCCTCTAGGACCCTGCTGAGAGTGTAGAGCTGGTCCAGTGTTCCACGGCCAGGATGAAAACCACACTGCTCCTCCTGAATCCGAGGTTCGACTATCCGACGGACCCTCCTCTCCAGAACCCCCGAGTAGACCTTACCAGGGAGGCTTAAGAGCGTGATTCCCCTGTAGTTGGAACACAATCTACGGTCCCCCTTTTTGAATAGGGGGACCACCACCCCGGTCTGCCAATCCAGGGGAACTTCCCCCGATTTCCACGCAATAATGCAGAGTCGCGTAAGCCAACACAACCCTACAACATCCAGAACCTTAAGGAACTCCGGGCGAATCTCATCCACCCCTGGGGCCCTGCCACCGAGGAGCTTTTTAACCACCTAGGTGACCTCAGCACCAGAGATTGGAGGGCCCGACCCAGAGTCCCCAGGCTCCGCTTCCTCAATGGAAGAAGTGCCGGTGGGATTGAGGAGGTCTTCAAAGTATTTTTCCCACCGACCCACAACATCCCGAGTTGAGGTCAGCAGCACACCACTCCCACTATAAACAGTGTTGGTGGCGTACCGCTTTCCCCCCTTGAGACGCCGGATGGTGGACCAGAATCTCCTCGAAGCCATGCGGAAGTCATTCTCCATGGCCTCTCCGAACTCCTACCATGCCCGAGTTTTTGCCTCAGCGACCACCCGAGCCACATGTCGCTTGGACTGCCGGTACCCATCAGCTGCTTCCGGGGTCCCACAGGCCAAAAAGGCCCGGTAGGACTCCTTCTTCAGCCTGACAGCATCCCTCACCGACGGTGTCCACCATCGGGTTCAAGGGTTGCCGCCGCAACGGGCACCGACAACCTTGCGGCCGCAGCTCTGGTTAGCCGCCTCGACAATAGAGGCACAAAACATGGTTCACTCGGACTCAATGTCCCCCACCTCCCTTGGAACATGTTTAAAGTTCTCCCGGAGGTGGGAGTTAAAACTCCGTCTCACATTAGACTCTGCCAGACGTTCCCAGCAAACCCTCACAATACGTTTGTGTCTGCCAGGTGTGACCGGCATCCTCCCCCACCATCGGAGCCAACTCACCACCAGGTAGTGATCAGTGGACAGCTCCGCCCCTCTCTTCACCCGAGTGTCCAAGACATGTGGCCGCAGATCAGATGAGACGATGACAAAGTCGATCATCGAACTGCAGCCTAGGGTGTCCTGGTGCCAAGAGCACATATGGACACCCTTATTCCTGAACAAGGTGTTCGTTATTGACAATCCATGATGAGCACAGAAGTCCAACAACAGAACACCACTCGGGTTCAGATCAGGGGGGGCGTTCCTCCCAACCACACCCCTCCAGGTCTCACTGTCATTGCCCACATGAGCATTGAAGTCCCCCAGCAGAACAAGGGAGTCCCCAGGAGGTGCACTTTCCAGTACCCTTTCCAAGGACTCCAGAAAGGGTGGATAGTCTGAACTGCCGCTTGGTGCTTAAGCACAAACAACAGTCAGAATCCGTCCCCCTACATGTAGGTGGAGGGAGGCCACCCTCTCATTTACCAGGGTGAACCCCAACACACAGGCACCAAGTTGGGGGGCAATAAGTATGCCCACTCCTGTTCGGCGCCTCTCACCAGGGGCAACTCCATAGTGGAAGAGTGTCCAGCCCCTCTCAAGGAAACTGGTTCCAGAGGCAGAGCCATGCGTAGAGGTGAGTCCGACTATTTCTAGCCGGAACCTCTCAGCCTCACACACCAGCTCAGGCTCCTTCCCCACCAGTGAGGTGACATTCCATGTCCCAATAGCCAGCTTCTGTAGCTGAGGATCAGACCGCCAGGGTCCCCGCCCTCGGCCACCACCCATCCCACATTGCACCCAACCCCTTTGGCCCCTCCCACAGGTGGTGAACCCATGGGAAGGGGGACCCACGTCTCCTCTTTGGGCTGTGCCCGGCCGAGCTTCATGGGTAAAAGCCCGGCCACCAGGCGCTCGCCCGCGTGCCCCATCTCCAGGCCTGGCTCCAGAGTGGGGCCCCGATGACCCACGTCCGGGCATTGATCTTCCGCTGGAAGAGCAATTAACACTAATTAGGTCAATTGACAACATGATTGGGTATAAAAAGAGCTTCTCAGAGTGTCAGTGTCTCTCAGAAGCCAAGATGGTAGGAGGATCACCAATTCCACCATTGTTGCTCAGAAAGATAGTACAACAATACCAGAATACCCAGCGTAAAATATCAAAGACTTTTAAGTTATCATCATCAACTATGCATAACATCATCAAAAGATTCAGAGAATCTGGAACAATCGCTGTGCGTAAGCGTCAAGGCCGTAAACCTCTACTGGATGCTCGGGATCTCGGGGCCCTTAAACATCACTGCACCTCAAACAGGAGTGCCACTGTCAAGGAAATAACAGAATGGGCTCAGGAATACTTCCAGA
>NC_056518.1:1272336-1279776 GCF_014905685.2 Nematolebias whitei
TGCCACTGTCAAGGAAATAACAGAATGGGCTCAGGAATACTTCCAGAAAGCATTGTCAGTGAACACAATCCACCGTGCCATCCGCCGTTGCCAGCTGAAACTCTACAGTGCAAAGAGGAAGCCATTTCTAAGCAAGCTCCACAAGCTCAGACGTTTGCACTGGGCCAGGGGTCATTTAAAATGGAGTGTGGTAAAATGGAAGACAGTTCTGTGGTCAGATGAGTCACGATTTGAAGTTCTTTATGGAACACTGGGACGCCATGTCATCCGGACCTGAGAGGACAAGGATAGCCCAAGTTGTTATCAGCGCTCCATTCAGAAGCCTGCATCACTGATGGTATGGGGTTGCATGAGCGCTTGTGGCATGGGCAGCTTGCATGTCTGGAAAGGCACCATTAATGCAGAGAACTATGTTCAGGTTCTAGAACAACATATGCTCCCATCTAGACGTCATCTCTTTCAGGGAAGACCCTGCATTTTTCAACACGATAATGCCAGACCACATTCTGCAGCAATCACAACATCATGGCTACGTAGGAGAAGGATCCGGGTACTGAAATGATCAGCCTGCAGTCCAGATCTTTCACCTATAGAGAACATTTGGCGCATCATAAAGAGGAAGGTGCGACAAAGAAGGCCCAAGACGATTGAACAGTTAGAGGCCTGTATTAGACATGAATGGGAGAGCATTCCTATTTCTAAACTGGAGAAACTGGTCTCCTCTGTCCCCAGACGTCTGTTGAGTGTTGTAAGAGAAGGGGGATGCCACACAGTGGTAAAAATGGACTTGTCCCAACTTTTTTGGGATTTGTTGACGCCATGAAATTTGGAAACAACAGATTTTTCCCTTAAAATGATACATTCTCTCAGTTTAAAGTTTTGATCTGTGGTTTGTGTTCTATTCTGAATAAAATATTAGATGTTGGCACCTCCACATCATTGCATTCAGTTTTTATTCACAATTTGTTTAGTGTCCCAACTTTTTTGGAATCCAGTTTGTAAATTAAGTCCATGATGAGTTCATGAAATGTCCGTCTTCTTGTGGTAAAAGGAGTAAGTCAATATGTATTACAGTCCCCGGACCCTTCCAGGCTAACCCAGAGCTGTTCACAACGTGCTGCCGCAGACGAAATTCGCCCAATGGGAGCCTGCCAGAAATGGGGGATGGGGCGGGGGGTACCCTGCACGGGGTAATCTTCCGCCGCCGAGCAGCCGTCCCTTCCGGTTGAATCCCCTGGGCAGACTGCGTGGACTCCACAAACTTTCTTTCTACTGCTCGATTACCGTTTTGGGCTGCATATTTTATTACCTACAGTTTGTAATCTGCAGAACAGCATTTTCTCCTTTTTTTTCAGTTGTCTCTAAGTGAATGTTTGGTGGGGGGCATGTTAGCAACAGGGGTCTGCAACCTTTATGATTAAAAGAACCTTTTTTTGCCTTCTATTACTACATTAAACGTGTCTGGAGCTGCATTAACCTGGTACAACTATGGTTATCAACTTGTGGGCATGGGCAACTTTAAGGTTTGCTTTAAGGGGCTTTTGCGGCCAGTAAGGGTGACATTATATAAAGCAAAACATAGCTAAAGATTTTTAACATTTATTAAAGAAAAAGACCAGATTCTTATAAAGAAAGTGGAAAAAAAACATCAGTTTTTACCTTTTTTAAATTAAAAAATCTATAAACTATGCAGACAGTTTTTCATATAAAGAAATAAAGCATCACGTTAAAGCATGTTTTACTCCTTGTACTCGTGCCAGTGTTCACATATTTGCAAAAGAAATGACAGGAAAACATTTTGAACTTGTCCTGTTTTGTTGATTGTATAACAACCAATAAAATTCAGTTGTTAGTTTTGGTCAAAGCTTGAAAGTGTCGCTGCAGAGGGACTAAAGAGCCGCATGTGGCTCCACAGCCTCAGGTTGCAGACCCCTGCAGTAGAGGAACACCATATAGTTGTCAAAAGCCTAGAGGGCCCTCTCGTGGCTGCAAATGATAATGTTTACCCTTTGGTTCATGTCGGTATGAATTAACATTTAAAGGGTCAGTCAAAAATTGCATCATGAATAGGCAAAAAACCCATATAAGTCGCTTCGAACTATACGTAGCAGGACCGGCCAAACTAGGAAAAAAAGAGCGACTTATAGTCCAGAAAATGCGGTACACAGTATACTCCTCTTTACATGAAAACCTTTGAGAAGTGACCTGTATGCAGGAAAAAGCTCTCAAATGTGTGGTATTGGTGTGTGTGTGTGTGTGTGTGTGTGGGGGGGGGGGTTCTCTAAGTGTAGAAAAGATTTTAGTGAAAATATTATTTTCTGCTTTAATCCATGAAAGCAATAAATGGCTGAGCTGCAGCATATTTAAAACAGTTAAGTGTCCCATCTGACTGAACACCACTCTCAACAGGCTAGTTGTTTCAAGAATCTGTGAAACTAGAATGGGAGGGGCAGCCTTTAGTTTTTAGGCTCCCTTTCTTTGGAATCATTTCCCTGCTTTGGTACAAAACACAAATTGTTGGTCTTTGTTTGTCAGGGAGCTATCGCAGAGTTTGAAGTTTGCCCCAAGGACAACCCCTCCTATGTGTGCAACAAGAAAACCAGCTGCAAGAGCTGTGCTGTAGACCAGAACTGTCAGTGGGATATTCGCAACCAAGAGTGCATCTCACTGCCAGGTAAGTTCACTGGAAATGGAGTACAGTGTTTCTTCATGAACACATGAAGAAAATTGTAGCATTTTTAAAAACACATTAGTGCAATACTATAATTTTATCTCATTCATCTTTGTTAAGAGAACCCGTCCATCATTAAACAGTGGTGGAGCCTCTGGGTTCAACTGTCCCCCTCTTACAATGCTGTGATTGCTAGTATCACTCAGCCCTCTGTGAACAGTAAACAGCCATCAGAGCACTAAAGATCCATCGTTAGGCTGATGGTCCTCCTCGATCATGTGAACAGCTAGTTCTGGATGTCTCAAACTGGTTGATCCACTATGATAAGGTGGTATTTATAAGACTGAGTTTGTTGCAGCTCCTCAGAGTGATGGATAAAAAACACAATGTTTCAACATTTTTTTTAATCTGTCCAGAGAACCTGACTTAAATTTGTTAGTTTTCTGCCTGGATTATTGAGCAGCATCAGGATGTTTTCTGCACAGTATTGTAGATCTTATTTTACTTTGTGGATGTTTCATCAATCTGGGCAGTACCTTTAGTTCTTACGCCTGTTTTCATTGTTCCAGAGAATGTGTGCGGTGAAACCTGGCACTTGGTTGGCAACTCTTGTCTGAAATTCAACACAACCAGTGAGTCTTACGATAATGCCAAGTTGGCCTGCAGAAACCACAACGCTGTTCTGGCCTCCCTCACCACACAGAAGAAGGTAGACTTTGTCCTGAAGGAGCTGCAGATCATGAATGTGATGGTAAGGAGGAGGGGAATGATAATTATCTGATCAGAGACATCTAATATTTGTAGCTTGGAAATGGGCTGGAAGTAAATCACATGCAGATGTTACATAACGTGCCCAGAGCATCAAAGGTAAAGCAGAAGCGCATACCTCACAAATGGTAAAGAATATAAATTGGAAATGGTGTAGAAAGACTTCACCCAACAAGACAAGAGTGGATCAAAAAATTAAGCCTAAGCTAACTGCATTTTAACTACAGTAGTCCCTCGTTTATTGCAGGGGTCCCCCCAGCAGTAAGTGAAAATAAAGTAAAGTGTAAAGTGCCCTGAGACAACTTTGTTGTGATTTGGCGCTATATAAATAAACTGGATTGAAATTAAATTGAATTGAATTGAAAATTCATGAAGTATCGATGTTATATTTATTTTAGTTTTTATATACATTTTAAGGCTTTATAAACTCTTCCCACACTCTTGCAATGTTCTAAACTATTAAACCCACATAATTTTAACATGCATACAGAACTGTCACTGTGTATGTAGCTACTAATTTTTACTCACTAGCTCTGCAGAACAGCAGCAGCTTGGTTCTGTTCTGTTCCGGTCTGATTATTTCCGGGCAGTGCGTCCCCGCTTGGGGGTCCTCGTGGGCCGGCTACCAGCTCTCAGGCTTGCCGATGAGTCTGCAGGTCCGTTTCTGCTCAGGTTCTGTGCAGCCCTTGAGCGCCGAGGCACATTCTTTTGGGTGGTGGGGGCTGCGGGCTCGGACCTTAAGATGGCCAGGCACCAAATTGAATCCAAATCTGGATGAAAAAAGTCCTGGTGGGCTCTGGAGAGAAGCCGGACCTACGGCTATGTGTCCCTGTTCAGAAGTCCTCATGGACAGGCAAGCAGCTCTCAGATTCACGATGGGTCTGGAGGTCCAGTTCCTGGTGGGTTCCATGCAGCTCACTGCATCTGCCAGGTGCTGAAGTCACAGTAATAAGTGCCAAACTTTTTTGGATCAGATCAAACCTTTCCCTCTTGTATTTCAGCAGAAGGAAACAGGGCTTCTGAGTGGGCCACTGTTGACTTCTGGGCAGTGTAGGCTTTGAGTGGCGATAAAGTGTAGGCTTATTGAGAGGAGACTACAAAATGGCGGCGCCTGTCCCAAGTGTTTTATTTTTTGTTAACTTTTTACTGTACAGTATCAGTACTGTCCCAATCACGTGAGTAATATTAAAGTTGACAATCATGTCCTGAACAAATTTTTTTTGCACATGTTCAATCTTTCTTTGAAAAACTGTGAAAGAGCGAGTCCGCGAAAGTCGAACCACGAAGTAGCGAGGGACTACTGTATATAATCTTTTGATATCTTACTACTGTTGAATATTGAGGGCCTTTTAACATAGTACTCGGTTGTTCTATTTCGTATAGGCTTCACCCTTTAAGACTGTCGCTAGTGGGGTTTATCCCTACGCGCGCAGCACTGAAATCTTTAGTCCACGGCCACCTGCTGTGTAGGCCTCACCCCCGGTCCGTATAAATTACGGTGAGACCGGGTAATCGGCTCCCATTTTTTCTTCAGCCAGCTAGCTAGCACTGTCAGAAGAACGAAGAAGGAAAAGTTGTCCAGCTTTGACCGGCACAACCTTTGCTAAGGATGCCTGGGTCTCCACCACACCAAACTCCTGCCATCCCGGTGAGCTCTTCCTCCCCGAGGAGAAGTAGACGAGCAGCCTGGTTCAAGGTAAGCGCAGAGGAGTGCTTTTCTGTGTCAGGCCGCTACCCGCTGGATGACGCCATCGCCGTTTCTAACGTGTTTTCCTCGCGGTAATGGAATGATTTCCTCAAGAAGGCGATGTTAGCAGCAGCCCCGCTGAATGTTTTTCCGAGGAGGGCCGCTACTCGCTGGACGACGCCACCGCCTTTTCTAACGTGTTTTTTCACGCGGTGAATCGGATGATACCCTCGAAAAAGGCGTTGTTGGCAGCAGCTCCGCTGAGTGTTTTTTTTTTCTGTGGCGGAACGCTATGCGCAGGACAACGCCACCGCCTTCTTTGACAGAGAGTCACACAGTGAATCGAATGATTCCTCCGAGAAAGGCGATGCGGAGCTGCCCCCTCCCTCCTGGAGAGCGTAGTGATGGAAGACGAGTGGCCAAGCAAATGCTCAGCCACCTCGGATCTTCCCACGTTGGTGACCACACCGCTCCCAGCCATCGGCGCCCTCCTCTCGGAGCTGCCTGGCATAATCCAGGAGGATGTTAACACAAGGACTTTCCATCCCTCGCCTCCCTCTGCCCTGATCGGATGATCTGGCAGCAAGGTTGGCTCCGCCCGGGCTCGTCGCACTGACTCCATCTGGCCTTGCCGTTCAGCTGTGACGTCACACTGGAACGAGGCTGCAGCTGGGCCCGGCAAGCTGAAGACAGCCGTCTCCACCTTCGCCTCCATCTCCAAAGTGGAGCGTTTTACCGATCGGTGTTTTTCCCTCTGTCCCCTCCCTGGAGCCAAGCCTGGCGGTGGCACTTGGGACAAAAGCTTCCAGGATGGACCAGCATCCTGTCCCTCCAGGGAAGCATGACCAGATGGTGACAAGGTCTCCAACTGAGGTCACCAGTGCTCATTCCAGATGGCCGCAGCGAACAACAATGTCGCCCTGCTGGCCTACAGCATCTCTAAGAGGCTGGAGGAAGCAGACATGCTGGAGGAGACAAAGAGCTCTCTCTGTAAAGCTGCTGATGTCATCTTAAACAAGTGCCACCTCTGCGGTCTGCCTGTCCCGCATCGCCGCCTGGATGACCGTGATCCAGAGGAACACTTGGCTCCGCCTCTCGCCATTCTTGTCTGAGAGGCTGCAGAAAGACCTGTTAGAGGGCCCCATCATCCCAGAGGCACTGTTCAGGCCAACTTCAGGACCATCCTGAGAAATCACAGAGGTCCGAGGAGGTATGAAAGACTGTACACCATCTGGTGACGTCACAGTCCTCCGGCAGCTGGAGGGACCGCCTTGGCCAGCAACAGCACCAGAGGTGCTCCACAGCTGCGGCAGCAACTTCACGCCCCGCTCCTCCGCCGGCCACCTCCACCAGGTAACAGATCCTTGAGGGGAAGGTATGTGTTTTTTGATGATGCATGTTTTTTGATATAAAACAGAAACATCTCTGAAAGTAAAGTTTTCATCTGAGACTGTCAGATCAGCTGATCTCTCAG
Organism: Nematolebias whitei; assembly: GCF_014905685.2. Lineage (NCBI taxonomy): Eukaryota > Metazoa > Chordata > Actinopteri > Cyprinodontiformes > Rivulidae > Nematolebias > Nematolebias whitei. Next base: position 1,278,937 of record NC_056518.1, read on the forward strand.
CTGCCTCTCTTCACACATTCCCCACACAGAACGAGCCAGTAACCTCTAAACAGTGTTTTAAATGGCACCACAGTTCAGTAAATATCACAAAACACTCGTCTGCCACGTCAACTAAAATGATGTGTTTTCAGCAGACCGAGTCCGGTAAAATCCCTCGTTTTCAGCCATAGCCCATTTTTAATTTCTGCTGTTTTCTACCCACTCACAGCGCAGTGGGAGTAAATGTGTTTTCTCCACAACAGCTGCAGCCTCCACCGAAACGGCGTCTCACTCAGAAAGCGCTCACGCCTCCTCTCAGTGTGCGCCGGCTCACCTCAGCTCTATGTGAGACCGCAGCCTGGGCTCAGCACAGAGGCACACATACAGCCCTTTTTTCTGTCGGAGCCCTCCTCGGGTTCTCCCGGAGAATCTCCGGAGCGAGTGTTGCCAGTAAGGATTTTTAGTCTGGTTGACGTTCATGAGAAACATGACACAACACAAATGCATGCCCACTCTCCGAGCGTTACTCAGAGTGGCAGCGAGTGTGTTCCCTGGACAGATGGACGGACCGCCTGATCAGAAGGGGTTACACGCTACAGTTCGCAGCTCAACCCCCACCGTTCAGAGGGATTATAGAAACGGTTCCGTCTTCTCCAGAACAGAGCTCGTCTCTCCAGTCAGAAGTTCAGGAATTTCTGACGAAAAACATGATTTCCAGAGTTCCCAACGGAGAGGAAAATACGGGGGATTTTCCTCCCACTACTTCCTGTTCCCATGAAGTGGGAGTACAGTGGCTGGACCACATGTCGCTTTACATAATGTGCTAGAATGTTTCACGGTCTGAAACGTGACTCAGCATTT
>NC_056518.1:1279876-1291516 GCF_014905685.2 Nematolebias whitei
ATTTTAGCAAACAGTTGCCGAACACACCCTGACACAATGAGAATGGTGCAAAAAAAAAAAACTAATCCCTGCCGCAAAATGTTCCCCGGGGTCACATGCGCCCCCCCCTGGCATTGCTCCGGGCGCCCCACCATTTGAGAAGGACTGATTTATACTAACAAAATCCTCCTGTTGTAGCCAAGTTTCTGTCAGACACAATAAATCAATATGATGATCAGTTATCAGTTCATTAACTAACAGGGATTTAGAGGAAACAGATCTGATGTTCAATAATCCACATTTAATGATTTTATGATTTTGCTCTGGTAAAGTAACTGTGTTTATTTTAATCAGATTTTTATGGTTTATATTTTTAGAGCTGATTTTTGGTTTATTTAATTTGAGCCGTGGGCGAGTTGACACTGTTTCAATGGGGGTGTGGGTGGGTAACAGAGGAGAAGCAGCAGAGAGGTGGAGGACTACAACTCTGCTTCCTGGACTGGACCCTGGGTTGTCAATAATTTGGGGGATAAACAAAATCAGCCATATTTCTAGAAAGAAGAGTGTCTCCGTCCAAAGTGGGAAGGATGCCATCTCTCTGCATCAGACCAGGTTTTCCCCAGAAAGAACTCCAATTATCTATGTAGCCCACGTCGTTGTCAGAACACCACCTGGACACCCAGCGGTTAAACGACAACATACAGGGGAGTGGTGGTGCGGAGGTTAGAGAAGGTGGGCCTGTGATCGGAAGATCGTCGGTTCAAGCCCCGGTACAGACAACATCAAAAATGTGGGTGGGGTAGGTGAAGCACCCACACCTGCCCCCACCCTCATTGGCTCCACTCTGGGCCCATGAGCAAGGCCCTTCACTCCCATCTGCTCCCCAAACAGGTCTCTCTTGAAAATGAGTTCTCGTGGCTCAATGAGACTACCTGGATAAATAAAGAGTAAATGAAAAAAAATTATATATATTTGACTAAACATGTCATCGCTGGTCAGGTTGGGGAGGGGGCCGGAGAAAACTATGGAGTCCGACATGGTTTTAGCAAAGTCACACACCGAAGCCACATTAATTTTAGTGACCTCCGATTGGCGTAACCGGGTGTCATTACCGCTGACGTGAGTAATAACTTTACTGTACTTAGCCTTAGCCTTAGTCAACAGTTTCAGGTGGGATTCAGTGTCGCCCGCTCTGACCTCTGGAGTGCATTTGACTGTTGTTTGAGTCACAGGTGCCACATTTCAGACTATTGAGCTGCCAATAACCAGGGTCTGCTCCTTGGTGGGTGTCTCACTAAGCATGGAAAACTCATTTGAAACATCTAAAAAAGTTAAATCTGGTCCTCTGGACATTAAAAAAAAAAAAAAAAAAAGCAGACTGAATGTCCAGAGGACCAGATTTAACTTCTTTAGATTTTTCTACCTGGATTATTGATCATGCATCAGGATCATTTGAAACTTTAACAGGTCGATGGTGAACCGGGGGCTTAGTTTTAGAATTATTTTGCCTTTGGACCATCACCTAGCAGGCCTGTGGTTCAGGACAGCTAAGGGGAGGAAACTGATTTGGAACATGATTTTGAACGGGAGAAAAATCTTTTGGAACGTCATTCAAAACGTAAATGGGTTGATGGTGAACCAGGGGTTTAGTTTTAGCATTAGGCTTACTTTGAGCCGATACTCTGTGGGCCTGCGTTAGCTAAATACATCAACTTATGACTAACTGTGGCCTATTTCTGAGACAATGGTGCCATTAACTTTCCTAAATAATAATATTAAGAATGATAGGATAAGACTTGTTTTAAGTCATGCAGTGTCTCTCAGATCTGAAAGGGTTTCACTACTGATGGCCGCAGTGTAAAAGAAAAAAAATAATAATTGGTTCTTTTGTCAACCAACAAAAAAGAACAAGCACAGTTCAAAGGTGCAATCTAATGACAAAATCACAAAAAACAAGGGCATGTGTTTACTGACAGAGTACCAAAAATACTTATTTAAAATTGTCTAAATATATATATATATATATATATATTTTTTTTTATATATATATTTTATTTACATCTAAACTTGACATTTTGTTTGTGTGCCAAAAGAACTACAAGAGCAGTCATAAACAAAAGTGTAAATCAGATAAAACAAATATATCATCATAAGATCTCTTACGTGGACATGTGCTCATGGTGTACCATTCCATACACTGCCCAAAAGGGAAGGAGGCAACGTAGGCATTGGAGTCAACACACTGCTTCATGTTGCTGCACCACATGCACTCTGAGCTGCTGCTGGTGCACTCGCTGCAGGTGGACCGCATGGCACATGCAGTCCGGCACTGCTTGGCACTGTGGTTGGCTGACATATGCACATTGATAAGATACACATACATCTAGTTAGCACAACATATCTTGCTGTCCATTAATATGCACATCAGAAATAAAGTATTTTAAAAGCTCACCAGGTCGCTCACACAAGCTACCGTTCACAGGGTTGATGCAGGTCTGTGCTTTCAGTCCACTGGACGCTGGCTCTGCCAAGTAGCCGCAAAATCCAGCATCACTCGGCTCACCAGGCAGCCATTGCAGAGTGGTGTTAGTGAAGGGAGACATGTCCTCCCAGCACCAGTACGACACATTAATTTTCCTCAGCCCCACCCATGGAGTCACAATGGTCTTGTACTGTTAATTAAAGCCAAAATAAAATATTTTCAACATATTATTTGGAAATCTATATTTATCACTCCTATTAAAATAATGTGTTATTGAATGTACAAAGAGTCAACCTTCCACTTGAAACAGGCACAGTGTGGTGTTGTTCACACCCCAGCTCTTTGTAATCATTATTTAGAATTGAACACAATTTGACCACTTTGGCTTCATTTCAGAAAAATCCATCTTTACCATGCTTGTAAGCAAAGAAGTGCATTATTTCATCTTAACTGTCATTGTAGTAGCAATAAAAGGTAGATTTATATTACTTAACCTGAAGGACTTTAGAGCAGAGCAGCTACAGTTTGATGCAATACCATAGAGTTTAATCTCCCAAAGACAGACAATTTCAGAGTCAGAGATTCTTTATTGTCATTCGCACCTCATGTGGTACATGTGGTGGAACGAAATTATGTACACAGGGTCCCAGTTACAGACAAAAATAAAATGTCTAAGAAAAACAGTAATAACATCTAAGATATGAACTAAGAAAAACATCAACTAAATATACACTAAGCACTCATAACATAAAACATTGAACATCAGCACAAACATGAACATGAGTCTGTGAGCAGATGTGCACGCATGAACACATCAACATTGAAACAGATCAGCAGCAACATGAAACAGATCAGCAGCAACATGAAACAGATCAGCAGCAACATTATGTGATTTTTTTCACAGTGATTCTCCTGGTCAGAGATTCATGAGTTTAACAGCTTCAGGGTAGAAGCTGTTCCTCAGTCTAGTGGTTTTACACTTAATGCTCCTTAACCTCCTTCCTGAGGGGAGCGGGGCAAAAAGTGTGTGCTGGGTGAGTGGGGTCCTTCATGATGCAGGTGGCCCTCTTCCTGCATCTGGAGGTGTAGATGTCTGTGATGGTGGGGAGACTGACTCCAACATCTTCTGTGCAGCCTTCACCACTCTCTGCAAAGCTTTTCTTTCTGCAGCTGTGCAGCCTCCATGCCACACGTTGATGCTGGAGCACAGGATGCTCTCCACTGCACACCTGTAGAAGGAGGTGAGGACTGAGCTTCCAGACCAGCTCGTCTCAGCCGCCTGAGGAAGTAGAGTCTCTGATGAGCTTTCTTCATCAGGCTGGTGGTGTTGTTGCTCCAGCTGAGGTTGTTGTTCATGTGTACACCCAAGTACTTGTAGCTGGAGACCACTTCCACCGCAGATCCTCTTATGTTCAGGGGGGTGTAGATGTTTTTGTTTCTTCTGAAGTCCACGATCATCTCCGTTGTCTTCTTCACATTGATGTGAAGGTTTTTTTCTTTGCACCAGCTCTCCAGGTGTTCCACCTCCTGCCTGTAGCTGGACTCATCATTGTTTGTGATGCATCCCACCACCGCTGTATCGTCTGCAAATTTTACAATGTGACAGCCTGGATGGGTAGCTGCACAATCATACGTGAGCAGAGTAAACAGGAGGGGGCTCAACACACATCCCTGGGGAGAGCCAGTGCTGAGGGTTATGGTGGAGGAGTTTGCTATTGTACTTAAGATTTTTTGACTTGATTGATCCTGGTGGAAAATCCTTGAAACAAAAACAGTGCAAACTCAACATAACCTGGTGGAGACTTTTGGTTTTCTTTTATGTGTTAAATAAACTTTTTATTACTTGCATAACCCCGGTTTTCTGAGTAGCATGAGTGAGATGTCTCACTGCATATTCCTCAGATGCATTTATCACATTACACAAAGTCTTACTGGCCTTTGATCACGACACCTGCATCACCTACCTTTAAAGTAGCTCACACTACGACACACCATTATTCAAAATAAGCACCACTTCTCACTTCACAATAAACTTTGTCTGATGAGACATTTCACTTATGCTACGCTGAGAACCATACTATTGACAGAATGTTTAATCATTGTCCCTCTGGCAGAATGCTTCCCCAAATAATGCAAAAAAAAAAAATCACCACTTAAGGTAGTATGACACTAAGCTGTGACTGTTGGAGACTAGTTGGTGACAGAAAATTGGAAGAAATGAGAAAACAGGCAATTGTTCAGATGACGTCTCAATGAATTCTAGGTGTTGCAACCAGAGAGCCATATGAAGACATTTTTGAAAATCACGGCTTATTGTGCACTGCTGGCCCACATAGTACCACACTCTGCTTGTTTCGTACCCACCTTGGCAGTAGTCTCCAAGGCTACGATTTAATCAACTGGAGTACACATTGAGAATAAGGGCATGGAGCTTTGGACAAGTTTTTACTTATTTTTTTATTAATTGTTATTTATCATCAGCATGGCTTTTGGACCTGGACTTTATTTGTTTTTGTTGCTTTTTTTAACTCTGCAACCATTTACAGAAATAAATTGTTGCACCTATTTTGAACAGTTTTTAACATTATTTTTCTTACTGTACATTATTTGACATTAATTTGTAATGAAGGACTTTGAAATATTTTTGAGTAAGAGGTGCCTTATATATAGACTTTATCCAATTACTTTTATAAACCATAGATTAAAAACAGAGGCATACACTTTTCCTTCTTCTGGCCTCACAACAAAGAGTAAATTACAGTCAATTTAAATGAAAAGGCTTTATAAAGAAATAAGTTGAGGTATTAAAATTTCTTGTTTTGTTTGTCCAACTGTCCAAAAACCTTGAAGTGTTAAGGTTACAATTCTTTACTTACATTTAATGTAAATACGATTTATAGTAAAAAAAATTAAAATTGAAAAGTTTATTTTGCTATTTTTTGATTGCACAGCAATCCCTACACTTTGCATCATCAATCATCCATTATCCAAAAAAAATGCAGATATTTGTCCAGAAAGTAATTCTATAAATATCATCACATTGGAAGCACAACAGCTCAATGGTTACCACTGTTGCCTCACAGCAAGAAGGTCTTTCTGTGTGAAGTTTGCATGTTCTTCTCGTGCTGCATGGGTTTTCTCCGGGTACTCCGGTTTCCTCCCACAGACCAAAAACATTCATGTTACGATGCATTCAGGCCCCCCTTGCAAAAGAGATCTGTGATCTCAATGGGATTTGCCTGGTTAAATAAACGATGACCACCACCACAACCACGACGACGACCACCACGACCACCACAACCATGACCACCACGACCACCACCACGACGACCACCACGATGACCACCAACACAATCACAACGACCACCACGACCACGATAAAAAATCTACCATTTCTCCGTGGTTGAGTCACGGAGGCAACAGGTCTAGGAGAGAAACCTACACATCCCTCTCTACAGCAACACTGTGGGACCCCAAGGCGTTCCCAGGACAAAGAAGATGCACAGTCCCTCCAGCATTTTCTGGGTATCCCTGAGGCCTCCTACATGTGGGACTGCCTGCAAAACCTCTAAAGGGAGGAGTCCAGGAGGCATCCTAATTAGTGCACAAACCACCTCAACTGGCTCCTTTTGATGTAGAGAAGCAGCGGCTCTACTCCAAGATCCCTCCGGATGATGGAGATCCTCACCCTGTCTCTAAGGCTGAGCCCAGCCAACGTGTGAAGGAAGCCCATTTCAGCCACTTGTTTTTCATTCTTTCAACCTTGATCTATATCCTGATGCATGCTCAATAATCCAGGTAGAAAAATCCAAAAAAGTTCAATCTGGTCCTCTGGACATTAAAAAAAAAAACACAAAAAAACCCAAAAAACAAAGCAAAAAAATGTAGAAACGTTTCGTCTCTCATCAGAGAGACTTCCTCAGTCTGAGGAGCTGTATTCAGCTCAGTCTCTTAAATAGCACCGTCTCAGGGTGGATCAACCAGTTTTGCTGCTGACAACCAAAACCAGCTGATCACATGCTCAAGAAGGACCATCAGCCTAACAATGGATCATTAGCACACTGATGGCTGTTTACTGTTCACAGAGGGCTGAGTGATACTAGCAATCACAGCATTGTAAGAGGGGGACAGTTGAACCCGGAGGCTCCACCCCTGTTTAATGATGAAAGATTTCTTTTCACAAAGATGGCCTCTTTTACTCCTCTCTCAAACCATCGTTCCTCTCTGTCCAGGATGTGAACATCTTCATCCCTGAAAGAGTGACCTCTGGCCTGGAGATGAGTGTAGACCGCAGAGTCCTGGCCTGATGATGTTGATCTTCTGTGCTGGGCCATCCTTTTGGCCAGTGGCTGTTTTGTTTCCCCGATGTAAGACTGATCACAGCCCTCCTGACACTGAACAACATACACAACATTGCTCTGTTTGTGCCGGGGGACTGGATCTTTGGGATGAACCAGTCTTTGCCGTAATGTATTTTGGGGTTTAAAAGCCACTGGGACGTTATGTTTAGAAAATAAACGTCTCAGTTTCTCTGATACTCCCTCAACATATGGAATGACCACTGGTCTGGGTCTGGGTTCCTCCTTTTCACCTGTTGGCTGACTGGAGTCCTGTTTGGGTTTCTTCTCTGCTTTCAGGAAGGCCCAGTTAGGATATCCACATTGCTCTAGAGCCTGTCTTGTGTGGGATTTCTCCTTCTGCCTGGCTCCTGAGCTAGTGGGGACGCTGTCTGCTCTGTGGTACAGAGTCCTGATGACTCCTAACTTGTGCTCCAAAGGGTGATGGGAGTCAAACTGCAAATACTGGTCTGTGTGGGTGGGTTTGCGGTACACCTCAGTTTGCAAATGTCCTCTATCAGAGACTGAGACCTCACAGTCCAAGAAAGCCAACTTGTCATTTTTTACATCTTCTCGTGTGAAATTGATGTATTTATCCACAGAGTTGATGTGGTCAGTGAAATGTTGGACTTCCTGAGATTTAATTTTAACCCAGGTGTCGTCAACATACCTGTTGTCGACACCTGGGTTAAAATTAAATCTCAGGAGCCAGGCAGAAGGAGAAATCCCACACAAAACAGGCTCTAGAGCAATGTGGATATCCTAACTGGGCCTTCCTAAAAGCAGAGAAGAAACCCAAACAGGACTCCAGTCAGCCATCAGGTGAAAAGGAGGAACCCAGACCCAGACCATTGGTCATTCCATATGTTGAGGGAGTATCAGAGAAACTGAGACGTTTATTTTCTAAACATAACGTCCCAGTGGCTTTTAAACCCCAAAATACATTACGGCAAAGACGGGTTCATCCCAAAGATCCAGTCCCCCGGCACAAACAGAGTAATATTGTGTATGCTGTTCAGTGTCAGGAGGGCTGTGATCAGTCTTACATCGGGGAAACTAAACAGCCACTGGCCAAAAGGATGGCCCAGCACAGAAGATCAACATCATCAGGCCAGGACTCTGCGGTCTACACTCATCTCCAGGCCAGCGGTCACTCTTTCAAGGATAAAGATGTTCACATCCTGGACAGAGAGGAACGATGGTTTGAGAGAGGAGTAAAGGAGGCCATCTTTGTGAAAAGAAACCGTCCATCATTAAACAGGGGTGGAGGCCTCCGGGTTCAACTGTCCCCCTCTTACAATGCTGTGATTGCTAGTATCACTCAGCCCTCTGTGAACAGTAAACAGCCATCAGGTGCTAATGATCCATTGTTAGGCTGATGGTCCTTCTTGAGCATGTGATCAGCTGGTTTTGGTTGTCAGCAGCAAAACTGGTTGATCCACCCTGAGACGGTGCTATTTAAGAGACTGAGCTGAATACAGCTCCTCAGACTGAGGAAGTCTCTCGGATGAGAGACGAAACGTTTCTACATTTTTTTGTTGATTTGCTTTATTTTGTTTTTTTGAATGTCCAGAGGACCAGATTTAACTTTTTTAGATTTTTCTACCTGGATTATTGAGCATGCATCAGGATAACCATTGCAATAGTCCAGTCTAGACGTGACAAATAAATGGACCAGTTTTTATGCATCATTTTTAGATAAGATGTTTCTAATTGTAGTGATATTACGCAGGTGGAAGAAGGTGGTTCTAGTAACGTTTTTAATGTGGGGGATAAAAGACATGTCCTGATCAAAAATAACATTAAGATTTTTAACTTTAGAACTGGAGGTCAAATTAATACCATCCAGGGAAAGTGAAAGACTGAAAAATGTATTCCCAAGATGCTCAGGTCCGAAAACTAAAACCTCAGCCTTGTCTGTGTTCAAAAGGAGAACATTTAGGGTCATTTAGGGGTGGCTGTGGCTGAGTGGTTAGTGCAGTTGTCCTCCAATACAATAGGGGTTCGATTACACCAACAGTCACATGCCGAAGTGTCCCTGGGAAGAAATTGAACCCCCTCATTGCCTCCAATGTGTGTCCCATCGGTGTATGAATGTGATAAATCTCTGATTATATAGAGCACTGTATGAAAGGCTAAATGAGGACACAGATTGTGTTGTAAAGCACTTTGAGTGACTTGATAAGATAGAAAAGGGTTACATAAGTACAGTCCACTTACAGTTTATCCAGGTTTTTATGTCTTTAAGACATGCTTGTATTCTAAGTATCTGATTGGATTCATTGGGTTTCATGGACAAATATAATTGTGTGTCATCAGCATAACAATGAAAATTTAAACCATGCTGTTTAATAACTTTACCTAATGGAAGCATACATTAAAGAGTATTGGTCCAAGCACTGAACCCTGAGGAAGTCCATGACAAACTGGTGTATGAAGAAGATTTATTATTTACATTTACAAACTGGAATCTATCAGATAGATATGACTTAAACCATTTTAGAGCTGATCCTGTAATTCCAATATCATATGCAAGCCTCTGTAGTAAAATATTATGATCAACTGTATCAAATGCAGCACTGAGGTCTAACAGGACCAGTAGAGACACAAGTCCATTGTCTGAGGCCATGAGAACATCATTAGTGACTTTTACTAGTGCTGTTTCTGTGCTATGATGAGCTCTAAACCCTGACTGAAACTCTTCAAACAGATTATTTCTTTGTAGATGTTCACACAACTGACCTGCAACTATTTTCTCTAGAATTTTTTACATGAAAGTTAGATTAGATATAGGTCTATAATTAGTTAGCCAAGTATAGAGTCCTAACATTTGTTAAACATCTGTTTTTATAAAAAATTAAAAGAAAAAAACATCAAAGTTGTGTCAATGTGAAAGAGGAAGAGGGGGCGGGTGTCGCTCTCGCTTTGAGTTTATGCTCTTTGTTGCTGCGTGCTGTGAGTGAAATGTGTCCAGAGCGGAGGACTTGTTAGTAAAGAATAGAGTCCTAACTTTTATTAAACATTACTTCTGTACTGAAAAACACAAAAATTGTGCTTTGACAAACTAAAAAAAAAGTTAAAGTGTAGTGATGTAAGGACAACTTTTGCTGTAACACTACTAATTAATTATTCTTAAGGCTAGTTCAAGCACAAAGAATATTAATTGTTTAATCAACACGGATTCTTTCTTTTTCGAGTTAAATTTCTGCCATGTGACCGAGATAACTTGTGGAGTTGAGTGTTTAATCAGTGACATGAGACGCCATTTTATCTTTGGCCCATCAGAATAAATGCGGTCATTTATTTAACAGAATCAAAATTTAACATCAAACATGTACACATTGATTTGCTGATCTGTTTCTGATTAATGAACTTGGCACGCTTTACTAACAAGACAACAGAAGATTACTGATTGAGACTGATTCATCTCTGAAGGCATCTAGCTTGATTTAATGGCGAATAGAAGTTTAAGAGAAGGAATAGATTTAAAGAGGAGGTTTAGATGGATGAAAGTTATGTGTTGAACCAGAAAATGGCACCCTTCCTCCGAATCCAGCTCAGCCCTCCGGTACACTTCAGGACGTCAACGGCTTGTTACCTGAGATGGTGGATACCTCCACTCCGGAACAGAGGTCCATTGGCACGCTCCTTTTTCAGCATCTCAGGTCAGAGTGGCTGGGGTCGTCAGAAGTCGTGACGAAGTACTCAGTTCAACAGAATACGCTTCCTTAGAAGTTGAGCATTTAATACTCGGGTTGAGTGCACAGCGATGCGAGCTGTGACTCCTCTGAAATGGAGGGACCCTTGGCACATGGTCCAATCCATCAGCTACTTAGTTGACTTTCAGTAAGAACTGAAAGTTCCTGTACGACTCGCCATCAGACCGAGTCTCATCTTCGACTGAAAGTTCCAGGAAGACTGGAAAGCCTCGGAAGACTGGAAAAGACTGCGAAGACTGTGAAGACTTGTGTAGACTGAATAGTTCCAAGAAGTGTTGCCTTTTAAAGGGTATCCACTTCCTGTTACGTGGTACTTCCTGATTGGTTGAAACAACCAGCAGGGGTGTAGTTTTAGTGATGTCAGAGGGTCACTAGGAGTCAGGAGACAGCAGGAATGTTTTAAGAACGGTTAGTACAGACGGAGAAATTTTTTGAAGAAATGAGAGGATGCAGGTGCCAGCCAGTTCTTATTTACTGTCTGAGAGTTTTAAAAACAAGACACTTCGTTCTCACAACTTGTCCCTGACTTTCGACCGACATCAGGTCCACTCCTCACACAGACAGAAGAGTGAATGCACACTTACTTCCTAAATAGACATTTAACTTGTATGATCCAAGTTTAATGAGGTTTAAAAATCATTAATACTGTTTCACAGTTGATTTAAATGAGTGGTTCACTTCAACATTTAGAAATGGTATGAACTAAACACACTTTTGATTATCAAGATATCCTAAAATAGTAACGATAATGTAAAAAGAAGAGTGTTCTTTCAATTGATTAATTCAGGATACAATTAAATAGTCTCTTGATGAGATAATTTGTATTTCTGGATTCAAATCAATGAAATAGCAGTTCCTGTCCCCTGAAGGTCCTCAGAGACAGATTGTTGTCCGAGGTCTAGTTCACTATAAAAGTAAAAGAGGAAGAGGGACAGGTAACGCTCTCGCTTTGAGTTTATTCTCTTTCGCATGTGTGCTGTGGGTGACAAGCGACACGGTTCAAGCATGGCTTCCCAAACGACAAGACAGACATAATTGTTCATAACTTTTCTATTAGTGAGTCTGAGAGTTGACGGATTTTAGCAAACAGTTGCCGAACACACCCTGACACAATGAGAATGGT
>NC_056518.1:1291616-1296727 GCF_014905685.2 Nematolebias whitei
GGGCTCAGGAATACTTCCAGAAAGCATTGTCAGTGAACACAATCCACCGTGCCATCCGCCGTTGCCAGCTGAAACTCTACAGTGCAAAGAGGAAGCCATTTCTAAGCAAGCTACACAAGCTCAGACGTTTGCACTGGGCCAGGGGTCATTTAAAATGGAGTGTGGCAAAATGGAAGACTGTTCTGTGGTCAGATGAGTCACGATTTGAAGTTCTTTATGGAACACTGGGACGCCATGTCATCCGGACCAGAGAGGACAAGGATAGCCCAAGTTGTTATCAATGCTCCATTCAGAAGCCTGCATCACTGATGGTATGGGGTTGCATGAGCGCTTGTGGCATGGGCAGCTTGCATGTCTGGAAAGGCACCATTAATGCAGAGAACTATGTTCAGGTTCTAGAACAACATATGCTCCCATCTAGACGTCATCTTTTTCAGGGAAGACCCTGCATTTTTCAACACGATAATGCCAGACCACATTCTGCAGCAATCACAACATTATGGCTACGTAGGAGAAGGATCCGGGTACTGAAATGGCCAGCCTGCAGTCCAGATCTTTCACCTATAGAGAACATTTGGCGCATCATAAAGAGGAAGGTGCGACAAAGAAGGCTCAAGACGACTGAACAGAGGCCAGTATTAGACATGAATGGGAGAGCATTCCTATTTCTAAACTGGAGAAACTGGTCTCCTCTGTCCCCAGACGTCTGTTGAGTGTTGGAAGAAGAAGGGGGGATGCCACACAGTGGTAAAAATGGACTTGTCCCAACTTTTTTGGGATTTGTTGACACCATGAAATTTGGAAACAACAGATTTTTCCCTTAAAATGAAACATTCTCTCAGTTTAAACTTTTGATCTGTGACTTGTGTTCTATTCTGAATAAAATATTAGATGTTGGCACCTCCACATCATTGCATTCAGTTTTTATTCACAATTTGTTTAGTGTCCCAACTTTTTTGGAATCCAGTTTGTATGTGTGTGTGTGTGTGTGTGTGTGTGTGTGTGTGTGTGTGTGTGTGTTTGGACTTGTATGCATCATTTTGACTGTGTAGATTACAAAAAAGTATATACTTTAGCATCCAACTCCCGTTTGTAAAAACTCTAAGTTTTATATTATATAATTATTCTAACTCTGGAAACTCTGGAACTCTGAGCCGACAGCACGGTGGTGCAACTGGTAAAGCTGCTGCCTCTCAGCGAGCAGGTCCTTGGTTCAAACCCCGGTCCGGGGGCCTTTCTGGGTGGAGTTTGCATGTTCTCTCCGTGCATGCGTGGGTTTTCTCCGGGTACTCTGGTTTCCTCCCACAAACCAAAAACATGCATGTTACACTGATTGGTAACTCTAAATTGTCCCTAGGTGAGAGAGTGAATGGTTGTTTGTCTCATTTGTCTCTATGTGTCCCTGTGATGGACTGGAGACCCATTCAGGGTGTACCCCACCCCTGTCCACAGTGATTGCTGTACATGGGCACCGAAGACCCCCGTGACCCAAAATGGAAGAAGTGGGTAAAGAGGGAGGGAGGGATGGATGGAAATGAGCCATTAAGACAGAATTGTATAACTCCAAAATGATTTAACAATCATCATCGTTAGCGGGCAGCACGGTGGCGCAGTTGGTAGAGCTGCCACCTCTCAGCGAGCAGGTCACCCAAGTTCAAATCCCAGCCGGGCCCTTTCTGGGTGGAGTTTGCATGTTCTCTCCTTGCATGTGTGGGTTTTCTCTGGGTACTCCATTTTCTTACCAAAAACCAAAAACATGCATGCTAGACTGATTGGTAACTCTAAATTGTCTCTAGGTGTGAGTGAGAGAGGGAATGATTGTTTGTCTCATTTGTCTCTATGTGTCCCTGTGACGGACTGGAGACCTGTCCAGGGTGTCCCCCACCTCTACATGGGCACCAGTGACCCCCATCCATCCACCAGTGAATGAATGAATGGATGGATGGAAGGATGGATGAAGACTTTTGAAAGAATAACTAACCATTGCAATCTAAAAAAGTTAAATCTGGTCCTCTGGACATTCAAAAAAACAAAACAAAGCAAATCAACAAAAAATGTAGAAATGTTTCGTCTCTCATCCGAGAGACTTCCTCAGTCTGAGGAGCTGTATTCAGCTCAGTCTCTTAAATAGCACCTTCTCAGAGTGGATCAACCAGTTTTGCTGCTGACAACCAAAACCAGCTGATCACATGCTCAAGAAGGACCATCAGCCTAACAATGGATCATTAGCACACTGATGGCTGTTTACTGTTCACAGAGGGCTGAGTGATACTAGCAATAACAGCATTGTAAGAGGGGGACAGTTGAACCCGGAGGCCTCCACCCCTGTTTAATGATGGACGATTTCTTTTCACAAAGATGGCCTCCTTTACTCCTCTCTCAAACCATCGTTCCTCTCTGTCCAGGATGTGAACATCTGGCCTGGAGATGAGTGTAGACCGCAGAGTCCTGACCTGATGGTGTTGATCTTCTGTGCTGGGCCATCTTTTTGGCCAGTGGCTGACACAGGAGGGCTGTGATCAGTCCTACATCGGGGAAACTAAACAGCCACTGGCCAAAAGGATGGCCCAGCACAGAAGATCAACATCATCAGGCCAGGACTCTGCGGTCTACACTCATCTCCAGGCCAGAGGTCACTCTTTCAAGGATGAAGATGTTCACATCCTGGACAGAGAGGAACGATGGTTTGAGAGAGGAGTAAAGGAGGCCATCTTTGTGAAAAGAAACCGTCCATCATTAAACAGGGGTGGAGGCCTCCGGGTTCAACTGTCCCCCTCTTACAATGCTGTGATTGCTAGTATCACTCAGCCCTCTGTGAACAGTAAACAGCCATCAGTGTGCTAATGATCCATTGTTATGCTGATGGTCCTTCTTGAGCATGTGATCAGCTGGTTTTGGTTGTCAGCAGCAAAACTGGTTGATCCACCCTGAGACGGTGCTATTTAAGAGACTGAGCTGAATACAGCACCTCAGACTGAGGAAGTCTCTCGAATGAGAGACGAAACGTTTCTACATTTTTTTGTTGATTTGCTTTGTTTTGTTTTTTTGAATGTCCAGAGGACCAGATTTAACTTTTTTAGATTTTTCTACCAGGATTATTGAGCATGCATCAGGATAAGAATATTAGTATTTTATTACGATCTAAGAACATTTGTTTATTCACAGCTTTCTGAAGGTTCTGCCACTACCTTTATCTGGGTAAGATCTGGGCTTCACCATTCTTGGCTTTGTTCAAATAAAGCATTGCAAATTTTAGTCATGGTATTTTTTAAAGCTTTTTTCAATAAAATACAATTTAATTTATTTATTTTCCATTTCATCAAAATTAGTGAACCTACACAAAATGTTCTAGATCAGTAAGTTCAGAAAAAGTTTTGTTGGTGTTGTTGTTGTTTTTAAGTAAAAATAAAATAAAACTGAAAAGTGGTGCATACATATGCATGCACTCCCTTTATTTTAAAGCCCTAATCTTTCCCTTTGGAAGCCACATAGCTTGTTACATAAGATCCACCTATAAGCAAACTAAATATCTAATGATCTCAGAATATTTACTGATGATGAGTAGAGTTTGCCAAATAGTATTTAAAAGTTTCCACGATAAAGAAGCTGCCCCTAGTGAAGATTTTTTACGTTTTACTCAACAGTGACTTTTTCTTTGCCACTCTCCCATAAAGCTTTGGAAATCTTTTTGAATGTCTCATGATTTGTAATTTCAATAAAACAATTTTCTAAATTGAATTAAAACAGTCACTTGAAATGGGGTGAATATTTATGGTAAATGGACTGCACTTATCCAGCTCCTTTCTGTCTCATCAAGATACTCAATACAACACAGTCTCTGCCTCATTGACCCATTCATACAGATCTACACAAAGAATAACCAGAGCTTTATCACATTCATACACCGATAGAACACACATCAGAGGCAACGAGGAGTTCAATGTCTTGCCCAAGGACACTTCAGCATGTGACTGCTGGTGGAATCAAACCTCCAACTCTCCCAATGGAGGGAGATTGCTCTAACCACTCAGCCACAGCTGCCCCCAAATTTATGCAGTCGACTAATCTTTACATTACATATTTTTATATTGGTATTACTGTGTAGAAATTTGTTGACCTTTGACATTAAAGTCTTATTTATATATATTTTTTTATCAAAAATGCCCATTTATATTGACCATGATTGATTCATGACAGCAATAAAAGCAAGAAACGTTCAAAGGGATGAATACTTTTCATAGACCCTGTATAGCATTCCAGGGGAACACTTTGTGGTGTAGTCATGAATCAAGAAAGTAGCAGATACTGTACAAAAAAATGAACGGTCACATAAAGACAAGCTGAATAAAGCCACACCCAGGAAGACTGATTGGTTGATTTAGAGAGACGCTAACTGACCCACGGATACTTACACTGGCAGCTGCCCCCATTCGTTGGATCTCCATAGAATCCAGAGATGCAGCTCTCGCAGTGTCCTCCAGTTGTCAAGTCCTCACACTTCTCACACACACTCTCATTGACACACTGACTGTGGCCATTACACTGACAAGCTGCCAAGAAATAAAAACAAGGCACATACTGAATGAACATCACAAACACCCTGAGGAGAAAGGAAAAAGATTTACAATAAATAGCTTCAGGGCCAAACAAGGATGAATATATTGTTTCTTTTAAAAGTACAGAAAACAATGTCCAGTTGGGTGCCTGATCAAATACAGCACTACTGTAAATTTATTTTAAAAATGTTACCACCTATGTTTCAAGTTTGAATTTTACTACACAGGTAAAATTGAGTAGTTGTATGGTTGATGTGCCAAAGTGGCTAGTTTAAAATACAAAGCATAAACACAAAAATCTCTTAAATTGTAGTTTTTTTTTTTCATGGACTAAGAAATTTAAGTTCTTTAGTCCAAAAAGGGGTCTCTGCAGGCAAATTCGGAAGGCGTATCTGGGCGCTCATATCTGATTGGACTATAGGAAAGTGGGCGTATCTGGGCGGTCATATCTGATTGGACGATAGGAAAATGGGCGTTTCTGGCCGGCCGGATCTGATTGGACGATAGAAAAATGGGCGTGTCTGGACGGCCACATCTGATTGGACGATAGAAAAA
>NC_056518.1:1296737-1299925 GCF_014905685.2 Nematolebias whitei
AAAATGGGCGTGTCTGGACGGCCACATCTGATTGGACGATAGAAAAAAAAAGGCTGAACGATAGAAAAAAAAAGGCTGAACGATAAAATGCCGTAACCACAGACACATGATGTCTAAAAACAAGGCGTTATTGGCAGATTGTGTTAACCACAGGCATATTATGTCTATGGTGTTAACCGGTTCGACATTAGCGGCGTCACGGTTCGACATTGCTCCAGTATACTGCCGCGGCATCTCCATAACTTCTTTTTTCGACTCTCTTAACACAGAACTTCCGGTTACATTTCAAAATAAGAGCAACATAACTGGGTAGTGGGGAGAGCTAAATGTTAGGGTTTTTTTTAATACCTAGCCATAACATTAAAAAAACAAATTTCATTTTGGTTGTTGAAAAATGTGAACAAAGTTACAATCGATTCATAAAGAAAGAAAAATATTAATGATACTTAAACTGGCCTTGGGACAAAGAATGTTTCCTTTAACTTCACATTTTCTTGTTCAACCTGCAGTCACTACAGATGAGTGATTGTCAGTTTCTGTAAGATTTCTGCACCTGGAGCAGGTATTCTGTTTACTGGTTAACTTCCTCAGCTGTCTCACATTTTAAAGGTCAACCCTACTCCATGTTTCAGTAGAAAACAAGCACATTTAGGAGCCAGTACATAACCAGACTTTTGGCCCTCACACCTGTACCCAGTTGCTCATGCTGCATGATGAGATCAGATTATCCATATTTTAGAAATTACATTTAGCTTAGTCGACAAAACAATACAAATGAAGACTGTCTGTCTTAAAAAAACCTCTTGGTTTTGCAGTAAGCAGCCTGATTTCAAACTGACATCTTGGCCAAAGGTAAAATAAAAATCTTTGTGTTCTCAGAAAAGTTGTTTCAGGACCTCCAATAAACTTATGTACACATCAAAGCACACAAGACAGATTCAGGAATTCTCTTTGTTTTCCAGATTTCACATTTGTTATTACCTTAAAACATACTCAGACAACATTTGATGCATCATTGATTTTTTTATTGTGTTTATTGGGACATCCATTTTTAGAAGTCATCGTAGCATCTGTTGGAAACACAGAACATAGTACAGTTAGGGTGTTGCTAGTTGTTACTTAATCCTGGATTGGATTTTAAAGTTAATTTTGATATTTTTTTCACAAGAAAAAAAAAGTTGATTTCCTAAAGTTTAACTATAAATGAAGGAATTTGTGCATTCAGGTAATTGAAAATTAAGTAATTTCTCTAACATCCAACCCATTTTAGCCACTGAGCCATACCAAACACCCATAATCTATTCTTGAATGAATTATTGACTATTATTGACAAATTACAGACTTTTTATTGAATAAGTTATTACTCATTATTGAGTAATGAAAGTCAACATCAGATGTTGGTCAAAGTTTCTGAGCAACATCTTGGGGTCTTCTAGAGTCAGTCTGAAGTGAGAGTGGTCCCTGACATGGCAGAAAGACATAGATATAATTAGCAGCTTTTATTTATTTATTTTTCAGCTAATAACAACTTTTATTTTATTTTTTTCATATTTTTCAGTTATACACAGCTTTTAAATATTTATTTTTCAAGTATTAAGAACTTTTATTTTCAGCTTTTATTTTGAAAAGGAGCCGAGTGGAGGCTCACTTTATCTCAGTGCGTTACGACAACAACGAGAGAACGGTCGAAACTATCGTGACCTACAATAAACGTACTTCAATAAAATGCATAAGTGAAAACATAACATACTTTATAAGTACAATAAACCATATTTCTTTGTCAAATATCGCAAAGAAACGTTACCTCATCAATGACTCGTGACTTTGAGGGTTACCCACAGCCAATCAGTGTTCGCCGCCGACAAACGCCTATTAAATACTGTTAGCCAATCAGTGTTCGCCGCCCATAAACGCCTATTCGCCAGAAACGCCCACTTTTGGTCTGCAGAGACCCCCTTCTCCTTTAGTCGCTTAACTTTAAATGAACTGACGAGATTTTTTAACTAAACTTTCCAAATTTTCCCTTCAGTAGAACTTATAGGAAACTACTTTTAAACAACAAAAAACATCAGTAGCAGAGACAGATGTATGGATGAGGGATAAAAGCAGAAAACACTTCTCAAAAGTCTTTGAAACCAGCGCTCTCATCTACTATACCTGGGCATTGAATAAAAGACCAGTTGTACTTGGCTTCACTGGGACACATGCTGGAGTTGAGAGCAGGCTGGGAACTAGCGGGAAGACCGGGCAGGGTGGACGGAGCTGGGACTGCAGTTTGAAAGGGTCCTCGGTAAGAACCTTCAATGCATTGGCCTTTGCCGGTGTTACTGGGCTCAGTGCACCAACCACAGCCCGGCTGGTCCAAGCATTGTCCACACGTTCTGTAGCCAGAGCAGTTTTCAGCTGCATCAAAGCACAACAAATCACACACAACAAATCAGTCAGGTTTACTGAGTATTTTATTTTGAATTTAACAGACTCATCTTAAAACAGAGCCCCGTATAAAATCTAAATAAACACAATGTGTATTATATATATATATATATACAAACCGGATTCCAAAAAAGTTGGGACACTAAACAAATTGTGAATAAAAACTGAATGCAATGATGTGGAGATGGCAAATGTCAATATTTTATTCGTAATATAACATAGATGACAGATCAAAAGTTTAATCTGAGTAAATGTAACATTTTAAAGGAAAAATATGTTGATTCTAAATTTCACAGTGTCAACAAATCCCAAAAATGTTGGGACAAGTAGCAATAAGTGGCTGGAAAAAGGAAGTTGAGCATATAACGAACAGCTGGAAGACCAATTAACACTAATTAGGTCAATTGACAACATGGTTGGGTATAAAAAGAGCTTCTCAGAGTGTCAGTGTCTCTCAGATGCCAAGATGGTAAGAGGATCACCAATTCCACCATTGTTGCACAGAAAGATAGTGCAGCAATACCAGAATGGTGTTACCCAGCGTAAAATAGCAAAGACTTTTAAGTTATCATCATCAATCGTGCATAACATCATCAAAAGATTCAGAGAATCTGGAACAATCACTGTGCGTAAGGGTCAAGGCCGTAAAACTCTACTGGATGCTCGTGATCTCCGGGCCCTTAAACGTCACTGCACCTCAAACAGGAATGCCACTGTCAAGGAAATAACAGAATGGGCTCAGGAATACTTCCAGA
>NC_056518.1:1300025-1306584 GCF_014905685.2 Nematolebias whitei
ACAGCTCCTCAGACTGAGGAAGTCTCTCGGATGAGAGACGAAACGTTTCTACATTTTTTTGTTGATTTGCTTTATTTTGTTTTTTTGAATGTCCAGAGGACCAGATTTAACTTTTTTAGATACTAATATTCTTCTTCTTCTTTTGGCTTTTCCCTCTTCAGGGGTCACCATAGCGAGTCCTCCTCTATCTCAGTCTGTCCTCTTCATCCTCTGTCCTCACTCCAACTACCTTCATGTCCTCTCTAACTGCATCCATATATCTCCTCTTTGGTCTCCCTCTTTGTCTTTTTCATGGCAGCTGCATTTTATAACATCCTTCTACCAGTATACCCACTGTCCATCCTCTGGACATGTCCAAACCATCTCAGTGTGTCCTCTCTAACTTTATCTCCCAGGTGTTCAACCTGTGCTGTACCTCTGATGATCTCATTCCTAATCTTCTCCATCCTTGTCTCTCCTAAGGAGAACCTCAACATCTTCATTTCTGACACTTCCAGTTCTGTCTCCTGTCTTTTTGTCCGTGTCTCTGTCTCCAGACTATACAACATAGCTGGTCTCACCACTGTCTTGTAAACTTTTCCTTTGACCTTTGCTGACACCTTTTTTGTCACAAATCACTCCTGAAACTTTTCTCCATCACTCCATCCTGCCTGGACTCTCTTCTTCACCTCTTTACCACACTCCCCACTTTCCTGGACAGTGGACCTCAAGTCCTTGAAGTCCGGCACCTTTTTGACCTCTGCTCCTTGTTGCCTCACTGTTCCACCGGCCTCCCTTTCATTCACACACGTATTGTCTTGCTACGACTGACTTTCATTCCTTTTCTGTCATGTGCATACCTCCACCTCTCCATGTTCTCTTCCACATGTTCCCTGTTCTCACCACAGATCACAATGTCATCTGCAAACATTATAGTCCATGGGGATCAGGGTTTCCTCTAGGATTTATTTTAATTGTGGTGGTGGGCTGCCTGCGGGGGGTGGGGATGTTATTGTTGAACACGACACCGGTAATACGACTGTAAAGAGCAACAGCATCATTTTAATTATGACCATTTCAAACTGAATGTTTTTGACAAACATTTATTCAATATCTTCACACTGTACAAGTGAAATGACAGCTTTAGTATCTAATAATAGCAGTTTGCAGCCTGGCTGAGGTCACTTTATCCTAGGTTTCTTGAAAAAAGCTCTAACGCCCTGTTGTATGGGAACTCAGACTGAGGGGCCCATTGATGCTGAGTAGCACGCTGCTGCCAGGTGGTCCCCTTGCAGCCTGTTCCTCAGGTCCGTCTTCACCTACACATGAAAACAATTGAAAGTTTAGGAAATGAGAGAAACCAAACCATCTTTGGCTGACTCACTGTTTACTATTAACCAAGTGTCTCACCCTGTTCATTGTAGAGAAACCTCTCTCACAGTTCACAGATGATATGGGCACTGTTAATGCAATGGCTGTGAGCTGGCTCAAGCATGGGTAAAACTGTCCCCATTCATCATTCTGGGATGCCAGTTTCACCATCATCATGTTGAGCTGTCCATATCTGAAACACATAATGTAGTGTCACTGATCAGGTTTCCTCAATCATCTCCCTGTATAATTCCCCTTGCATTTAATTGTAATGCTTAATTCTCACCTTGATTGGTGTCGTACAGCCATGGGTGGAACTTGGTTATTCCAGTCCAGTTTGGGTCCCAGCCAGATTCTCTATGCTTACTTTTTTCTTTCCTCTCTCTCCTTCCCTCTCTTCTGGCTCACCATGTTCGCTTGCACAGGAACACTTCTGCTCTGCCTCTCCACTTTTCTCTCCTTCCTCCACTACTTCAGCCTGGGTGCTTGTCTAATGTAACTGGGAACTGTTAAATCTGTTTCAGTCACCAATATCATGCAAAGAACGTTAGGAATATTTAAATATTTTTAAATATTACACGTGTCACGGTACAGATCACTATCATTTCTATATTCCTGAGAACTTCAGGTCATACCTGCAAACTCAGAAGGGATGAAAAGGGTGACGAACCTAGCCCCCCCACCCCAAAGATTTTGTGATTATTAACATGCAAATTACCATACCATTATATTTATAGAGCACTTAAAACCGCTACAAGGTCAACCAAAGTGCTGTACAGACAGAACAACAGGTAACACACAAAGCAAAATACAAAATGAGGTAAATCAGAATATAGACATAAAAACGATGCAGATAATGACGACAAACCAGTGTAGAGCATACAGGATCAAAACACAGAACATCTTGTGTTGAAAGCCACCGAATAGTAGTGAGTTTTTAAACGGGACTTGAAAACCGAGAGGGAGGGGGCCTGTCTGACAAACAGAGGTAACTCGTTCCAGAGTCTTGGTCCTGCTACAGAGAAGGCCCTGTCACCTCTGTGCTTAACACGAGTTCCTGGAACTGTGAGGAGCAATTGGTCCGCTGACCTCATGGAACGTGTTGGGACATACGGTTGTAGCAGATCAGAGAGATAATGGGGGGCGAAACTGTTCAGTGATTTGTAGACATAATGAGTATTTTGAACTGGATTCGAAAGTGAATCGGTAACCAGTGCAGTGAGGCCAAAACTGGTGTAATGCGCTCTCTTTTGCCTGTACTGGTTAAAAATCGGGCTGCTGCATTCTGGACCAGTTGTAGTCGTGCAATGGAGGTTTGACTGATACCAAACAGGAGCGAATTGCAGTAATCAAGCCTAGATGTAATGAATGCATGTATTACTGTCTCCAGGTTATTTTTGGACAACATGGGCTTCAGTTTAGACAGCCGCCTCAGTTGGAAGAAACATGATTTAACAATCATGTTTACATGATTAAGTTTCAGGGAAGGGTCCATTATCACTCCCAGATTGGTGACTCTGTTTTCCTGACAGGGCTAGAGCGGAAAGGTCGATGCAGTGGTTTGTGATCATGTCATTGGGAGGGAACAACATGACTTCAGACTTCTTTTCATTGAAACTTAAGAAGTTTAAAACCATCCAGTCCCTGATGTCAGCCAGGCAGTCGAGCAGGGGTTGAATAGAGCATGTACCATTGTATCTTAGGGGGAAGTAAATTTGACTGTCATCGGCGTAGAAGTGGAAGGGCATGTTGTGTTTCCGGAAAATAGCACCAAGCGGCAGCAGGTATAAAGAGAATAGGAGGGGACCCAGTATGGATCCCTGCGGAACCCCCCATTTAAGCTGTGCTGCCGAACTAAAATCCTTGATGGAGACACAAAAGGATCCGTCAGTGAGGTAAGATCTGAACCAACTGAGGGCTGACCCTGTGATGCCCACCCACTGCTCCAACCTAGCAATGAGGATCTCATGGTCGATGGTGTCAAAGGTGGTTGTGAGGTCCAACAGGACAAGCAACACAGAATCACCGGTATCTGTGGATCTGGAGATGTCGTTAAAGACCTTCAGCAAGGCAGTTTCAGTGCTGTGGAGAGGTTTAAAGCCAGATTGGAATAGCTCTAAGATGGTGTGACCCTCCAGGAAGCACTTCAATTGGGACTCGACTATTTTCTCCAGTAGTTTTGAAACAAATGGGAGTTTGGAGACAGGCCGGAAGTTGGAAACGACTGAGGGGTCAAGGTTTGGTTTTTTCAGGAGAGGCTGGACAGCAGCATGTTTAAAGGATTTTGGCACCACGCCAGTGGATAAACTACTGTTTATTATGGCAAGAATGGACGGACCTAGAGTTGGAAACACCTCCTTTAGTAGTCGAGGGGGGACCACATCAAAGGGGGAGCCAGAAGATTTCAAGCTGCACATGACCTGCTCTAGAGAAGATAAAGCGATGGATTCAAAATGGTCAAATAGAGCTACAGCTTAAGGTGGGATGGATGGGTCATGAGTTGGAGGGGAAAAGAGAGCCCGGGTGGTAGCAATTTTTTTCCCCAAAAAATGTAGGAAGTTGTTGCACAGCTCAGTCGAGTCTTCCAGAGGTGATGGTTCAGTGACGTGGAGAACAGAGTTTAGGGTGGAGAAGAGGACATGTGGGTTGCAAGAGTATGAGGTAATTATATCAGAGAAGTATTTGGATTTAGCAGCTTTCACTGCTTTCTGATAACGGCGCCAACTCTTTAAGTATTTGAAAAGAGACCTGCAGCCTGTCTTTCCTCCACTTGCGCTCCGCCCTCCTACATTGCTGCCTAACGGCCTTGCTGACGTCACTCAGCCAAGGTTCTGCTCTAAGTTTTTGATTTTTTGGTTTTAACAGGAGCGACATGATCCAGAGTCTTAAAGCAGACAGAGTTGAACTGGGAAGTCAGCGCCTCCGTGGGGGTGAGAAACACCGGGGGCTGAATGATCATTTCAGAGTTATAAGCATCTGTGAAATGTGCGGCAGTGAAGTGGTTAATGGTCCGGCTGCGACGTGCCGGAATGCACGGCTTAGGAGTTAGATGGAGGAGGGTGAACTCAAACCGGACTGGCATGTGGTCTGAAAAAACATTATCACCAATTTCAAGATTACTAACAGTCACATCACGTGTTAAAACAAGGTCCAGTGTATCCAAAAAGGTTCAATCTGGTCCTCTGGACATTCAAAAAAACCCCAAAAAAAACAAAGCAAATCAACAAAAAAATGTAGAAACGTTTCGTCTCTCATCCGAGAGACTTCCTCAGTCTGAGGAGCTGTATTCAGCTCAGTCTCTTAAATAGCACCGTCTCAGAGTGGATCAACCAGTTTTGCTGCTGACAACCAAAACCAGCTGATCACATGCTCAAGAAGGACCATCAGCCTAACAATGGATCATTAGCACACTGATGGCTGTTTACTGTTCACAGAGGGCTGAGTGATTGTATTATGAAATTCTTTATCAAAAGGGCTCGTGAACGGTCGGCACAGATATTCAGACAAGATGGAAAAAATAAAACACAGAGGCTGTTACTGCTAGAAATAATAAGTGTCATTTATTAACCTGCCACAGAAAACAGCCAAGCAGAAAACATGTACACTCGTACACTCTTAACACACAAATTGATATGAGAGAACTTCTCACCGTGACACTGGCCGGGAAGTCGTTTTCGACCCAGGTAAAGAAGAATCACATCATCAATTACTGTATGGCACCGCGCGCTCTGGTCCACACAAGGCTTCCGACTTCCTGTGTTTGTTACATTTCTTATATACCTCTCCCTGATCGCGTGAGAGCAGTGATGGTTGTCAGGAGGGCAGATTTAATTAAATCTGTTTTCCCATCTTCAAAGCAGTCTGTGCAACAGAGCGATGGCTTCATAAAAACATGTCCTTCAAAACCTGGGTCACTGTAACCTTAAGATTGGGCCCGATCTTTTGGTTAGAGCATCCCCCAGAGAACTTTAATTACTCCAAAACACATCTGCAGCACAGGAATGACTGAAAAGCAGATAAGCTGCATCAAAAGTGAGTATAAGTGTGTTTTCAAATTACATGTAAATGAGTGTAATATAGGTATAAATTGACATAAAAGCATTAAAATAATCATTCCTATATCATTCCACCCTTGCCTTTTATGGCAATTTAGACATTTAATTCTGAAAAGTAACACACACAAAATGTATATGTTTGAATAGGCATAAAGGCAACTTAACACCTTATAAAACATTTTTCATATCATTCCACCCTTTTGCCTTTATGACATGTAAAACATAATTCCACAATACAACTGTTTAGTTTTGAAAATGCCATCCCTTTAAGTTGAACTCTAAACGATCTCTGACCTCTGAATGGTCGAGTTCTCCTGAAATTGAAATTGTTCTGGGACTTTATCCTAAATAAACTCACTCACATAGTTAAGAAAATCCAGATTGTTCTGGGACTTTATCCTAAATAAACTCACTCACACAGTTAAGAAAATCCGGACGAGTTTCAAACCCCTGGAACGTTTGATTCATTACATTCCCACTGACACGATCATTGTAAATCAAAACACCTGGTAGGTGTTCAGATTATAGTTTTTTTTCACCAAACCATGTACCAGCTGTATTATAAATTTCCTGATTAATTCTTTTTTTAAACCCTAAACAAGTTCCCAAAATACACAAAGTTAATACAGAGATACATAGATCAAACTAGTTATTCTTCTTTTCACTAAACAAACAAAAGGGATACTGCATATATTTTGCGCCGTAGATAATATTCCTGCGAATATATCCCACCAATGGTGAGCCGACGCCTACACTATTAGTTTTAGCCACATGTAAAAACCTTGTTCTGGGTAATGTAAGTCGATACCTGAAGACTGGATACGTTGGACTTATGAGACCTGATCATTTCAGTTAACTCCATGGACTCATTCAATGCGCATTTTAAATGGTCCATAGAGA
Organism: Nematolebias whitei; assembly: GCF_014905685.2. Lineage (NCBI taxonomy): Eukaryota > Metazoa > Chordata > Actinopteri > Cyprinodontiformes > Rivulidae > Nematolebias > Nematolebias whitei. The sequence goes on from NC_056518.1 coordinate 1,306,331, forward strand.
CTCGCCACGGTACTTTCAGAACTTGAAGGCGAGTGTCAGAACTATAATTAGTCAAACGATAAGTCCGGTTGTTCCAATGCCACAGATATACACCTGTCAAACACCCAGAAAAAGGCACCTTAGGTAACTGAGGATGACTCCTAATTGTGGCTACACACAGAGTGTGTGGGCCAATCTGCCATAACATATCTCTTGCTGGTTCATGAGTCCAATCACACAATACCTTGTCTCTGGTTAAACATGGGTTAACATGA
>NC_056518.1:1306684-1321543 GCF_014905685.2 Nematolebias whitei
CAGACCACATTCTGCAGCAATCACAACATCATGGCTACGTAGGAGAAGGATCCGGGTACTGAAATGGCCAGCCTGCAGTCCAGATCTTTCACCTATAGAGAATATTTGGCGCATCATAAAGAGGAAGGTGCGACAAAGAAGGCACAAGACGATTGAACAGTTAGAGGCCTGTATTAGACATGAATGGGAGAGCATTCCTATTTCTAAACTTGAGAAACTGGTCTCCTCTGTCCCCAGACGTCTGTTGAGTGTTGTAAGAGAAGGGGGGATGTCACACAGTGGTAAAAATGGACTTGTCCCAACTTTTTTGGGATTTGTTGACGCCATGAAATTTGGAAACAACAGATTTTTCCCTTAAAATGATACATTCTCTCAGTTTAAACTTTTGATCTGTGATTTGTGTTCTATTCTGAATAAAATATTAGATGTTGGCACCTCCACATCATTGCATTCAGTTTTTATTCACAATTTGTTTAGTGTTCCAACTTTTTTGGAATTCGGTTTCTATTTACAGTCGCGGCGGAGAGTTGGGGGGGTGAAATTTTTACTTCGTCCTGGGGGGGGGGGGGGGGCATATCCAAAAATAATTGAGAAGCACTGCCTTAAGTGAAGAGGCTCTCTGCAGAAAAACAGGAAGACAGACCTAGTAGCAGTCAAAGATAATTTTAGTAATGACAGTGACGTTGAACATGTGATCTGATGTTGTAGAATAGTCCGTATCCAGGACTGTTGCTATGCAGAAATTACCCAATATGTAGACAAATGTATAAAAAGGCTCAGCATTAACGATCGGGGCTGAAGCACTTGCAGAGTTTTAAAGGACAGTTCATTGACGCATTCAGAAAAAATTAAATAATTCTAAATCGCTTATATCGCTTATATACACCAGTAAATTGTTAGGACTCTTGACAACATTTTGAGTTATGGGGATTTACATGTTATATTAAATTTGGCATTTCTAAAGTCTTAATACATTTGAGGACAGTTTCCCCATTTTTGCTGCATTATGGGATTTTGAAGTTGCCTTTGTATTTTTTTTTATTATTATTTTCCTCCCTTTTGTTTAATCGAGTTTTTAAACACAATTTAAATTTTGACTGTTTTTATTTTTCCAACTAAACTTTATTTTTGATTTGATTTGATTTTTTTCCAACTAAACTTAATTTTTGATATTTCACTCCGGAGGATTCTGGGAACACGTGGTAAACTCTTGATTCCGGCTGACGGCTCATCAAATCCAGTAACGATCTTGGGTGTTCTCTGGGGTCTCGGAGCAACAAAAGTCTCCCCCTGAACCTAATCACCTTACCTTACTTTTGTTCAACAGAGTGAGGATTAATATATTTCTATTTTTCCTCAACGGAGCTTATGGATTATTTTTTTTTTTTTAAATTTTTTAATTTTTCATATATATATTTTTTTTCCCCTTGTCCTGTCCGGCATTGTGACACTTAGATTTATTGTCTTAGTGTCAAAGTGATGCCCAACAGATTTACTTTCACAAGCAGAGCATTATGGCTGACCTTAATGTTCCACTTGATATATAAATTAAATTTTATTAGAATATGCTTTGGGTTTGTTCCAGATGTAATGGACACGGGGACGGAAAACAAAGAAGATAACAAAGCAGAAAAATGAGAGAAGAGTTAAAACGTAAAGAAGGAGATAGGAATAGAGGAGAGAGAGAGGGATAAAGAGAACACAAATCAACATCATTGAAGTCTGCCTCTAGACCTGCGGAAAGAAAAAAAAACCGACAAAACCGAGAAACCACAACAACAAACAACTTATATAATGATACTTATAACATCATTAGAAAGTATTTTATACAGTACATGGTAATACAATATATATTTGATGGCCACCACAACCCAACTGAGTGTGTATCTGATAAACACCTGGATCTAAACACCTGTGTGAGCATGCTTATCACTATAATGTTTCTCCATAAAAATGTTCAATAGTGGATGTGGGGACCCATAAACCCGTCCCCACAGGACACGAAGGTAACATAGGGAAGACTGGAACCACAGACACACAACGGCCCCCAAGCCTGGAACACCGGTAGTCCCCCAACAGGGACACCCGCACCCGCCAGAGAGAGAAGCAAAGGGAAGCCCCGGGCGATCCCCAGCAACCATAATGCAGAAACCCCCCAGGAGTCCCGAGGTCATACCACCCCCCAACAGAGGCCCGACAGAGCCAGGGCCCCCAGGCCCCCGCAGGTAGCCACCAAGGCGGGCCCGCACACACCCCACCACCCAGCCCCACCCAAAATCCAACCTGAGACAAACAGGTACACAGAGACAGCCCAACAGAGCCTCTGTCGGGCCGTCCATGCACCCCACCTGCCCGACAGTGACCGCAAGCCGTCCCCAGGTCAGGGGCCAGCGCAGCAGGGAGCAGCAGCAGAGGAAGGCCGGCCCAGCGCACCAATGCATCCCTAAAGCCCCACACCATAGGCCCGGAGAAGCCCCTGCATGCCACCCATGCACCCACCCCCCCACACACAGCACCATGAATGTCACAGCAGGCCGACCAGCCATCACTCCGTCAAAGTGAAGCCACGCCCCCGGCCGCCGCCATGCACTACCAACAACTATATAACAACATGCATCAACATCTTATTTGAGTGGGGGGAGAGAGGAGTTGGGTCTTCCAGTTTTCCTTAAACCCTCATTCTCCGTCTGACATTTGGGGGCGGGGGGGGGTGGCTTCACTTTGACGGAGTGATGGCTGGTCGGCCTGCTGTGACATTCATGGTGCTGTGTGGGGGGGGGGGGGGTAGGCTGCCTGGTTGGGGTCTGGGCTGTGGGTGGGTATTGAGCCTTTGGGGGCGATTGGGGGTGGGGCTGGTGCTCCGGTTCTCCCTGGATTGTTTGGACCCCTTGATTGGGGTTCCTGGTTCCGATGGCCGGCCCTTTGACTGGGGTGGCTGCCGGGTTCTGGCGGGAGGTCGGCTGTGGTTGTGTGTTCGTCGTTGGATTTATAATTTTCAGTTTTTGCTCATTGAAGCTTTACGGATTTATGATTCTTTGGTTCAGCTCATTGGAGCAAAGTAATTACAACACAATTGGACTGTTTTGCCTCTTGGACATCAACCAGCAATCAACAGTAACGCCTTTCAAGTAACAAGTGGACTTTTGCCTACTGACTTTGCTGTGTAATCGAATAATCACTATGGATTTCTGCTATAACGCTGTTCCCCTGCAAATCATTAATTAAAGCAAAGCATCTTCTTTCTTCTTCTTTTGGCTACTACGTGTGCTAGGGGTCGCCACAGCGAACTAAGTCGCACAAAGACTTGGCAGTTATTTTTTCGCTGGATGCCCTTCCTGATGCAACCACAAACCACCGAACTACAGCCCCACCACAGCCCTCTGTGTGGAGCAGAGAGCTGCTATCTAGGACACTCGGAGGAGCATATGGTGTGGGTTAAGGGCCTTGCTCATGGACCCAGAGTGGGACGAATGAGGGTAGGGGCAGGTGTGGGTGCTTCACCTACCCCACCCTCATTTTTGATGTTGTCGGTACCGGGGCTTGAACCGGCGATCTTCCGATCACAGGCCCACCTTCTCTAACCTCTGTACCACCACTCCCCCATAAATAAAGCAAAGCATAAAACATAAAATTCTGGACTATCATTTCACCACTTCGTGTTCATGGATATAAGAAGCTTGGTTCAATATTATAAATAAAGACGGAGGTTTGTAAAGGTTTTCTCAGCTTTGAATATTTAAACAACATCCTGGAATCTTATTCCTAGATTCTAAAAAGAACCAGATCAGTTAGGATAGCCATTGTACAACGGAGATGGGCGGCCGGGAATGTGAGTTTCCCTGTGGATGCCGATCCAACCCTGGCTGCTAGGTTGGGCGAGTCATGGGGTGAGATAAGGGTGTGACTCACAGATGGAGGTCGTTAACAAATCTAGGTGAGTCACCTTCAACACAGCTGTCACACTCCTGAACTCTGCCCCCTGATATCTGAACAACGGTCTGTATTCTCATACACACAACAACACAAGGACTGTAACGCCACCACCTGCACTTTCATCCGTTAGCCCACTACTGAACAAACTGTACACATAATCTAAAATCTACTGTTCATAAGTACTCGCATACTTATATATATATATATATATATATATATATATATATATATTTTTTTTTTAATATAGTTTTATACCCCTTCATATTATAACCTGTTAGTGTGATGAGTCCCTTCCTCTACTCGTCCATAGTCTGTACACTCCCAACCTGTATATATTTATACCTATAGCATATTCAAAGCAACTTACTGTATATTGTACTATATATATCTACCAATCTTTTTTTTTTTTTTTTTTTTTGCTAAGCACTTCTGGATAGATGCAAACTGCATTTCGTTGCGTTGTACCTGTGACATGTGCAATGACAATAAAGTTGAATTCTATTCTATTCTATTCTATTAGTTTCTTTAGAATTATTTGTTCAATTCACCTGTGGCTTTACGGCAGTCGTAGCATTTCTGGCTGCTTTTATAAGCTAGCAGTTGGGGAACCCCTGGTGGCGTTTTCTGCTCGATCAGGTTCCCTGGTCCATTTGCTCATCAACTCCAGCGTCAAGAGTGGTGTTTCCTGCTCGACCTGACGCTTCTTGTCCTGTGAGCTGCAAGATGCTGTACGTGCAGTGCTGCAGAGCCTGTTTGGCCCCTTTCCGTTGGAGGATGGACATGATCTGTGCCCCCCTTGTTTGGGGTTAGATCATCTGAGGGAGGCCTTGACGGAAGCGGCCTACCCCAACTGTTCCGTTCTGCCCTTGTCCATGCGTGCAGCTCGTTTGGCTGGTTCTGAGATTGCGAGGCAGCCTGTAAAGCGTGTGGCCCCAGAGGCCTTGGGGCCTCCATGAAAGAGGACCAAGAAAAGCTCCAGGGGCTCAGAGGGACTATCTGGGCAGGTGGCCCATCTCACCTCTTAGCTGGAATAGATGAAGGCGCTGCTTGAGTCCCTGAGGGAATGGGGCAACGCTGGTCTGATTGGGGACCGTGACCTGGGACAAAACATAGGCTCAGGGGCCTCTGCTTTTGAAGAGGAGGCTATCTCCCTGGCAGCATCCGGAACTGATTTTCAAGAGCATTTTGAGTCTGGCTCGTGTGTGTCGACTGACAGCTCGCACACCTCTCCCTGCTCTCAGCCAGAGGAGGACGGTTCCATAGTGGGTGCTTTGAGAACTGGTCTTGCTCGTTTGCACCTGGATGTTCCACAGAGCCAACCCGCTGCTTCCAGCACCTTTTTAAACGTCTTTTTGCTATTTTGTCCTTTATGGTCCCCCCTTCGGCTAAATACATAAAGGAGATACATGCCTGCTGGATGAATACTAAGGCTTTCTCACTACCAACCGCAGATGGCAGGGCCCTGGCGGCCATGCAGGGTGCGTCCAAGTTTGGTTTGGGCCATATGCCTTCTGTCGAACCTGCCATCGCATCCCTCATTGTGGCTTCGGATGAGGCTTTGAGGGCTAATGCCAGGTGCCCCGTTCTCAGTTCCGGGTCACAGATGACTTGCTCTGTAGAGCTTATGACTCGGGGTCTCGATTGGGGCGACTGGGTAACTCGCTGTCACATTTGTTACTGGGTCTCTCGACCTCCTTGGAGGGCTTAGCGGTCTATGTGCCTACTCAAGGCCTGATGGACGCTTACCTTCATGCCTTTGTTCTTTTTTCAAGGGAGATTGGCCGTGTGTTATCTACCCTCGTCCAGGCACGTCGCCAGGTTTGGCTGGCGCAGTCTCCCCTGACTGAACCCTGTAGAAGGACCCTGATGAGTCTTCCTGTGGTGGGAGCTGTTTGGTTCTGCTGCACTTACGGCCTTGGAATGTTCAGCCCAGGCCACCCGTACCAGACAGCAATTGTCTGGCCTTCATTGCAGATGCTCTCAGCATCCTGCTAAAGATGCCTCTGCGTCCTCCTTACGCACTTATCTAGCCTCACCTACACCCTCTGTGGGGCAGCTGTGACCTGCTGCAGGGCCTGCTCATAGCCAATGGGCTCTGCACAGAGGTCGGGCTCCCGTCTCTCTTCAACACGGGCAGCTCTCCCGGCATCCCTCCCGTCCTCTTGGGACTACATGCTACAGTTCTGCTCTTCCATTCCTGGTTAGTCAGAATGACGGTCATTCGTGACTAGGTGAAAGCTCAGGCACTGAACCATGAAAAAGACGCCTTGTTGGCCAAGGCTGCTATAGTCCTGGTGACCCCTGCGGGATCCAGGGGGGCTTTTACTCAAATTATTTTTTAGTCCCAAAAAAGACTGGTGGACTATGGCCAATTTTGGACCTGAGAGGTCTGAATGCATTTTTAAAAACTATTCCTTTCCACATGTTTAGCATCAGAGATGCACTCCAGGCAGTCTCTCCAGGTGACTGGTTCCCCTTGGTCGACTTGAAGGATGCATACTTTCATGTATCGATTGCGCAGCACTTTTAGCAGTTTCTCTGCTTTGCATTTCAGGGCAAGCATTTTCAATTCAGAGTTCTTCCATTCGGTCTTTCTCTGTCTCCCCATGTGTTCACCCGGTGTGTGACAGCAGCCCTGTATCCTCTGCAGGTCAAGAGGTTGAAGATCCTGCCCTACTTGTACGATTGGCTGATCTGTGCGCCAGCATAAGCTCAGGTAGCTTCAGACACACAGATGGTGCTCGATCACATAGAACTATTGGGTCTTTGTGTGAACTGGCAGAAGAGCAACCTAATTCCCTCTCAGGAGGTCATGTTCCTGGGAACTACGATAAACTCCCTCACCATGGTGGCTTGCCCGTCACCACAGCGTGTCGGCGGGATTCTGCAGAAGCTGCCCACCTTCCTGCCCGGCTGTGCACCCCCCTTCATTGCATACCTTTGCCTGTTGGGCAAGCTGACTGCTGCCTCCATGGTGGTACCTCTGGGGCTGTTGTATCTGCACCCTCTACAGATGTGGCTCAACAGCCTGCGGCTGGATCCGACTCGTGCAGTGCACCGACGCAGGAGGTTGCTGGTGTCCCCTCAATGCCTCGTGTCACTGGTGTCCACTCAATGCCTCGTGTCACTGGTGTCCACTCAATGCCTCGTGTCACTGGCTCAGTGGCGAAATGCAGTATTTATGGTGAAGGGGGTCCCACTGGGCTCTCTGCCGTCTCGGAGGGAGGTTGTTTGTATCGATTCATCCACCACAGGTTGGGAGCATCCTGGCAGTGACAGATTGCCCAAGGAACGTGGTCTCTACAACAAAAGGCGAGGTACATCAATGCCTTTGAGCTGGACACTGTGCAGCTGGCACTGAAATGCTTCCTACCGGGCCTGCGCAGGAAGCATGTCCTAGTGCAGTCTAACAATACTTCTGTGGTTTTTCATGTCAACCATCAATGGGGAACACGGTCACTGACATTGCTGCTGCTGAACCAGAAGCTCTTACTTTTGGCAGCCCCCCTCTTTGCCAGCCTGAGGGCAGCCCACATTCCAGGAGTGCAGAATGGGCTGGCCGATTTTTTGTCTCGGGGATGCCCACCACCTGGGGAGTGGAGGCTCCATCCGGAGGTTGTGAGCGTAATTTGAGAGAGGTACGGCAAGGCAGCTGTGGACCTGTTTGTATCTCAAGAGACGACACACTGCCCGCTTTGGTTCTCTCTGGCAGGCAGTGCTAGTCCCCTGGGTCAGGACGCACTGGCACACGACTGGCCCAGGGTGCTGCTGAATGCTTTTCCGTCGCTTCCCCTGAAAGGCCCAACACTCCTGACAGTCCTTCAAAAGGGGCATCAAGTCCTCCTAGTGGCTCCCCTCTGGCCTGGGAGGACTTGGTTTCCACTGCTGCACAGGCTCTGTTGCAACTCTCCAATGCCTCTACCCCACAGGAAGGACCACCTGTCACAGTTGGGGGGTCAGATCCTGCACCCCGATCCCAGTCGCCTCTGGGCTTGGCTGCTACAGGGCCCGGCATTACCTTCTCAGAGTATGATGCGGAGGTCACACATACAATGAATAATGCCAGGGCCCTTTCCAAACGACTGGTGTACACACATAAGTGGAAGGTTTTCAGCAACTGGTGTCATGCCAGACACGAGGACCCTGTACTAGGGCATTAACAGAGTACTCGAGTAATCTACACATCGATTGCTAGGACATCTATCGATGTTAAAAATGTAAAGTCGGGTATCCGTAGTGACGTCATATTATGTGACCACCGTATGACCGTAGGGGGCGGTGTTGCACTGTTGCAGGTCACAGAGTTTGGTGTAACACCGGGTCCAATCCACCAGAACCAGTTTCGGTTTAAGTTTCGTTTTTGACGTGCTGCGTTTCTTCACGTTTGCAGTTTAATAATAATAATAACTAATGGTTTAGTTTTTCCTGTGACTTATTTGCAGTATGATAAATGGTAGGAGCATAATATACGCTCCCAATGTTTTGTTGGTCTTTTTTTTTTTTTTTTGTAAATAATTACCGTTTTTTGCGGTTTTATTTATTTATTTATTTTTGTATCTTGAGATCTATGACGTCATCAAATACTCGAGTTTTACTCGGGTTTTATTATGTTAATGTCGAGTTTAAAAATTATATACTCGTTCAACCCCTACCCTGTACACTGTCCTCTTTCTGGTATTCTTACTGTCCTTCAGGCACTACTTTCTCAGGGCCAGTCTCCATCCTCCCTGAAAGTTTATGTTGCTGCCATCTCTTGCTGGCATACGGTGGTGGGTAGGGAGACAGTAGGTCGTAAGAAGAATATGTCCTTGTTTCTGAGAGGCACCTAACGTCTGCCTCCCTCCCCCCCACACACACACACACGCCTCGTCGTGTCGTGCCTGTGTGGGACCTCTCTCTGGTCCTTGCTGCCCTGCAGTCTGCTCCGTTTGAGCCCTTGGCGGACGTAAGCCTTTTTATGCTTGTCTAAGGCCCTATTTACACAGACACAATGGGGGGAAATGTTTTTTTTTTCGTATGTTAGAGGAAAAGATCCACGTTGACACGGTTGGATTGTGTGTTTACATGTATCCGGAGGAATTGCCCCTCGCCACACTGAATCCGCTGTAGTTACCATGCCGTGTCATTAGATGGCGCTGTGAATTTTGTACATCCATGTAATGCGCATGCGTGCTACCTCGGAAAGCTCCTTTCCTGTTGGCTAAAAGCTCAGCTAACAACAACTTAACAAGTTAAAGCTGGATTTTGGATAAGAGTCAACAGATTTGACGCCAAGCGGGACCGCTTCGTCTAACAGCTCCACACCGGTCGCTGAGTAGACCAGAACCGAGTCGACAATGTTGAACTTTACTCCGAGATAATCAGTAGCTGATTTACTGTAGGTAAATCCATTAATCCATCCATCCATCCATCCATTTTCTTCTGCTTATCCGGGGTCGGGTCATGGGGGTAGCAGCCTAAGTAGGGAGGCCCAGACTTCCCTCTCCCCAGCCACTTGGGCCAGCTCTTCCAGGGGAATCCCGAGGCGTTCCCAGGCCAGCCGAGAAACATAGTCCCTCCAGCGTGTCCTGGGTCTTCCTCTGGGCCTCCTTCCGGTGGGACATGTCCGGAACACCTCACCAGGGAGGCATCCTAAACAGATGCCTAAGCCACCTCAAATGGCTCCTCTCGATGTGGAGAAGCAGCGGCTCTACTCTGAGTCCCTCCCGGATGATTAAGCTTCTCACCCTATCTCTAAGGGAGAGCACAGACACCCTGCGGAGAAAACTATTTTTGGCCGCTTGTATCCGAGATCTCATTCTTTCGGTCACAACCCAAAGCTCGTGATCATAGATGAGGGTAGGAACGTAGATCGATCGGTAACTGAGAGCTTCGCCTTTTGACCCACCTCTCACTTCATCACGACAGACCTGTACAGCGCCTGCTTCACTGCAGATGCTGCATCTATCCGCCTATTGATCTCACGCTCCATTTTTCCCGGATTCGTGAACAAGACCCCAAGATACTTGAACTCCTCCACTTGGGGCAGGACCTCCTCCCTGACCCGGAGAGGGCACTCTACCCTTTTCCGGCTCAAGACCATGGCCTCGGATTTGGAGGAACTGATCTTCATACCGGTCGCGTCGCATTCGGCTGCGAACCGCTCCAGCGAAAGCTGTAGATCACGATCTGATGAAGCCAATAAGACCACATCATCTGCAAAAAGCAGAGACGCAATCCTAAGGCCACCAAAACGGATCCCCTCAACACCTTGGCTGCGCCTAGAAATTCTGTCCATAAAAGTTATGAACAGAATCGGTGACAGGGCAACATTGGCGGAGTCCAACTCTCACAGGGAACAAGCCCGACTTACTGCCGGCGATGCGGACCAGGTTCTGACACCGGTCATACAGGGACCTAACAGCCCGTATCAAAGGGCTCGGTACCCCATACTCCCAGAGTACCCCCCACAGGGTTCCCCGAGGGACGTGGTCGAATGCCTTCTCCAAGTCCACAAAGCACATGTAGACCAGTTGGGCAAACTCCCACGCACCCTCCAGGACCTTGCTGAGAGTGTAGAGCTGGTCCAGTGTTCCACGGCCAGGACGAAAACCGCACTGCTCCTCCTAAATCTGAGTTTCGACTATCCGACGGACCCTCCCTGTAGTTGGAACACACTCTACAGTCCCCCTTTTTGAATAGGGGGACCACCACCCCGGTCTGCCAATCCAGGGGAACTTCCCCCGATGTCCACGCAATATTGCAGAGTCGCGTAAGCCAACACAACCCTACAACATCCAGAGCCTTAAGGAACTCCGGGCGAATCTCATCCACCCCTGGGGCCCTGCCACCGAGGAGCTTTTTAACTACCTAGGTGACCTCAGCACCAGAGATTGGAGGGCCCGACCGAGAGTCCCCAGGCTCCGCTTCCTCAATGGAAGACGTGCCGGTGGGATTGAGGAGGTCTTCAAAGTATTCAGCCCACCAACCCACAACATCCTGAGTTGAGGTCAGCAACACACCACTCCCACTATAAACAGTGTTGGTGGCGTACCGCTTTCCCCCCCGAGACGCCGGATGGTGGACCAAAATCGCCTCGAAGCCGTGCGGAAGTCATTCTCCATGGCCTCTCCGAACTCCTCCCATGCCCGAGTTTTTGCCTCATCAACAACCAGAGCTGCATGTCGCTTCGACTGCCAGCACCCATCAGCTGCTTCCGGGGTCCCACAGGCCAAAAAGGCCCGATAGGACTCCTCCTTCAGCCTGACAGCATCCCTCACCGACGGTGTCCACCATCAGGTTCGAGGATTGCCTCCGCAACGGGCACCGACAACCTTGCGGCCGCAGCTCCGGTATGCCACCTCGACAATAGAGGCACGAAACATGGTCCACTCAGACTCAATGTCCCCCACCTCTCCCAGAACATGTTTAAAGTTCTCCCAGATGTGGGAGTTAAAACTCCGTCTCACAGGTGACTGCCAGACGTTCCCAGCAAACCCTCACAATACGTTTGGGTCTGCCAGGTCTGACTGGCATCCTCCCCCACCGTCGGAGCCAACTCACCACCAGGTAGTGATCAGTGGACAGCTCCCTCCGCCCCTCTCTTCACCCGAGTGTCCATGACATGTGGCCGCAGATCAGATGAGACGATGACAAAGTCGATCATCGAACTGCGGCCTAGGGTGTCCTGGTGCCAAGAGCACATATGGACACCCTTATGCTTGAACAAGGTGTTCATTATTGACAATCCATGACGAGCACAGAAGTCCAACAACAGAACACCACTCTGGTTCAGATCAGGGGGGCTGTTCCTCCCAACCACATCCCTCCAGGTCTCACTGTCATGCCGCACATGAGCATTGAAGTCCCCTAGCAGAACAAGGGAGTCCCCAGGAGGTGCACTTTCCAGTACCCCCTCCAAGGATCCCAAAAAGGGTGGATAATCTGAACTGCCGTTTGGTGCATAAGCACAAACGACAGTCAGAACCCGTCCCCCCACACATAGGCGGAGGGAGACCACCCTCTCATTCACCGGGGTGAACCCCAACACACAGGCACCAAGTTGGGGGGCAATAAGTATGCCCACTCCTGTTCGGCACCTCTCACCAGGGGCAACTCCATAGTGGAAGAGTGTCCAGCCCCTCTCAAGGAAACTGGTTCCAGAGGCAGAGCCATGCATAGAGGTGAGTCTGACTATTTCTAGCCGGAACCTCTCAGCCTCACACACCAGCTCAGGCTCCTTCCCCACCAGTGAGGTGACATTTCACCTCCCAATAGCCAGCTTCTGTAGCCGAGGATCAGACCGCCAGGGTCCCCGCCCTCGGCCACCACCCATCCCATATTGAACCTGACCCCTTTGGCCCCTCCCACAGGTGGTGAGCCCATGGGAAGGGGGACCCACGTCTCCTCTTCGGGCTGTGCCCGGCCGAGCTCCATGGGTAAAAGCCCGGCCACCAGGCGCTCGCCCGCGTGCCCCACCTCCAGGCCTGGCTCCAGAGTGGGGCCCCGGTGACCCACGTCCGGGCAAGGGAACATTAAGTCCATTTGTTTTTCTCATCATCGGGGTCTTTGGGCTGCACTTTGTCTGGTCCCTCACCTAGGACCTGTCTGCCATGGGTTACCCTACTAGTGGCGTAAAGCCCCTGACAGCATAGCTCCTAGGATCATTGGGACACTCAAACCCCTCCACCACGGTAATGTAGCAGCCCAAGGAGGGTTAATCAATGTTCTTAATAATGTTTGCTTGTGTTTACTTTGATCACACAACAACCAACAGAGTTTTTCGTCTCAGTAAGGTGGGCATACTTAAATTTAGTTTTTTCTTGTGGGTGTGATTCCTTAGGACTCTGTTGGCGATCGTCATCCAGTGCTTTAAGCACCGCCTCTGGCGGTCATCCGGGTTTCAAAGAACCGTAGTTACAGACGTAACTTTCGTTTTTTATTATTTCAGGTAATTTCTGTCAAAGAAGGTATGATAACTCAAGCCATTAAGTGTAATTAGTTCTTTGACCACATTATTTGGACATAGTAATGGGTTTTTCTTGAATTACAAAAAAAAGTTCTACATGTCATGAAGTTGTATTTACCCAATTCAAAGACCTGATAGAAACCATATGTTTGTCATTCTTCTTGGAATGTAAAATATTAGAATTGAAAATGATGTGAAAACCTTTTTTCGTGACTATTTCTGTTGACCTAAGGGTTGTAAGGGTTGTTCACATACAGTAATCAATATAATTGCAACTCTTGTTGTTTATAATAATTGTAATATGAAAAATATGTTTTTATTATGTTTTTGTTCAGCCTGTAAATGCAATGGCCATGCCAGTATGTGCAATCCCAGCAATGGAAAGTGCTTCTGTACCACCAAGGGCATCAAAGGAGATAGATGTCACCTGTGAGTTTCATATTTTGTCTTTCTCATTTTCATTGTACTCCCACATTTTTTTGCCTTTTCGTCTAAACTTGAACAATTTTTTTTTTTTTGCCATTCATACTTTGCGGTAGATTCTCTGTCATACAGGAAATATTCTTGAACATAATTTTCCCCTTATTCCAAACACATTTGGAGGCTTTAAAACTGTAGAGTTGTGTTTTTTGTGAGCTGAACTCACATGCAAGTCACTCACCCTTTCCTCCCTCCTGAGAGTCATTGTGTTCTTTATTGGCCTGGTCCACATGGAATGCTTTTGTCACATTCAGTGAGTTAAAAATTGAAGTGAAACTCTACAAAGTTATGAACAGGTAAAAGCTATTTTTGTTGTTATAGTTCTAATGTTAAATAATATTTTTAATTTAATGAGCATAGATAAATAAGTATACTAGGAGAACATGTGTTTACAGTCTGAAATCAGTGTGTCGCCATTTTGTCATCAGCTTCTCATATATCTACCATCAGATCTGTATGAGGATCTAAGTACAAAACGAGGCCTCATTCAGTCCTATAAAGTTTGGAATGTCACACACAATCTTCTTTTGGGATGATTTCAGTATGTTTTTTTACTGCTCATCTTCTCACATTCTATTGTCACAGCAATTCTCAGAACTCCATTAAAACCTGAACATTTTACAAATAGCTCAGCTATATGAAAATGAAGCTATTTTTGTTTTGATAGCAAAGGTCTGGTAACTTCCTTCATGTTCACTTTGCCATATTCAATTTCCTTTTATTGTGATGTTGCTTTAGTTGAAAGAAAAAAAGTCACTCATTTATTTTTGCTCTTCCTCTATTTTTGCCCCATTTCTGTTCGTCTACTTTTTACCTGCCTTCTTCAGGTGTGAAGTGGAGAGTCGCTACCAAGGCAACCCCCTGAAAGGAACATGCTACTGTAAGTGCAACTCCAGTTCCTAACTTCATTCTAGGTATGATAGGTGTTCAACACTCTGAAAGCTGACAGTCAGACCTCCACATGGCTTTCACATCAAAGCACTTTAACGACAAACTGCAGCCAGAACAGAAACTGCTTGTTGAAACAAGAAATACAGATTCCAGTGAGAGACTTATGTTTTTGTGGATTTTGTTCTCTCTGTGCTTCTGCAACAATATGAATTGTTTCCACTGAGGTAAATATAAAGGCTTCTTCTGACCTACTTTGTTCTGAATGCAGGTGAAGGTGAATTAGAGGACCTTGAAAATCCCGTCTTATACCTCTTTAAATATTAGTTTGATCCAGACACATCCCGGTATAACAGCCCATACTGCAGGATAAACTTCCTGCTGCAGCTGATCAGCTGTTCTCGTGCAGAGTGAAGAAGTGGGCGTGGCCAAGAGCGCTTGCAGGTGGCAAAGAGCAGTAGAGGCAGGGAGCTGAAATCATGACACTCTGTTCTCTTTTAGATCTTTAGAGTTTAGAAACATTGTTTAGAATATTGCAAGGGTGTGGGAAATGTTTAAAACACCTTTATATATATATATATATATATATATATATATATATATATATATAT
>NC_056518.1:1321643-1358986 GCF_014905685.2 Nematolebias whitei
TATATATATATATACACACACACACACTATTTACTACTTGTACTGCTATTCCTACTTCGCAGTTTTTCACTTATCGTGGGTCTTCAGGGTACAGATCCCCTGCAATACACGAGGGACTACTGTACAACAGAAAAAGACACGATACTGTCCCCTGTTTGAAAATCTTGTTTTACTGCAGTGAAGATTTTAAAATGTTTGTATAGAACACACAAGAAATTATTCAGTCGATCAAACAGTTCTAATTTCACTAGTAACGTAGAATATTTCCTGCCTGGCATTCTGTCTTTAAACATATTCTTTTTTTCCTCTTATCCCATTGCACTACTTCATACCTGCACCTGCGACGTACTGCTTCAGACACGCTCCTCATTGACTACCAGTTCACCTTCAGCCTGTCGCAGGAGGACGACCGCTACTACACTGCCATTAACTTTGTGGCCACTCCTGATGAGGTAAGCGTTTGCCAGAGGATAAATATGGCTGTTTGTTTTTTTGATTATAATACTTTCATTTGTCATTTTTTGGGTGTGGCATTTGCCCAGTGGTAGGAGGTTATCTTCTATTCTGAGGGTCAGCTGTTTGAACCTGTCCCCACTGCAGCATGCCAAAGTGTCTTTGAGCAAGACACCTACGTTCTCCACTTCTACTGATATGTTTACTGTTGTACACATAAGTATAAAAAAAGTGACATGATGTACATCTATTAAAATAATTTAGAAAACAATCATTCTCCCAGACTCCCTTTGCTGAAGCATGTTTGTGTTAAAGGATCCATTCATTTATGAACATGTCAGTAATTGATCAGTAATTATGTAAAATTAGGCTACATCATTTACTTTGGTTTTACATACTGCATGTGTTATGCCTTCATTTGATGAATCTTGTTCAAATATTTGATGCAAATTTAACTTTAGTCATCTATAAATGGACTGTACTTATATAGCGCCTTTCTATCTTGTCAAGATACTCAAAGCGCTTTACACTACAATCTGTGTCCTCATTCACCCATTCATACAGCTCTATACTAGATCTCTACAAAGCTAATTGAACAAATCATTCTAAAGAGACTAATCAGAGCTTTATCACATTCATACACTGACGGGACACACATCAGAGGCTATGAGGGGTTCAGTGTCTTGCCCAGGGACAATTAAGCATGTGGCTGCTTGTGGAATCGAACCCCCAACTCTCACATTAGAGGACGACTGCTCTAACCACTCAGCCACAGCCGCCCCAAATCTATGCAAATTGTTTTTTGTTTTTACTTCAGTATATGTGCAGCTAATATGCATATATATGTATATGTGCAATAATATGCATCCTCAGTCCTGTGTTACATTTCTAAGTGCACTAGTGACATCACCACCTTCAGGAATGTGAAAAGCTACCCGAACCAAAAGCCCTGGCTGAATGCAGAAGTACGCACCCTGCTGAAAGCCAGGGACACTGCCTTCAGGTCTGGCAACTCACAAGAGCTTAGGAGGACAATGTTAGAACTGGATACTGGTATTAAAAGGGTCAAAGCAACATATGCACAGAAGATACAGGGACACTTCTTGTAACAAACCCACAGAACATGTGGCAGGGCATTAAGTGCATAACAGATTATAAATGCAGAGGTGCACAATGCCCTAGAGACCCATCACTGCTTGATGCTTTCAACAGATTCTTTGCACGCTTTGAGGACCCGAACAGACCACCCATTACCAGACTCACCGTATCACAAGAAAAAGAGTTCCTCAGCATGACCTCAGCAGAAGTAAGGAGTACTTTCAGGAGGATCAATCCTCACAAGGCAACTGGCCCGGAAAATATCCCGGCAAAAGGACTGAAAGACTGTGCTGATCAGCTCTGCGAGGAGCTGGCCGACATATTTAACTCCTCCCTCACTCGGGCAACAGTTCCCACCTGCCTCAAGACCGCCACCATTATCCCAGTTCCAAAGAGCTCTACAGTGACTGGCCTGAATGACTATTGGCTGGTAGCCCTTGCCCCAAAAGTCGCTAAATGCTTTGAAAAACTTGTCATGACCCAAATCAAAGCTAACACCACCATCAACATGGACCCTCACCAGTATGCATACCAAGAGAATCAAGCAACAGAGGATGCCATCTCCTCTGTGGTCCACACTGCTCTCACCCACCTGGAGCAGAAGGACTCCTATGTCCGTATTCTCTTTGTGGCCTTCACATCTGCCTTCAACACCATGATCCCCCAGACCCTGATGGACAAACTAATCACACTAGGACTAAGTTCCTCTCTATGCAGGTGGGTCCTAGACTTCTTAACCAACAGACCATAATCTGTGAAGATCCACAGATCTGCTGGTGCAGAAAGAACAACCTTCACATCAATGTGAAAAAGACGAAGGAGATGGTTGTGGACTTCAGAAGGAGCAAACACACCTACACCCCCCTGAATATAGGAGGATCTGCAGTGGAAGTGGTCTCCAGCTACAAGTACTTGGGTGTACACCTGAACAACAACCTCAGCTGGAACAACAACACCACCAGCCTGATCAAGAAAGCTCATCAGAGACTCTACTTCCTCAGACGGCTGAGACGAGCTGGTCTGGAAGCTCAGTCCTCACCTCCTTCTACAGGTGTGCAGTGGAGAGCATCCTGTGCTCCAGCATCAATGTGTGGCATGGAGGCTGCACAGCTGCAGAAAGAAAAGCTTTGCAGAGAGTGGTGAAGGCTGCACAGAAGATGTTGGAGTCAGTCTCCCCACCATCACAGACATCTACACCTCCAGATGCAGGAAGAGGACCACCTGCATCATGGAGGACCACACTCACCCAGCACACACACTTTTTGCCCCACTCCCCTCAGGAAGGAGGTTGAGGAGCATTAAGTGTAGAACCACTAGACTGAGGAACAGCTTCTACCCTGAAGCTGTTAGACTCATGAATCTCTAACCAAAATAATCACTGTGAAAAAAAAATCACTGTAATGCCACTTGGTTGTTATGTGCTGCTAACTATCCATGCTGCTGATCTCATGCTGCTGATTATTTTGTGTTGCTGTCTTCTTTCGTCCTCATCTGCTCACACAGACTCATGTTTGTGCTTCTGTTGTTTTTGCGCATTGTTTTAGCACTATTAGAGCTTAGTGTATTCTTAGTTTAGTGAATGTAGTATATTCTTGGAGTAAGCTGTTGGGGGAAGAATCAGTTTTGTTGTGTGTTTCCTTGACTGATGAAGCCTTCTGGATCGAAGGCGAAACCTTTCAGCACAAAAAAAGAAACTGTCCAGATGACCTGACTGAAAAATGTTGGATTGTATACCTGGATTATTGAGCATGGACTTTGTTAGTATATTCTTAGTTCATGACTTGGATCTTAGTAATGTTTTTCTTTACAATTTGTTTTTGTTGGATGTATCTGGGACTCTGCGTACATAGTTTCGTCCCACCTCATGTATCACGTGTGGTGTGTATGACAAATAAATCTCTCTGACTCTTGAGTTAAGCTGAACACAATCAAATCTCTGCTCAGCTTTTTGATCGTTTTCTCTCAACGATTTCTACATTTGAAAAAACAAAAACTTTATTTTCTCATCAAATTCTGCTTCCTTAACTGTTTTTAAGAAAAAGTTAGTATTAGTTCTTGTGGTACCTAATAATTCTGTGTTTTTCTGTGTTTCCAATCAAAGCCAAACCGGGATCTGGACATGTTCATAAACGCCTCTAAAAACTTCAACCTGAACATCACGTGGGCCACCAGTTTCACAGGTATGTTCCAACCGTCTTCTCAAGACAAACTACTGTAGGTTTCTACAAACTATTTCCATGGAGCCTTGATGCTCCAAAATCTCCCTCTCCATCCGTTTCAAGCATCAAAAACTCCTCAGGACCACAATGTTCAAGTTTAAACTGTTTATAAAACAGTGAAAACACAAACGACACATGTTTAAAAGAGAGAGGCAGCGAGAGAAGAAACATCTGTGGCTCCATGCCGCCACTGGTCAAATCCCCCTCTCTCCTGCTTTACTTTATCAACAAATCAAAAATGTCTCCTCATCAAATATTTTTCCAAAATAATTATTACCATAATTTATGGATTATTAAGTGCACCCAAATATAAGCCGCGCCCACTAAACGAACAAATAAATAATTGTACACATATAGGCAGCACTTGTCTATAAGCCGCAGGTGTCCATGTTGTAACATGAGGTCCTACAGCCTGAGGGGAACCGAGAGGTCAGCCAAGTCTGGGTGGACGGATCGGACGGCATCGCCGCCTTCTTCTCCATCCTAATTATCGCCGTGACTTCTGATTTAATTGAAGCCAGAATATCTGACTTGAGAGCCGACTCGACTGTCTCTCCGGAGCCCGACAAGGGCAGGGCCGACACGCCTACTGCTCAAGCATCACCGCAGACCGAGGCTGCAGCTGTGTCTCTAAGGGTGCATTCACACCAGCCCTGTTTAGTCCACTTTAATTGAACTCTAGCTCGTTTTCCTAGAAAGTCCGGTTCGTTTGGGGAGGTGTGAACGCGCCATCGGACTCTGTCACGGAGCAAAAAGGCGAACTCTGGCCCAGGCTAAAACCTAGGTCTCGGTCCGGTAGAAGAGAACTCCAGTGCGGTTCGAGTACAGTGTGAATGTAAACAGACCGAGCACCGCTCCACAAGCAGGAAGTGGAGTACAGCGCAGGGTAAACAAACACACATTTCTCTGACCTTATATGGAGCCGTCAGCTGACTTGTGTGAAAAACAATATTCTCCATGGTCTTCTGCCTCATCTTCTGCTCATGCTGAGTCCATTTTTGAAAAATGACAAAATATAACTCCTAAAACTGCTAAAACTTGATGCCACTCCATTTTTGTTTTTATTTCCAGAAGAAGAAGAAGTTTCTTCAGAGGTTTTTGTGTCGTTTCTTTCAGTAGTTCTTGGTGCAGCGCCCCCACAGGCAAGTGGGGGAACAGGTTGGTTCGACTGCACAGTGCAGTGTGAATGCAAACGTACCAGCTCAAATGTAACAAAAGGTCATGAATATTGGTCCCGAACCAAACCAAGTCTACTGGACTATCAGGTGTGAATGCACCCTAAGTCGCGCGGGCAAAGACCCTGCCGTTTTAGATTTTTTTTAAATTCAGAGGCCATATTACAGCTCCTTTGAAACCAGCCACTACCCACAAATTACATAAGACATAAGACCTGTGTACACCTACAAATAAAGTAAAATTAAAAACATAACATAAACATATGTACACCCATACAATAGAAAACAATAAAAAAGCTTAGAGAACGTTACAGATGGAGTATTCAATTATAATACAGATGTAATGTGACCAAAGCAGACATTATGAGGTAGCATTATGAGTGTTCAGGAGTCCAACAGCAGAGGGGAAGAAACTGTTCTTATGGCGGGAGGTTCTGGTCCGAATGGACCGAAGCCTCCTGCCTGAGGGGAGTGGTTCAAACAGTCCGTGTGCAGGGTGAGCAGGGTCAGCTGTGATCCGACCTGCTCGCCTCTCAGTCCTGGAGACGTACAGGTCGTGGAGGGATGGAAGGCTGCAGCCGATCACCTTCTCAGCTGAGCGCACAACGCGCTGCAGTCTGAGTCTGTCCCTGGCAGTGGCCCCGGCGTACCACACCGTGATGGAGGAGCTGAGGATGGACTCCATGATGGCCGTGTAGAACTGCACCATCAGCTTGGCCTTCTTCAGCTGTTGCAGGTAGTACAGTCTCTGCTGGGCCTTCTTGATGAGGGAGCTGATGGTCAGCTCCCACTTGAGGTCCTGGGTGATGGTGGTGCCGAGGAACAGATAAGAGTTTGCAGTGGTGATGGGGGTATCATTACAGGTGAGGAGGGGCAGAGGGGCTGTGGCTTTCCTGAAATCCACAATCATCTCCACTGTCTTCTGGGCATTGAGTTCCAGGTTGTTGCTGCTGCACCAGGTCACCAGCCGGTCCACGTCCCTCCTGTATGCAGACTTCTCACCGTCCGAGATGAGCCCGATGAGGGTGGTGTCATCTGCAAACTTAATAAGTTTCACAGAGTCATGGCTGGAGGTGCAGCAGTTGGTGTACAGGGAGAAAAGCAGGGGGGATAGCACACAGCCCTGTGGAGATCCTGTGCTTACAGTCCGAGTGTCCGAGACAGCTCTCGCCAGCCGCACGCACTGACTCCGGTCTGTCAGGAAGTCTGTGATCCACCTGCAGGTGGAGTCAGGTACATGGAGCAGGGAGAGCTTGTCTTGGAGCAGAGCAGGGAGGATGGTGCTAAATGCAGAGCTGAAGTCCACGAACAGGATACTGGCGTAGGTTCCTGGGGAGTCCAGGTGCTGCAGGATGAAGTGAAGAGCCAGGTTTATTGTGTCATCTACAGACCTGTTGGCCCTGTAGGCAAACTGCAGGGGGTCCAGGAGGGGGCTGGTGATGGACTTGAGGTGAGATGAAACCAAGCGTTTAAGGTTTTCATGACTACAGACGTGAGAGCTACAGGTCTGTAGTCATTTGGTCCTATGACACGTGACTTCTTGGGGACAGGGACGATGATGGAGGACTTGAAACAGGCTGGGACGTGGCATGACTCCAGAGAAGAGTTGAAGATCCCTGTGAAGACCGAAGCCAACTCTCCAGCACAATGTCTCAGCGTGGAGGGTGACACAAGGTCTGGGCCTGCAGCCTTATGTGTATTCAGCCTTTTAAAAAGCCTCCTTACTTCATCCTCTTGTACAGAGATAGCAGGGGGTTGTCGGGGGCAGTCCCAAGTGGTTAAACCAGTTGGGCTGGGGTTGGTGTGGAGGATGGAGGAATGTGAGTCCATGACTTCAAAGCGTGAATAGAAGTCGTTCAGATCGTTTGCCAGTTTGAGATTGTCTGTAGAATGATGTGCTCTGGGCTTGTAGTTAGTTATCTCTTTCAGCCCCCTCCAGACAGAGGCAGAGTCGTTTGCAGAGAACTGTTGTTGCAGCCGTGCGTTGTACCTGGATTTAGCCTTCGACGCCTCCCTGCTAAATCCATACTTCGCACGTCTATAGTTGTCTCTGTCCCCCTCTCTGAAAGCAGCCTCCTTCTGCTGACGAAGCTGTCTTAGTTTGGATGTGAACCAAGGTTTATCATTATTGAAAATGACTCTGGAGCGTGATGGGATGATGCTGTCCTCACAGAAATGTATATATGACGTCACAGTGTTTGTGTATTTGTCTAGACTGTCTGTAGAAGCCCTGAACAGGTCCCAGTCTGTGGTGTCCAAACACGTGCATAGCTCCTCCACAGCTTCACTGGTCCACTTTTTGGATGTCCTCACCACAGGTTTTGAGAGCTTCAGTCTCTGTCTGTATGCAGGTATGAGGTGAATCATCTCATGATCTGAAAGACTCAGGGCAGCACGAGGCACAGCACGATAAGCACCGCTCACTGTGGTGTAACAGTGATCCAGCGTGTTTCCTTCTCTTGTCGGGCATTTAATAAACTGTTTATATTTAGGTAGTTCATGCCTGAGGTTTGCTTTGTTAAAATCTCCAAGGATGATAACAAGGGAGTCCGGAAAAGTCCACTCTACACTCGTAATCTGGTCCGCAAGTGCGCGCTCAGCCTCGTGCACGTCCGCGCACGGTGGGATGTAAACAGCAGCCAGAATAAATGAAGTAAACTCACGTGGAGAGTAGAACGGTTTGCAGTTTATGAAGAGATATTCCAGAGAAGGAGAGC
Organism: Nematolebias whitei; assembly: GCF_014905685.2. Classification (NCBI taxonomy): domain Eukaryota; kingdom Metazoa; phylum Chordata; class Actinopteri; order Cyprinodontiformes; family Rivulidae; genus Nematolebias; species Nematolebias whitei. Next base: position 1,329,306 of record NC_056518.1, read on the forward strand.
AGTGCTGGGAGATCACTGTCACGTCGGAGCACCAGGCGTTGTTGATAAAGAAACAGACTCCTCCGCCTTTCTTCTTTCCTCCGGAAAGTTCCCGCTGTCTGTCAGTGCGGAGGAGCTGGAAACCCTCGAGATGGAGTGCGGAGTCCGGGGTCTGCTCCTTGAGCCATGTCTCCGTGAAGCACAGCACACAGGAGGAGGAAAAATCGCTGTTCCTTCTCATCAGCAGCGCTATCTCGTCCATTTTATTGTAGAGGGAACGGACAAGCAATGAGTTGCTTCTCATTTCTTTAACAACCATGTGGAAAGACTCATGGCGTGGTCATGGAAAAGATGTCGGTCTGTTTGAGAAGGGTCAAATCATTGGCATCAAGTAGAGAAAACATCTAAGGAGATTGCAGAAACTACTAAAATTGGGTTAAGAACTGTCCAGATCTTTTTAAAAACTGGCAGGATAGTTGGGACCCATCGTCTTCGAGGAAGAAATGTGGCCGGAAAAAATCCTGAACAATCATGATCCTCGATCACTTAAACTTTTGGTGAAATCAAATGGAAGAAAAGCAACAGTAGCACTCAGGGCTGTGTTTAATAGGGAAAGTAAGAGCATTTCCACATGCACAATGTGAAGGAACTCCAAGGATTGGGACTGAACAGCTGTAGCCTGAAGAAAACCACTAATCACTGAGGCTAACTGGAAAAAAAAAGGCTTCAGTTTGTTTGGGAGCATAAAGATTAGACTCTGGAGCAATGGAAGAAGGTCATGTGGTCTGATGAGTCCAGATTTACCGTTCCAGAGTGATGGGTTCATCAGGGTAAGAAGAGAGGCAGGTGAAGTGATGCCTCCATCACGCCTAGTGCCTAGTCATCAGCGCAAGATCTTGGTGAAAAATTAATGCAACACTGCATGGAAATAGATCTTGTGACATTGCAGAAGCTTAATGAAACAGTGACACAGTGAATGCATGCTGTAATCAAAGCTAAAGGCAGTCCAACCAAATATTAGTGAGTATTTTTGTTTTTGGTTGCAACTGGTTTTTTGGCCATGCAGTGTATTTGTTTGCTAAAGAATATAGCTGTGGTGTGTCTCCTAATGTAATTCTAACCAAAAAAACTCCTAATGATGTATTTTGGTAGTGCCCGTTTCAAGAGGTTGTAGTTACGGTTACTATATTTACCTGCAGAGTTCTATTTTACATAAGATTATTCATTCAGCCTTTATTTCTACTGGTTAGTCTCACTGAGCCTCAAGGTCTCATTTACAAGAGAGACCTGTAACGTTTATTACGTTACAATAACGTAATGTAATTATTACAAGGCTTTGGATGTGCTGTTTGCTCATGATTGAAATTATACTGAGAGGTAACTACTGTGATAAATTAATTCAGTAAATGATCAAATATAAAACATAGATTGAATTAAATGTCTACATTTGGGGCGACTGTGGCTGAGTGGTTAGAGCAGTCGTCCTCCAATGCAAGAGTTGGGGGTTCGATTCCACCAGCCGTCACATGCCGAAGTGTCCCTGGGCAAGACACTGAACGCCTCATTGCCTCTGATATGTGTCCAATCAGTGTGTGAATATGATAAAGCTCTGATTATTCTTTGTATAGCTCTAATAGAGAGCTGTATGAATGGGTGAATGAAGCACATATTGTTGTAAAGAGCTTTGAGTATCTTGATGAGATAGAAAGGAGCTGAATAAGTACAGTTAAGTCTTTACCATTTATCATTTGTTTGGTGTTTCTCCCTCCAAATCTTTCTCTTCAACCTGTTGTTTCCCCTGTTCTATTCTTGGGTATTTTTGTTCTGTCTTTTTATTGTGTCTGTTAATTTTTGTGTTCAGCAGGCACGCAGACTGGAGAGGAAATTCCCATTGTTTCCCGGAGCAACATCAAGGAGTTCAAAGACAGCTTCTCAAACGAAAACTTTGATTTTCGCAACAGCCCAAACATAACCTTCTTTGTGTACGTCAGCAATTTCACGTGGCCCATTAAGATCCAAGTAAGTTTCTTGTGTCAGACCGAATGAGTCTGTTTATGTCTTTAAGTGATTCTGATAATTGTTAATCATGATAAACATCTCCAGCTTCTACCACTCTAAGCTCCACTGCTGCTACTTTAATATATAAAAATGATTATCAAGTGAAAACCAAACCAAAACAGTGACTCGCTGACAAATTTAGGGATGCTTTCTATAATCTTTCCAATTTAATGTCAGCAGCTCTGACAGATCACTTGGTAATATGAAACTTTAGCTGTTTGACCCAAATTTGATTTTAGCTGGTTTCTCATGAACTGTTGGAGTGCAGTTGCTGCATTGTGTTCACAAGGGAGGTTCTTTCAGTTTCCTCCTGTGAGACACGACTCTCGCAGCCTTGTTGTTTATAGTTGAAGCGTACTTGAAATACTTTAACTGAAAATTACTCAGAAAAATGTAAAAAGAGCAAAGTAAATTTAAAAGAAAGATGCTAAAAGGAGCACAAAAAAGCTGAAATTAGCAGAAAAGTAGTTGAACACAGCAGAAAAAGCTAAAATGAGTAGAAAGCAGCTAAAATTAGCAGACTTTTTTTTTTTTTTTTTTAAAGTTAGCCCAAACAAGCTGAAAAAGCAAAACTAAAACAACATCTGAACAGAACTGCTTTGGTAATAAACATAGTGTGTACTGTTCAGGGGCGTGTTGGAAATTGATTTTAGCATCTGCCACTCCAAATTTTACCTCATTATGTCTAAAAATGAAAGAGTTATGGCTTTTTTTTGTTAGCTTTGGTGGCCATCTTGAATTTTTGATTAGCATTCACTATGTGATGGGAATTGCTTTCAGCTAGTACCACATCAAATTTTTGCTCGTGTCCAAAAATGTGAGTTAAATGAATTATATCTTATATATGTAGATTTAAATGAGTTATACACAGCCTAGTAAAAAAAAATCTCCACCAAAATAAAAGGTCACACACTAATATTTTGTTGGAGCGCCTTTAGCTTTGATTACAGCATGCATTCACTGTGACATTGTTTCAACAAGCTTCTGCAATGTCACATGATCTATTTCATCCAGTGTTGCATTATTTTTTCTCCAAGATCTTGCAATGATGATGTCAGTTTCTGACCACAGAGCAAAGCTTTCTCCAACACATCACAAAGCTTCTCAATGGGTCTGGACTCTGGTGGCCAGTCCATGTGTGAACATGATGTCTCATTATCCTGATGCATGCTGAAATGATGTCTCATGCTCCCAGAACCACTCTTTCACAATTGGAGCCCGATGAATCCTGACACTGTCATCTTGGAATATGCCCGTGCCATCAGGGAAGAAAAAAAAATCCATTGATGGAATAACCTGGTCATTCAGTAGATTCAGTTAGTCAGCGGACCTCATTCTTTCAGCACATACTGTTGCTGAACCTAGACCTGACCAACTGCAGCAACCCCAGATCATAGCACTGCCCCCACAGGCTTGTACAGTAGACCACATTTCTTCCTCAAAGGAGATGGGTCCCCACTATCATTCCAGTTTTTAATAATGTGTTGGACAGTTCTTAACCCAACTTTAGTAGTTTCTACAATCTCCTTAGATGTTTTCTCTGCTTGATGCCAATGATTTGACCCTTCTCAAACAGACCGACATCTTTTCCACGACCACGCCATGAGGCTTTCCACACGGTTGTTGAAGAAATGAGAAGCAACTCATTGCACCAGTTGGGGTTAAATAACTTGTTACCAGCTGAAACATAATCTCCCATGCAGTAATTATCCAATAGGAGGCTCGTACCTATTTGCTTAGTTAAATCCAGGTGGTGACTTTATTTTGGCCAGGCAGTGTACCTTTTTTGTATTTTTTCATTCAACCTTTATTTCTTCAGGTTAATCCCATTGAGCCTTGGGGACTCATTTACAAGAGAGACCTGATATTATCTTTAGTGACTATCTTAAATGTTTGTTTGCCTTAAGTATGTGTTTGGAATTGCTTTCACCTACTACCACACCCAGCATCAACTTAATAGACTAATATAAAAATAAAAAACGAGGGGAAAGAGGTACAAAAAGCAGAACTGAAAGAAAAGCATTAGTTTATGATGTGATAAATATGGCATCAAAATGCTTCTTTCAGTGGATTGATTTTTCCACTATCAACTGTTAAAGGCTATTAAAGTAGATAGGAGTTTACAGGAGTTTTTAGAACTAATCTGACAAAATTGAAACATCTTTCAAAAGATATTTAGGATTTTGACTGACACAGTTGTGTTAGTCAAGTCAAAGCACATTTAAAAACAGCAGCTGTTACCAAAGTGCTTAACAATAAAATCAATGGAAGTGTCCTGTCTAATGCTGGGGGGCAGATTGTTCCAGAGTTTAGAGCTCACAACTGGAAAAGCCCAATCTCCTCTGAGCTTCAACCAAATGCAGCTGGTCAGATGATCTCAGCGCCCGAGAAGGAACATATAGTTGAAGTAGGTCAGAGAGGTATGAGGGTGCAAGGCCATTTAGACACTTACAGGTCAACAGGTGAATTTTAAAATTTATTCTGACACCCACAGGGAGCCACTGAATCGAGGACAGAACTGGTGAAATGTGATCCAACCTACGAGTTCCTGTTAATAGCCAAGCTGCAGCATTTTGGATGAGCTGAAGACGTGAAAGGGAGACCTGACTGACCCCAACACAGAGCATGTTACAGTAGTCTTGTCAGGTTGTAATGAAGGCATGGAGTATTTTTTCATGGTCAGGTCTGGTCAACACTGACTTAAGCTTATCTATCTGCCTTAACTTTTCTGCTTTATCTGTTTATTAAACTTAAAGTCAGAGGGCAAAACCATCCTGAGATTTCTAACACACTGCTTAAGATATGGCTCAAGAGAATCAAGGTTAACAGGAATAGAGACAGCAGGAGAGCTACAACGCAATGACTTCAGTTTTCTGATCGTTGAAACTTAAAAAATTTGAAGCCTTGCCTTGATGTCATCAAGACATTTCAACAGAGGGGAGAAAGAACTATTGGGTTATAAGGGCAGATGTTTATTGACACCAAATATATAAATGCACAGATAAAACTTTCTAAGGGTAATACAATCCCAGGGAGTGAGAGGATGCCTGAGGAGTGAAGATGTGTCAAAACTTTTAAGAACAAGTGAAGCGTGGAGAGATTCAGGATAAGTTAAGATTTGGGCAAGAAGTTGTTCAATGTTAGGACCCAGTGCAAATCAGTGAGCAGGATGGTTTAATCCTTAGAAAGTGCATTGCAGTTGTAACTTTTGTTTTGAAAGTATTGATGAAGTATAGAGACGGTCAGAAGAAGTGAGACTATCTTTTTAGATCTACAAACCGGATTCCAAAAAAGTTGGGACACTAAACAAATTGTGAATAAAAACTGAATGCAATGATGTGGAGATGGCAAATGTCAATATTTTATTCGTAATATAACATAGATGACAGATCAAAAGTTTAATCTGAGTAAATGTAACATTTTAAAGGAAAAATATGTTGATTCAAAATTTCACAGTGTCAACAAATCCCAAAAAAGTTGGGACAAGTAGCAGTAAGTGGTTGGAAAAAGGAAATTGAGCATATAACGAACAGCTGGAAGACCAATCAACACTAATTATGTCAATTGACAACATGAATGGGTATAAAAAGAGCTTCTCAGAGTGTCAGTGTCTCTCAGAAGCCAAGATGGTAAGAGGATCACCAATTCCACCATTGTTGCGCAGAAAGATAGTACAACAATACCAGAATGGTGTTACCCAGCGTAAAATAACAAAGACTTTTAAGTTATCATCATCAACTGTGCATAACATCATCAAAAGATTCAGAGAATCTGGAACAATCACTGTGCGTAAGGGTCAAGGCCGTAAAACTCTACTGGATGCTCGTGATCTCGGGGCCCTTAAACGTCACTGCACCTCAAACAGGAATGCCACTGTCAAGGAAATAACAGAATGGGCTCAGGAATACTTCCAGAAAGCATTGTCAGTGAACACAATCCACCGTGCCATCTGCCGTTGCCAGCTGAAACTCTACAGTGCAAAGAGGAAGCCATTTCTAAGCAAGCTCCACAAGCTCAGACGTTTGCACTGGGCCAGGGGTCATTTAAAATGGAGTGTGGCAAAATGGAAGACTGTTCTGTGGTCAGATGAGTCACGATTTGAAGTTCTTTATGGAACACTGGGACGCCATGTCATCCGGACCAGAGAGGACAAGGATAGCAAGGATAGAAGTTGCTATCAACACTCCATTCTGAAGCCTGCATCACTGATGGTATGGGGTTGCATGAGCGCTTGTGGCATGGGCAGCTTGCATGTCTGGAAAGGCACCATTAATGCAGAGAACTATGTTCAGGTTCTAGAACAACATATGCTCCCATCTAGACGTCATCTCTTTCAGGGAAGACCCTGCATTTTTCAACACGATAATGCCAGACCACATTCTGCAGCAATCACAACATCATGGCTACGTAGGAGAAGGATCCGGGTACTGAAATGGCCAGCCTGCAGTCCAGATCTTTCACCTATAGAGAACATTTGGCGCATCATAAAGAGGAAGGTGCGACAAAGAAGGCCCAAGACGATTGAACAGTTAGAGGCCTGTATTAGACATGAATGGGAGAGCATTCCTATTTCTAAACTGGAGAAACTGGTCTCCTCTGTCCCCAGACGTCTGTTGAGTGTTGGAAGAAGAAGGGGGGATGCCACACAGTGGGAAAAATGGACTTGTCCCAACTTTTTTGGGATTTGTTGACGCCATGAAATTTGGAAACAACAGATTTTTCCCTTAAAATGATACATTCTCTCAGTTTAAACTTTTGATCTGTGATTTGTGTTCTATTCTGAATAAAATATTAGATGTTGGCACCTCCACATCATTGCATTCACTTTTTATTCACAATTTGTTTAGTGTCCCAACTTTTTTGGAATCCGGTTTGTAGGAAACACACTGGGTGTCAAAGGTGTTATGGCACTATGTGAGGAAGTCTATCACACAAATGCTGTTTGGAAATTGTCAATATTTTCATCTTGATGAGATACTATCTTTAATTTAGTTCATCTTTACAGCTATAGGATGAAACCACAGGGTAAAAGTGGCTGTGCCAGCCAGAGCAGCTCTGCCAGTGTTCTGACTCGTTGCTCCACGCAGGCTCCTTCTCCCTGGCCCATCCTCCTTTGGGTGGACAAAATAAATGTGTATAAATCCTGCCTCCATCTTCCATGTCCTGCCATGTGAAGAAATGTGCTTTTCTCAGCTTCTCAAAGCCAGCTGCTGCCAGCCTGTCTCAGGAGGTCTCTTGGACAGTTGTGCATCACAACAGCAAGCTAAGGGAGCTTTTCTCCTTTTCATCCCTGTCTGAGCTGCCTTTTCTTCTCTTGCTGGGTGGGATCATGTAGAATTCACCCCACTTCTGGAAACTCGAGAGCACAACCTACCTTGCTGTGTAGTTTTTTTCTTCCTTGCACTTAAGAAGTTTTCTCTTCATCAGCAAGGTAACACTTTATGCTTCTTATTTACTTCTCCTTGTATCAAATCATGTTTCACAGTTTCTTCTCACTAACAGGCCATCTTTTTTTTTGCCTTTCGTAATTTGCTTTAGCATGGCACTGGATTCTGTGTGCGTGTATAAACCGAAGGCAGAGGGTCCTGAGGTGTTGGCAGGCACAGTTTGCAGTGTTGGAAAAGAACTTTAGTGCTACAATTTGAAAACGAGCAAAGTTGAATATTAATTTAAAACACATGCTGCATTTAGAGGAGTGTGTGTAAGTTTAGCACTCTCTCCAGAGCTCTGACTTCTCCTTGCTTACTCTGTCCTTACACAAAATATTTGCTTTTACGTGGTCGGAAATTGTCAGAACATTTAGCACAGCACTTATTTTTGAAGACTGAATCTCTAGTCTGCTGCACACATCACTAGTATATGTTAGGCGATAGTTTAGTGCCAGCATTATCAATATAGAATGCTTTTCCAGCTAATGTCTAAAATGCACACGATTTGATTGAGGGGGGAAAAAAGTTTTGTAATGATTATATTAAATTCAGTATTGACTTAATCAGTGTTGAGACTACACAATGATCAAAGCAAAATGACTTGTGACCAATTAGTTGTCAACTATAATTTCTCAAGACCTCCACTTTTTCTTTTTTGTTGAAGAATAGTAATGAAGATGTAATGTTTGTATTTGAACACAAATCCCAGAGTAATCTCATTAAAGACCTGTGATGTTCTGTTTGCTGTCTTAGTGAACATGTCATGAAATGGTAGAGATTAGAGCTGCCTGCTGTGGAGGAGCAGCAGCTGTAGCCATCAGCTGGCTGCTTGGCAGAGCTGTGAGGAACCATGTAGGTTTTATCTAGGCCACACTTGGCCACCTGGTGATTCTTAGTGATCACTTAAAATATAAGTAGCAAAAAATAATTTACAACTGTGACAGAGCAAATTCAAACCATATTTAGAGTTAAAAATCAAGCATCTTCTAAAAGTCAGACAGCTTCATAAGAACTTATGTAGAAAATTATTGTCACTTTGTATTCACTTTTAGGCTTTGTTTACATGAGAACGAGCTCTGGAAACTATATTTTTCAGTGTTTGTTGTGGTGCATCAATGCCCCGCACAAAAAAAAAAAACATGTTTACATTAATCTGCTGAAGTTTACTTTAAATCTGCATTGTGTAAACAGGGACCTTGTCACCGAGACTAATGGTTAACACTTTCATTTAGCCCAACATTTTTCAGTCAGTTCATCTGGACAATTTCTTTTTTTTTTTTGCTGAAACGTTTCACCTTCCATCCAGAAGGCTTCATCAGTCAAGGAAACACACAACACAAAACTGATTCTTTCTCCAACAACTTACTCCAAAGTGGAACAAACCAGTTATGTTGGTGCTAAGATGGTGTCTTTGGCACGCGCCCTCCTCTGGAGCCGACCCTCTTCCTTCTCAACAGTCATTGTCAAACTTTCATTTAGCATATGCAAGGCTGATTAGCCTTCCTCTGATTATCCATCCATCCATTATCTTCTGATTGTTCCGAAGTCGGGTCTCGGGGGCAGCAGCTTGAGCAGGGAGTTTTAGACATCTCTTTCCACAGCCTCTTCCAGTTGTTCTGGGAGGACTCCAAGGCGTTCCCCAGCCAACCGAGAGGCATAGTCTCTCCAGCGTGTCCTGGGTCTTCCCCGAGGTCTCCGCACAGTCAGACATGCCTGAAACACCTCCCTATGGATGCGCCCAAGGATCATCCTTACCAGATGCCTGAACCACCTCAACTGGCTCCTCTTGATGTGGAGGAGCAGCGGTTCTACTCCAAGTTATGCCTGGATAACTGATCTTCTCACCCTATCTCTAAGGGAGAGTTCAGCTACCCTGCAGAGGAATCTCGTTTCAACCACCTGTATCTACAATATGGTACTTTCAGTCACTACCCAGAGTTTGTGGTCATAGGAACATAGACAGTCCGGTAAACAGAGAGCTTTGCCTTACAGCTCAGCAATCTCTTCACCACAATATACTGAAACAAAGTCTGCAATATTTCAGATGCTGCACCAATTCGATGTTCAATCTCACATTCCATTCTTTCCTCACTCGTGAACAAAACTCCAAGATACTTGAACTCCTCCACTTGAGGCAGAACTTGACCCGAAGAGAACAATTCACCCTTTTCTGGCTGAGGACCATGGCCTCAGATTTGGAGGTGCTTCTTCTCATCCCAGCTACTTCTCTCTTGGCTACGAACTGCTCCAGTGAGAGCTAAAGATCACGGCTTCGACCGGCTGGGTTTGGTAGGAATAGATACACAATGGCAGGTCAAGAATCACATGTTAAGATAGAAATAGTATCAAATGAAAACTATTCAATTTTAACAATTCATTTAAGGAAATGAGGTCAGTTTGTCCTCTAGTAGTCTAAGTCTATAGCAGCATAACAATCAAACCCTAACTATAGGATTTATGAAAAAGGAAAGTCTTAATCCCAGTCTTCAAACTGGACAATGTGTCAGCCTCACGGACAGAAACTGGAAGTTGGTTCCACAAGAGAGGAGCCTGAGAACTGGAAGATCTGCACTGTTCATCACGTGCATGAACTTACGCCTAGACAATTATTAGCAGGTTATATTTCAGATAATGCACATAAATTCTACTACAGCCACATTCCCTGTCTCGCTTATTTCTCATAAAAATGAGCTTAGCGCTCACATTGAGGACTTGTTTACCATCAATAATCAATAATAACACTAGTGATTCAGATGGCACTGACTACTCAAGCAAATTACCTTGCCATCTGACCACAGGCCCCTGTAGTTCATGCTCAGGTTTTTTTGTTGTTGTTGTTTAAAGTCACTGAAGTAACTAAAATAGTTTTTGCTCAGTGACTAATCTAAGATAAGACACTGTGTTTAGCATGTTTTCTCATTATTATATTTTTATTTTTTGAAGCATACAGTGTAGTATTGAAATCCCAACTTTGCTGATCAGTAATAAGCAGGAGTGGTGAGTGTCCAAGAAAAAATGTGTGGGAGAAATGAAGCATTTAATACAACCTGCAGTACCACTGTGCTACCAAATAGAGGCAGTGTTGTGCCATTACAGGTACACATTTATTGTTTAGCATTTTTGGTGGCGGGGTGAAGAGAGAGGTGGGGAGGTAGAACACCACTGTCAGTGTTACTCTGGCAACCTCAATTAAGACAGGATGTAGCTGTATATTGACACTTGTGAAAATTACAGAAAGGATATTTCTTTCTTCTTGTGCAGGAATTTGTATATATCTATTCTGTAGGCTACAAGCAGCTGAGAAGACGCGCTGCTGTACTGTCCAGTTCTAAAGGACAGATGAACAGAGGCTGGGTGTGTTTCACTAGCTGGGATGAAGTTGTACTTAAAAAAAAAAGAGATTAAATAGAACAATCAAAAGAGTTGAGTCATTGAGTCACTGCAAAATGTTGACAAAAAAGTTCAATCTGGTCCTCTGGACATTCAAAAAAACAAAAAACAAAGCAAAAAAATATATAGAAACGTTTCATCTCTCATCCTGAGGACTTCCTCAGTCTGAGGTGCTGTTTTCAGCTCAGTCTCTTAAATAGCACCTTCTCAGAGTGGATCAACCAGTTTGCTGCTGACAACCAAAACCAGCTGATCACATGCTCAAGAAGGACCATCAGCCTAACAATGGATCATTAGCACCTGATGGCTGTTTACTGTTCACAGAGGGCTGAGTGATACTAGCAATCACAGCAGCTGCAGTTTCTAGATCTTTTGCTTTGTTTTGTTTTTTGTTTTTTTGAATGTCCAGAGGACCAGATTGAACTTTTTTGGATTTTTCTACCTGGATTATTGAGCAGCATCAGGACACATTTACATTGTTACATTACATTTATTGTTACATTTACATTTTTTATGAAAGGTATAAACAACTGTGGGTCATTCCATACCTCTGCCAAATTTAATTTGTAATTTAATTTAATATCTTCTGGGGGGGTTCCCCCACACTGTTTAAGTTTGATGATTTTTGGATATTTTAACACAGAATGTTCAATGTATTGTAATGATTTTACACTAATTGTCTAATTGACTAAGTTGTCTAAACATTGCAACATTGTTCAAACAAACTCTTAACTTCTGCATACTTTATGCTTCTTACAGTTCATACATCTAAACTTAAACACTTTAGTCTTTTGTCCCAGAATGCACACATCCAAACTTTTGATGAATGTGTCTAAGCTCAGAATTTTTTCTTTAAAACTAGAAGTGATGAATCTTCATACTCTAAATGATAATTTTGGTTTACAAAATAAACCTAATTACCATAATCTAAACCATAATCTTAATAGAATTACCCACCCCCACCCCTCTAAGTGTTGCTATCCATCTTTGTAAACAGACTGTCAGACTTTTTTTCTGCTTCTATTTGGAACACAGAAAATAAAAGCCTGATCATAGTTTAAACATTTGTGTAATTGTTTATAAAGTAATTGTGATGTAATTGTTTTTATATACTGAAAACGTCAAATTAGCCCAAAAATAGACTCAAAAGTCTGAAAATGTGTGAAATTCTTAAATTGTAAAAGTAGGAACCCTATATAAAGTAAGCATAGTCCTAAAGTTTGTCAGGTTGCGTAATGTTAATGTAATGTTAATTTTGAAATGTCTTAACTCTAACCAACTGTCTCTCCATTTTTCACAGATTGCCTTCTCACAGCACAGTAACTTCATGGACCTGGTGCAGTTTTTTGTCACGTTCTTCAGGTGAGCAATGCAGGAACCACCTATCTCAGAAGGGACAATCTCCCTGACTAACTGTTGGAGGGCAGTTTTGTGCGTACAATCGGCCCTCTGTCTTCAAACCCAGGTGTGAACCATCTGTGCTCTTTTGTGACGGATTAGACCCATTTAATTTGTGAATCTGTGGTTAGCACGCACCCTTCTTTAGTCTCCAAGTTGCAGATCTTTTCCAATCTCAGGAGTCGAGTTGCAGAAATTCTTAACTTTTCTTAAAAAGGGGGTTGTAGAATAAAATGTGACTTGCAACACATCTTTTTGTTAACCTCGTATAGTGAAAGAAACACATTCTGACAAAACATTTTTGTGAGAGATGATTTTTCTTTTCTTTACCCTGAGTTGGTATTTGTTCAGATAAATTCTGGCAATGGCAGCACGGTGGCTCAGTTGTTGGAGCTGCTGCCTCTCAGTGAGCAGGTCGCCCTGGTTCAAATCCCGGCCAGGGGCCTTTCTGGGTGGAGTTGGTATGTTCTCTTCGTGCTGTGTGGGTTTTCTCCAGGTACTCCAGTTTTTTCCCCACTAACCAAAAACATGCATGTTAGACTGACAGGTAACTCGAAATTGTCTCTATGTGCAAGTGAGAGAGTGAATGGTTGTTTGTGTCATTTGTCTCTGTGTCCCTGTGATGGACTGGAGACCTGTCCAGAATGTCCCCCAACTCTCACACAGTAACTTCTGGATATGGGCACCAGTGAGCCCCTGTAACCTGAAAAGGAAGAAGCGGGTAAAGATGGATGATGAAAGATGGATGGATGGATGGATGGATGGATGGATGATGAATTCTGGCAATCAGAAGATTTACTTAAGTGCTGATTTCTAAGCAAGTTTGCTCTATGTCCAAGTTAAAGTTGTCAAAATAAGTCAAACAGACAGAAGTATTTAGTTATTGCACAACAAAAGTTCCCTGAACCAGCTAATTTAACAGCAGAAAGCTACTTGTTGACCAGAGCCGGCCGAGATGGGTAGAGGTCGGGCAGCGCAGCGGACTTAGGATCAGAAAGTCGCGGTTCAGCTTCCAGTCATTCCCACATGTCGTGGTGTCTCTGAGCAAGACACCTAATCCCCAGTTGCTCCCCAGGTGCTTACATAGCAGCCCACTGCTCCAGCTGGGTGTACCCCAGGTGTGATGGGTTAAATGCAGAGAACTCATGTCTCCATTTTATGGGAGCATACAATGGAGACAATCTCAGACTTCCTTTCCGTAATTCAACATTTATTTTTCTTCAATCTCCTTTTTGATCATTTTCTATTTTTTTCTTTAACTGTGCTTTCTTCAGTTTCATAACTCATGCCACAAAGAAGGTGTTTAATAGTATTTCATTGCCTATTTCCAAACAGCAAATTGGTGTTGTTGACTGCCACCAGTAGGTATGGAGTGCAGGTTAGAATGATGGAGAGCCATTATCATGGAGAGTAAATTTTTGACCTCTCCGCTGCAGATAATCATACCAAATCACAGAAAGTTGGGTTTTGCTGGATGTGAAGCACTTCCTTATATGCCTATGAGTAGAGTGAAGGTTTAAGAAACCATTGCAGTTAACATCTGTATGTGTGTTTGGTGTGTTGAGCCTTGTTGATGGCTTACCAAATGTTTACATCACTGTTACGAGAAGGCACTGAAGCTCATTGGTGTAAAGGTGCTGCTTTGCTGTCAGTACAAACTAAATCAAAAACATGGTTGCATTTCCAGCTGATTTGAAAAGTTGGTCCACTTACATCAAAAAGAACAGTTTCTAATTATATATTAGTTTTATTTTATTGGGGAGAGACAGAATACTGCAGAAAACAAACAAACAATGCTGTTGTGGGCGAAATGCTCCATTCCCAAGCTGAACATGATTGCCCCTTTTCAGCCTGAAGCTTCAGCCCCTTCCATAGATTTTTCACTTGATTAAGATCTTGAAACTCTTTAGACCACTCCATGATTCCAATGTGTTTCTTCTTTGGCCACTCTCTTGTCTCCAGTCCATCACAGGGACACGTGGAGACAAACAAGACAAAAACAACCATTCACTCACTCACATCTAGGGACAATTTAGAGTTACCAGTCAGCATGTTTTTGGTCTGTGGGAAGAAAGCGGAGTACCCGTAGAAAACCCCACGCATGCACGGAGAGAACATGTAAACTTCACTCAGAAAGGCCCCCAGCTGGGATTTGAACCGGAGCAACCTGCTCACTGAGAGGCATTAGTTCTACCAACTGCACCACCGCGCTGCCCTCAAGGCCTAAATCCTTTCTTTAGATATGTAAGGTGGTTATTTACAATGTTTGGAACACAAACAGGTTCATTCCAAAATGAACTGATGGCAGTTACTGAAGGGAAAGGGGCTGAATGGGATGGAACTGAAATGTGACAAATTACTTACCGCTATACTGTGGGACATGAGTGACTGGCACGGATACTGGTAATTATTTAAATGATTGAAATAGAAATGTTTCTGCTATGGCTGTTGTCTCCCTTCCACACAAAATGCTTCTTGGAAACTTTGGTGTTTGTTCACCCCCTCTGGTGAAGGAGCAGTCCATGCATGTTATCTGGATCTGATTGATCATTTCCAGTTAGGGATGGAGGTCCAGCTCCAGGTTTAGGTACCTCAGGGTGCCTGAACCAAAGACATCGGCAGTGAGTGGTGGTTTGGCTCTTGGGGTGCTGTTTACCACTACTAGCTGGGAAATTTGAGGTACCTAGATGGTTTAAAGAAAACGGACGGAGGCCTTGGATGGTTGTTACTGTTCTTTGGGAAAAACTCACAATCCAAAATTATGCTGGGGTTTGGGTGATTGTGGAAAAGTGCAATCAGATTACTCAAAAGCTTTACAAAATGTGTTAAAAAAGAAGGAAAAAGCTTTTTACAAAAAGAGGTATTTTAGTTTTCCTTCATCTCACAAGTTATTTGACTGTTAGTTTAATGAAAGTGTTTCTTTCACTGAGCTGTGAACAGTTGAATCTTATAGATGTAAGTGAGATCTTGGATATCTCGTATCTTGAGAGCTTCTACCCTGAGGCTGTTAGACTCATGAATCTCTAACCAGCATAATCACTGTGAACAATCACATCATGCTGCTGATCTCATGCTGCTGATCTTTCATGTTGCTGTGTTCGTTCGTGCTCATCTGCTCACACAGACTCGTGTTCATGCTGCTGTTTGGTGTGTTGTTTTTATACTATTAGTCCTTGGTGTATTTTATTAACATTTTTCTTAGTTCACATCTTAGATCTTATTACTGTTTTTCTTTTACATTTTAATACTTTTGTTGGATGTAACGGGGACCCTGTGTACATCATTTTGTTTTACCACATATACCACATGTGGTGTGTATGACAAATGAAGAACCTTGAATCAGGAATGTCCGAAATAGATTGATAATGTGTAATTGGTGTGCCATTAGGGCACATAACCAGTCTGTGGGAACTGAGTTGTAGAGGATCAAAAACCTCATTCCTCAATGATGTGCAAATAAAGTTCAAGGTTCAAGGAGACTTTGTTGTTGTATTTCATCAACTTCCTGCAGGATTAATACAGTTTTATCTTATCCCTTGTCTTCACATGTGGTACATGAGGTGGAACAAATTTGTGTACTCATGGTCCAGGACACCCAAAAATGGAAATATATATATATATATATATATATATATATATATATATATATACACACACACAAACCGGATTCCCAAAAAGTTGGGACACTAAACAAATTGTGAATAAAAACTGAATGCAATGATGTGGAGATGGCAAATGTCAAAATTTTATTCGTAATATAACATAGATGACAGATCAAAAGTTTAATCTGAGTAAATGTAACATTTTAAAGGAAAAATATGTTGATTCTAAATTTCACAGTGTCAACAAATCCAAAAAAGTTGGGATGCTTCCCCAATAACAAACCCTGGATCACCACTGACCTGAAGGAACTGCTAAACCAGAAAGAAGAGCCTTCAGGGAGAGAGACGGGGAATTATTGAGGAGCACACAGAAGCAACTAAAAGTCAAGATCAGAAACAGAAATATATATATATATATATATATATATATATTTGTGCCAGTGTAGCTCAAGTGTTCCCAAGTGTTTCTGGCAGTTAGTTTGCAGCAGCTTCTACAGAGCTTTTTGTTCTGCTTCAGCAGGAAACCGTTCTGATGGGGTGGAAAGACCAAAACAAATGCAGCTGCACTCATATGAAGCTCAAAGCACGTCAGGAGTTTTGCCTTATCGCTCCAGATGACGGCTTTAAAGTTGCACGTCGTTGCTTTTCAACACCACAGAAACATTTGTTGAAGCAGCTTTAACACTTTTTTCTTTAGCTCTAAATGCAAATGCAGGATTTTTAGGAATTTAAGAAATTTAAAATATCGTATCAGTCTGGGGTTTTACAGGTACTATCAGTGTTGTCATTTTATTGTATTGATTCTATGGCTTTTTTACTCTAACGTTTGAATTTGCTGCGTTTTCGTATCGCAGTATTTCATCTTTATGAGTCCCTCAGCAGTATACTGTAGTTTTAACATGGGGTCAACCAGTCCGTGCAATGCAAGGTGTAAGCGTTTTCACTCTTGTTCATCACTTCACAGTGAGTCACCTTAAGGTGTTCACTAGAATATGAAACAAGTTCTTCCAGGATGGTTTAGCAGCCTCGTGCTTTGTAACAACGGACACGGCAGTTTTATCACGTGCTCTAACAAATGTGAATGCCTCGAGCTCCACTGTCTGAGCTCTTCTTCAGGAACCGCTGTAATGTAATATTGATTTCCCCTCCCAAAAAATAAGTCATACAAAATGTGTATTTAAACATAGATGGCTGCATGTGTGTTTGTTTTATAGAGCCTGTTTGTGTGTGTTATATGCTCCTAAAACAACTGACCGCATTTTCCTGCTGTGCTGATTTTATTGGTCCAGCAGGAATGCAAAGGTGGAGACTGTCGATGGAGCAGATTACGGGGTTTCTTTAATATCACCCACCTCCAAAAAGCCAAGGTGGAGCGATAGTGTCATAGTGTGTGCATGTCTGTCACTTTGTTACCAAAATATCTCATGAACCACTGGACAGATGTTAATGACACTTTCAGAAAGCAATCACTGGTGGTACGTCTAGCTTTTGGAGCCAGCCCATTTAAAGATGGCTACCAGAGCCAACTCACCACCTTAAGAGCTCTAAATTACTATAACTCAGTCAGTTTTGCAGGTATTGAGCTAAAATGTGTCAGTTGTTGCTGAGAGTCATCCACAACAGTCTCCAAGTGCTTCTTCTCTTTGCACAAAATCTTTGCTTAAAACTTCAGCGTTAAGTGTTGGAGTCCACCTTGTTTGTCTGTTGGCCAAACGTCTAACGAACCACTGGATGGATTTTAATGACACGTTCAGAAAGTAATCAGTAGTTGTACTTAGATACTTAGAATAGATGACTGGAACTGTCATTAACTACTGGAGGCAAGTTGTCCTTCATTATACTATGTTCAACAACAAGTTGTTCAGTTGAATTGCATTTTTTGCTGTCTTTGTTCAGGTTTAACATGTCCAAGTTGGGACAAGAATCGCAAAGCTGTGAACTAAAGTAATTCCCTAAAACTATACCCCTTTCCCTTTTCCTGGACTGACAAGTGAAAATTACAACAAGAGGCTTTTAACCTGCCCACAACCTTCACCTTCTTGGACACTTGTAACGATTCCCTCTCCCTATTTCTTGACATGTCCCCCTGCAGTCGGTCCCGTATGATGCTGCCTAGTTGTGTTTAAACATGCACGTCAGCATTTCCAGCACACATTTTGGCTGCTGTCTGTTCAAAGCAGATTAGTACGGAAATCTATCAATGAAACAACAGTTTGTTTCTGTTGATTTTCCCTTCTTTCTTTCTTTATTGCTTGTTTCTCCTTCACGCACTCTTCCGTCTCACTCCTCCTCACCCTCTGCATCCCCTCCCCTCTGTCTTGTTCTCTCAATTTCCACTTCTCTTTATCACTGTCATCGCTGTCCCATCTGACTTTCTCTGCCTTTCCGTTTATCTCTTCTATTTCTCCCCTCACTTGTATCTTTACTCACAGCCCAGCATTTCCTGACTCGTTCTTAATCCCACAGCACTGTCTTGTTTTCCTGACGTGCTTGCTGCCTGCTGCTGATTTCACTCTGATGAATAGACCTTACAGTTTACAGGCTTCACCTGTTATTCTGTGTGTTGTACAGTGCCTTGTAAAAGTATTCATCCCCTTGAACTTTTCAACCTTTTGCCACATTTCAGGCTTCAAACATAAAGATATAAAATTTTAATTTTTTTGAAGAATCAACAACAAGTGGGACACAATCGTGAAGTGGAATGAAATTTATTGGATGTGTCAAACTTCTTTAACAAATAAACTAAAAAGTGGGGCGTGCAATATTATTGGGCCCCCTTACTTTCAGAGCAGCAAACTCGGTCCAGAAGTTCAGTGAGGATCTATGAATGATCCAATGTTGTCCCAAATGACTGATGATGATCAATAGAATCCACCTGTGTGTAATCAAGTCTCCGTATAAATGCACCTGCTCTGTGATAGTCTCAGGGTTCTGTTCAAAGAGCAGAGAGCATCATGAAGACCAAGGAACACACCAGGCAGGTCCGAGATACTGTTGTGGAGGTTTAAAGCTGGATTTGGATACAAAAAGATTTTCCAAGCTTTAAGCATCCCAAGGAGCTCTGTGCAAGCAATCATATTGAAATGGAAGGAGTATGAGACCACTGCAGATCTACCAAGACCCGGCCGTCCCTCTAAACTTTCATCTGGAACAAGGAGAAGACTGATCAGAGATGCAGCCAAGAGGCCCATGATCACTCTGGATGAACTGCAGAGATCTACAGCTGAGGTGGGAGAGTCTGTCCATAGGACAACAATCAGTCGTACACTGCACAAATCTGGCCTTTATGGAAGAGTGGCAAGAAGAAAGCCATTTCTCAAAGAGATCCATAAAAAGTGTTGTTTAAAGTTTGTCACCTGGGAGACACCAAACATGTGGAAGAAGGTGCTCTGGTCACATGAAACCAAAATCAAAATGTTTGGACACAATGCAACACAGCTCATCACCCTGAACACACCATCCCCACTGTCAAACATGGTGGTGGCAGCATCATGGTTTGGGCCTGCTTTTCATCAGCAGGGACAGGGAAGATGGTCAGAATTGATGGAAGATGGATGGAGCCAAATACAGGACCATTCTGGAAGAAAACCTGTTTGAGTCTGCAAGAGACCTGAGACTGGGACGGAGATTTATCTTCCAACAAGACAATGATCCAAAACATAAAGACACATCTACAA
Source organism: Nematolebias whitei (assembly GCF_014905685.2). Classification (NCBI taxonomy): domain Eukaryota; kingdom Metazoa; phylum Chordata; class Actinopteri; order Cyprinodontiformes; family Rivulidae; genus Nematolebias; species Nematolebias whitei. The sequence continues at coordinate 1,348,839 of NC_056518.1, forward strand.
TGGAATGGTTCACAAATAAACGTATCCAGGTGTTGGAATGAACAAGTCAAAGTCCAGACCTGAATCCTATCCAGAATCTGTGGAAAGAGCTGAAGACTGCTGTTCACAAACGCTCTCCATCCAACCTCACTGAGCTCCAGCTGTTCTGCAGGAAGAATGGGCAGAACTTCAGTGTCTCCATGTTCAAAACTGATGGAGACAAACCCCAAGAGACTTGCAGCTGGAACTGCAGCAAGAGGCGGAGCTACAAAGTATTAACGCAAGGGGGCCCAATAATACTGCACGCCTCACTTTTCAGTTTTTTATTTGTTAAAAAAGTTTGACACATCCAATAAATTTCATTCCACTTCACGATTGTGTCTCACTTGTTGTTGATTCTTCACAAAAAATTTAATTTTATATCTTTATGTTTGAAGCCTGAAATGTGGCAAAAGGTTGAAAAGTTCAAGGAGGCCGAATACTTTCGCGAGGCACTGTAGAGTACATGAGGGATGCTGACTAGGCCTGTCACGATAACAAATTTTGCTGGGTGATTAATTGTCTCATGAAATATTGCGATAGAAGATAATATTGTTTGAAATTTGACAATAATTAGTAATTGTCAAATTTAAGAAGAAATGTTCAGTAATTTTGTGTTTACTATCTTGTTTGACCACTGGATGGCAGTATAAGACTGTTTGAACCAAAGGATGGATATTGAAGTGTTTCCCTTTAGAGAAATGGGAGGGAGGCCCCTTGACATGACATGGGCTGTCTCTCCTTCCTGTTTTTCGGTTCTCAAAATGGCGGACGCTCGATGTGGTTTGAGCTCTCTAGCATTTTTCACACAAAGCTTTTAATTAAAAAAACGGTAAACAAGTTCTCAGGTTCTTTTTGCAGAAAAAAACAACTTTTTAGACAAAGGCACGGGCTTCAACCGTGAATTTTGGAGCTTCGACAAGACAGAGGTTTTTTCCTGAGGTTGGACTGTTAGCTTAGCTCATAGCTTAGATTCTCAGCTTAGCTACTTTTAAGGATGATGATTAAAATGGATTTTAAAGAGAAAGGGAGAGTCAGTGAAGATCACTGGAGTTGAACCTTTTGTCATCCAGTGTCTTCAGTAGAAAGAGAGACAAAGAAACGATAAAGACGATAAATGAAAATGAGATCGATAATTTTCATTTATCGTGCGATTAATTAATTTATTGTTTATTGTGACGGACCTAATGCTGACTATTGTAAAAATCATCTGATCATCTTTGCTCTGACTTATTTTCTCCTAATGTCACTTTTTTTTTTTTGCCATGGGCCTTTTCTTTCTCGATGTGGTGCTTCCTGTGGGCACAGATGGAAGATGTGCCCTCATGTTATTGCAGCACAGACGTCCTATGAGCTTTCTTCAGTCATTAACAAACACAAGTACTAGACATTTATTTTAATGGAGCGCAGATGCATTCATACATTTTGGCGGCTGTGGCTGAGTGGTTAGAGCAGTTGTCCTCCAATGCAAGAGTTGGTGGTTCTCTTCCAGCAGCAGTCACATGTTGAAGTGTCCCTGAACAAGACACTGAACCCCTCATTGCCTCCTATGTGTGTCCCATCAGTGTATGAATGTGATCTAAAGGCACTAATTAGTCTCTACTGATTCAGACTGTCTTTTTAGAGATGTAGTAGAGTGCTGTATGAAGCTCCCGGGTTTGCCGATGGGTCTGGAGGTCTGGTTCTGGTCCGTTTCCGTTCAGGCCTTGAGCGCTGAATAAATTTTTTTGGGTGGGGGTAGCGTTCAGATGGCCAGCATGGGGCCAGATTGAGTCAAATCTGGATGAAAAAACGTCCTCGTGGGCTCTAGAGAGAATGCCAGACCTATGACTGTGCGTCCCTGCTTGGAAGTCCTCGTGGGCTGGCTACCAGCTCTCGGGTTGGCTGATGGGTCTGGGGGTCCGGTTGTGCTCTGGTTCCATGCGACTCTCTGAATTCACTGAGCGCCGAAGTCACTGTAAATGACTGAACTTTTTTGGATCAGATCAAAACTTTCCCTCTACGTATTTCAGCAGAGGCAACAGGGATTTCTGGTTAGGGCACTCTTGGCTTCTGGAAAATGTAGCCCTTATGAATGGCAATACATTATACAGGTCCTTCTCAAAAAATTAGCATATTGTGATAAAGATCATTATTTTCCATAATGTAATGATAAAAATGAAACTTTCATATATTTCCGATTCATTGCACACCAACTGAAATATTTCAGGTCTTTAATTGTTTTAATACTGATGATTATGGCATACAGCTCATGAAAACCCAAAATGCCTGTCCCAAAAAATGAGCATATCATGAAAAGGTTCTCTAAACAAGCTATTAACCTAACCATCTGAATCAACGACGTAACTCTAAACACCTGCAAAAGATTCCTGAGGCTTTTAAAAACTCCCAGCCTTGTTCATTACTCAAAACCGCAATCATGGGTAAGACTGCCGACCTGACTGCTGTCCAGAAGGCCATCATTGACACCCTCAAGCAAGAGGGTAAGACACAGAAAGAAATTGCTGAACCAATAGGCTGTTCCCAGAGTGCTGTATCAAGGCACCTCAGTGGGAAGTCTGTGGGAAGGGAAAAGTGTGGCAGAAAACGCTGCACAACGAGAAGAGGTGACCGGACCCTGAGGAGGATTGTGGAGAAGGGCTGATTCCAGACCTTGGGGGACCTGCGGAAGCAGTGGACTGAGTCTGGAGTAGAAACATCCAGAGCCACCGTGCACAGGCGTGTGCAGGAAATGGGCTACAGGTGCTGCATTCCCCAGGTCAAGCCACTCTTGAACAAGAAACAGCGGCAGAAGCGCCTGACCTGGGCTACAGAGAAGCAGCACTGGACTGTTGCTCAGTGGTCCAAAGTACTTTTTTCGAATGAAAGCAAATTTTGCATGTCATTCGGAAATCAAGGGGCCAGAGTCTGGAGGAAGACTGGGGAGAAGGAAATGCCAAAATGCCAGAAGTCCAGTGTGAAGCACCCACAGTCAGTGATGGTCTGGGGTGTCATGTCATCTGCTGGTGTTTGTCCACTGTGTTTTATCAAGGGCAGGGTCAATGCAGCTAGCTATCAGGAGATTTTGGAGCACTTCATGCTTCCATCTGCTGAAAAGCTTTATGGAGATGAAGGTTTCATTTTTCAGCACGACCTGGCACCTGCTCACAGTGCCAAAACCACTGGTAAATGGTTTACTGACCATGGTATTACTGTGCTCAATTGGCCTGCCAACTCTCCTGACCTGAACCCCATAGAGAACCTGTGGGATATTGTGAAGAGAAAGTTGAGAGAACAAGACCCAACACTCTGGATGAGCTTAAGGCCGCTATCGAAGCATCCTGGGCCTCCATAACACCTCAGCAGTGCCACAGGCTGATTGCCTCCATGCCACGCCGCATTGAAGCAGTCATTCATGCAAAAGGATTCCCGACCAAGTATTGAGTGCATAACTGAACATGATTATTTGAAGGTTGGTGTTTTTTGTTTTAAAAACACTTGTCTTTCATTGGTGGGATGAAATATGCTAATTTTTTGGGACAGGCACTTTGGGTTTTCATGAGCTGTATGCCATAATCATCAGTATTAAAACAATTAAAGACCTGAAATATTTCAGTTGGTGTGCAATGAATCTGAAATATATGAAAGTTTCATTTTTATCATTACATTATGGAAAATAATGACCTTTATCACAATATGCTAGTTTTTTGAGAAGGACCTGTAGGCTTATTGAGAAAAAACTACAAAATGGCAGTGCCTGTCCGAAGTATTTTATATTTTTGTTAACTTTTTACTGTACAGTATCCAGTACTGCCCAATCATGTGAGTAATATTAAAGTTGACAATCATGTGTCCTGTACAATTTTTTTTCCTCCATTCAATCTTTCTTTGAAAAATCGTGAAATAGCGAGTCCACGAAAGTCGAACCACGAAGTAGCGAGGGACTACTGTATATATAGCTATGCAGGTGTGAGCTGTAGTACATTCTGGTTTGTGATCATTTGAGTTTTGTAGAGACTTGCTTTGACTTTGGACCCTAAATTCGTGTCGACTTCCTGATCTCCAAGCTTTTGTTTGGAGTGCATTATTATTTTTCACCAGCTTTGAGGATAAGTAGGACCTCACTGGTCCAACTTACCAACTTACATGGGCATAGGAAGGAGGCACGGGGAACTCAGGAGACACGAGAGACACGGGGAGCTCGAGGAACCAGGAAGACTCAGGGAAAGACTCAGAAGACTCAAAGAAGAGTACCCAACGAAGACGACCCGACGAAGAACAAGACAGAATAGGACGGCTTAAATACAGGGACAAGAAGAGACGTGATAACAAACAGCTGGGACGAGACACAGGTGGCACTAATGAGGGAGCACAAGGGAAACAGACACAAACCGGGCCACAGAAAAGTACCATCCTTACAATTAAAAGCAATTGTCACTAATAAAAACATGTTTAAGTTGAACAAAATAGAGTATAGAGCTTGGAAGCTAACATTACCATATGATCTTGAGCCACAGGAGGTTAAAACTCGCATGTGTTCTTATAAATAAGTGATATTAAAGAAAAAATAAATAGACAGAACTTTTGCACTGCTGTTGTAGATTGTTCGCCACATGATGACTTACTGTAGTGTTTACTTCTTAAAACCTGAAAGTTAACCTTGTACTATTCAATGCAGTCCTGATGGCCCAGAAAAAAATATTTCCCTTGTGAGTTCAACGTCACATCTTTGCTCCTTGATTGCTAATATTAGAATAACTTCCAGTGGGCACATCAATGTACCATTTATTTTTGGTGCCTGGTTGCTATTACTATTAAATCAAGCCTTTGTGCTGTGTATGATGGGCACTCATCCTCCTTGTTATTCAATAGGCTTAACTATTAGTAGAGAAATAATATTATTTGGGAAATACAAATGTTGTTAAGTCTTAATACAGCCAGTTGTGTTTAACATTATCCACTTAAATACAGGGATTTTGACAGACTAAGATTATCTGAAACTGACATCCACATTATGGTAAATGGACTGAACTTCTATAGCTCCTTTATATCTTATCAAGATACTCAAAGCACTTTACAACAGAATCTGTGTCTCATTTACCCATTCATACAGCTCTATACTAGATCTCTACAAAGATAATCTGAATCTGTAGAGATTAATCATTGCTTTAGATCACATTCATCACATTCATACACCGATGGGACACACATCAGAGGCAATGAGGGGTTCAGTGTCTTGCTCAGGGACACTTCAGCATGTGACTGCTGGTGGAATCAAACCCCCAACTCTCCCATTGGAGGACGACTGCTCTGACTACTCAGCCACAGCTGCCCCTGCTCAATAATCCAGGTAGAAAAATCTAAGAAAGTTAAGTCAGGTCCTCTGGACAGATAAACACACACACACACACAAAAATAATAATTGTTGAAGCATTTCATCTTTTATCCAGAAGACTTCCTCAGTCTGAGGAGCTGCAACTCAGTCTTGTAAATAGCTCCATCTTATAGTGGATCAACCAGTTTGCTGGTGACATCCAGAACTAGCTGCTCACATGCAAAAGGAGGACCATCAGTTAGTGTGAGGACAGAGGACACAGAAGATAGGTGGAGGAGAATGACTCCCTGTAGTGACTCCTGAAAAGAGGCGAGTCAAAAGAAGATGTAACTCTGTGTCCACTCTCTGCTGCTCTCAGCAGAAAACATTCAGCTGGTGATATGATGTTATCAAGTAGGAAAATAGTTTATTAGCTTTACACGGTTGTGCTTTAAAGATCTGGTTGGTGCTGAAGTCACAGGTGGAGAAACAGGCTGTAAATCCTGCCGAGCCTTTTGGCCTGAGCAGGATGTACTGGGAGGAAGTGCTCCACAGGTTACAGGCCAGCATAAACTAACAGTTTATATGTGCTTTGGTCCATTATTGTGTTGTGCAGACAAATAATGAAATGTTCATGCTGCAGATCTATTGTACCCATGGAAACCCATGGTTTATAGGCAGTAGTGAAGGAGTTTGACTGCTCACTTAAAAACTGTGTGCTGCTCAGCTTGTAACTAAATCTTAATTGTTTCCTGTTGAACATCAGTGAAGCGGAACAGAAGAAATTACCATTTCATTTTCCACCCACGAACATAAAAAAATACTGCTACTGAATATAATGAACATTTCAGACGATTTATTTGTCTGTCGGCAGTTTTAAATAGAACATGCAGACTTGTTTTTGGCATCTTCTTAGTCATTTGAAACTTCTTTTTCTCAGGTGTATAGAGCCAGTCTTGCTCATACGTACACAGACGTGTGCATGCACCTGTCGTCATTTTTACGTCAGAGCTTGCTTCAGTGCTGCTGTTTGACCTCTAAACTATGGATGTGTTTCCTTCTCATGCCCACACACACGACATCAACGAGGTCTTTTCTCTTTATTCTGTCAGGACTGCTGTCTGCATCACTGCACGTGACAGGCTGCGCTCAACACTGTCCGTTCAAACTACAACTTGTTAGCTTCTTTCTGACATTTGTTTTCACAGCAGGAATATGAAACTAAAAGCTTTTCTGGCTTCAAACGTAGGATGAGATCAGTCACAAGGTTTCTAAAGGGAAGCAACGTTGACCCCATCTGTGACGTCTGCTTCATGAAGTGTTCGTGTTTGTACCCTCATGTTGGTTTGGATTAGTGTCACCAATGCCAGTGACTAAAACCATGTCATAGCTCTTTTAGTTACTTTATAATAAAGTAAAACTACTATGCTGCAGTTTGAAGTCATTTTTTAATTAAATGGATTGTTAAATTTATTTGGAACTACCAGTAAATCAGATTTTTTTGCAGCCACTATGTATTCCTTCAAAAAACAATTTCATCATGTATGACCCAAACCATGCTTTTCATTCTTCAACGTTAATATACTGTAGTGCCTCGCTACTTTGTGGTTCGTTTATCGCAGACTGGCTTTATCATGGTTTTTCAAAATAAGAGTGGACATGACACACAATTGGCTGATTGATGGATGAGCTGCACGATCGGCATGTGATTTTTATTTTATATCCATCCATCCATCCATTTTCTTTACCCGCTTATTCCATTTTGGGTCACGGGGGTCGCTGGTGCCCATGTCCAGCAATCACTGTGCGAGGGGCGGGGGACACCCTGGACGGGTCTCCAGTCCATCACAGGGACACACAGAGACAAACGAGACAAACAACCATTCACTCTCTCACTCACACCTAGGGACAATTTAGAGTTACCAATCAGTCTAACATGCATGTTTTTGGTCTGTGGGAGGAAACCGGAGCACCCGGAGAAAACCCAAGCATGCACGGAGAGAACATGCAAACTCCACCCAGAAAGGCCCCTGGACCGGGGTTTGAACCAGGGACCTGCTCGCTGAGAGGCAGCAGCTCTACCAGTTGTGCCACCGTGCTGCCTGTTTATTTTATATGAATTATTTTAAATTGTTGAGCACCAGTGCATCTTTGTGCAGCCCATACTGCAGGATAAGCTTTCTGCTGCAGCTGATCAGCTGTTTCTCCGTGCAGAGTGGGGAAGTGGGCATGGCCAAGACTGATTGTAGGTGTGTATAATAGGGATGGGGCCGATTCGATCCAGTATCGGTATTGGCCTCCGATACCAGCATAATTTACATATCGGATTTTTCCGATCCAACCTGCCGATATTTCTGATCCATGATGCATGTTGGCTTCAAACTATGGAATGGATTTCCTGAACGGAGGCGTGTCTCATGAACCCAGAGTAATAAGACCCGCCTCACATTCAGGAAATCCAGTTCATAGTTTGCAGCAGCTACAACGTGAGGACTGAGTTAGCAGCACTGTGGCTAACAGCTAACAAACTTTTCATCTGAACATGTCGCTGTGTGGAAGTATTTTACACTAAACACCACAAAACAAGACAGCAACGTGCACTGTCTGCAGAGCCATAGCGCCACATTAAACCACGGTAAAGTTAGTTTTACGATGGACATTCGAGCTCCGGGGCTTCAGCGGGGCGCTGCTCTTTGGTCAAACCGAAAGAGGCGACTCGACCCCGGCCAGCTGCGTCCAATCTGCCCCTCAGTCTGCCCGTCTCTGAGGAGGGACAGACTGAGTGCGGCTGACCGAAATCAGACTGCCTGCTTCGGACTGGACAAGAAGAAGACGTCGCTGAAACCACGGAGCTCGAATGTTTACAGAGACTTCATCATAATTAATGACCAACCACTATCAGTTGTAGAAAACGAAGGATTTCACAGCTTGATACTTGCAGTCAAGATCTAGTTTACCCTCCAGGAGATATTTATCAGTACAACAGTAGACAATCATAAAAAACATATGATTTGAAAATTATATTAAAAACATAAACAGCTACATTATAAAGTGATGTAAAATACTAAAAACAGGAACATGTCTGTTGGTTTATGCCATGAACTTAGCAGATGTTTGAAGACATTTAACATTTTATTTAATTTAATTCATTTATTCATTAATTTCAAAGAAACAATAAAAAAATCATCAAAAAGAAAACATTGAATGAAAAGAGTTCAGAAAGAAGAAAAATCTTTTATCTGCCCCTTATTTAAAAAAATATAAAACAACTTTAAACAATCACTTAAATTAATCACTTTAATATCCACTTTAAAGCTAGGAATAAAAAAAACATGTTTTGTGTTAGAATTTAATTCTAACTTTAAAACTTATCCAACATTAATAAAACTTACCTCAAGTTGCCTTTTGGACATGCATGCATATATTTGTACAAATTGTACTTGAGAGGAGATTATTACAGCCTCATGTAAAATCATTGATGATCCGGTTTGAGTTCATCCTCTCCCATCTAACTCCTAAGTCGAGCATTCCTGCACGTAGTAATCGGGCTATTAACCTTTTCACTGCCGCGCGCTTCACAGATGTTTATAACTCTGAAATGATAATTCAGCCCCCGGTGTGTCTCACCACCACTGAGGAGCTGACATCCCAGTTCAACTCTGTCTGCTTAAAGACTCTGGATCATGTTGCACCTGTTAAAACCAAAAAATCAAAAACTTAGAGCAGAACCTTGGCTGAGTGACGTCACCAAGGCCGTTAGGCAGCAATGTAGGAGGACGGAGCGAAAGTGGAGGAAAGACAGGCTGCAGGTCTCTTTCCAGATACTTAAAGAGAGTAAAGAGAGTAGAGAAACGGTAAAAGCTGCTAAATCAAAATTCTCTGATATAATTACCTCAAACTCTCACAACCCACGTGTCCTCTTCTCCACCCTAAACTCTGTTCTCCACCTCACTGAACCATCACCTCTGGAAGCCTGGACTGAGCTGTGCGAGAACTTCTTACATTTCTTTTTGGGAAAAATTGCGACCACCAGGGCTCTTATTTCCCCTCCAACTCATGACCCATCCATCCCACCTCAATCTATAGCTCCTTTTGACCATTTTGAACCCATCACTCTATCTTCTCTAGAGCAGGTCATGTGCAACTTGAAACCTTCTGGCTCCCCCTTTGATGTGGTCCCCCCTCGACTACTAAAGGAGGTGTTTCCAACTCTAGGTCCGTCCATTCTTGCCATAGTAAACAGTAGTTTATCCACTGGCGTGGTGCCAAAATCCTTTAAACATGCTGCTGTAGAATGAACATATGCATGATATATTCCTAAATTAAACGGATTTTTTCATTTTTCTGGACTGTATAATGTACGCATTGAATAATTAAAAATGTGGACGTGAGACGTTAATTATCTTTGACTCACCAAGACAGTGGGTCATTTATTAACAGAATCAAGTTTAACACATCACACATTTACATTAATTGGCAAAAATTGAAAATAACGACAGCTTATTTAGCAAGTTTTACAAGGAAGACCATACGGCGATGGTTGAAAACCTTGCTTCCAGCTTCACACAGACATTAACCACACGGCGGTGGTTGAAAAACTTTGCTTCAGACATTTCTAAAAATATCTGGAATGATTTGCTAGCAGGATAGAAGAATTTTAAAGATGGGAAATGAAGTTTAAGTTGAGAGAGAGGGGGAGGGAATTTGTCTGTTTAACCAGAAACAGCACGCTCCTTCTAGACCAGCTTGACCCAACGGTACACTTTGGTTGAGAACGACTCTTTTACCTTTGCAGATGATAGTTCAGCGTTGGTGTAGAGCTTTCCTTTCAACTCTT
>NC_056518.1:1359086-1362986 GCF_014905685.2 Nematolebias whitei
CATGTAACGTATGTGAACTTATGAGTGCCTCACATGTAATGTATGTGGTCAAGATGGCGCCTTTGTTGATGGCACGCAGTCTACCTCTCCTGAATTTGTTAAAGTTACTCATGTTTTGCCTTCTCTTCATTCATGATGTATCCTCACTTCTAGTGTACGACCGCTCAACTCTGCTAAAGATCCAGGATTTGCTAAACAACGCACCAGTTTTTGGTAAAACTGGACATTTTAAGAAACCACCGCCCTTCCTGGCGTCTGTGCCAGCCTATCTACGCCGCACTACCGGGACGTTGCTACGCAACAAACGCCGCAGAAGACGTGGAAGGAGAGCGGGAGTCCTCGTCAAATTCAAATTCTACCTCTCCTCTCACAGTACGGGTGATCATCGGCTTCTACTGCAGGACTTACCTTCGGAGTTTGGCATCGTCGACCTCCGGCGTTCCCTGGTTTATCGTCATCGATGCCTCGTTCCTGTTAATCCTGGCATCAACTTTCAGTTTGCACCTTGTCGCTCTGTGGGGACCAGGAGGGGGGGCTGCGTGCAACAGAACCTCCGCCCGCTTGCCCGAGCAGCTGATGACGCAAATGGCTGTGTATCAGTGCATGCAGCCCTGTTTAATGCCCGATCGCTCTCAAATAAAACCTTTATGCTAAACGATCTGATCTCTACTCATCATTTGGATTTATTCCTGATGACTGAGACCTGGCTGAAACCAGGGGACAACAGTGCATTTTCTGAGCTCCTCCCACCTGGCTACTCCTACCTGAGTGCACTGCGTGTGTCTGGCCGTGGGGGCGGTCTCGCTGCTGTGTTCAGTGATAAACTCACCTGCCGCCCACTGCCTCCTAAAAACTACAGCAGCTTTGAGCTTCAGCTGTTTGTGATGGAATCTGCACATCCCCTGCTGTGTGGTGTTTTATATCGCCCACCAAAATATAATAAGGATTTCATTAATGAATTCTCAGAACTGTTGGCTGAACTGTTGCCAACATTTGACAGTTTGCTTTTATGTGGTGATTTTAACATTCATGTTTGCTGTCCCTGTAACCAACTTTCTGCTGACTTTCAAAGCCTTCTGGATTCTTTTAACCTGTCACAATCTGTGTCAGGGTCCACACACAGTCATGGTCACACTTTGGACTTAATCATCTCTCATGGCCCTCGTGTATCTGTTATAGAAATTTTGGACACTTGTATTTCAGACCACTTTCCTATTATATTTGAATTTTCCACTCCTCCCCCAGTAAAGACTATGCTTCCAGCACGTCGCTGCCGCTTCATCACTCCCTCCACTCCAGGTCAGTTTGCTGCTGCATTTAGAAGCACTGACTTCTACTCTGCTGAAAGTCTGGACTCATCTCTACATCCAGAAGAATTTATCACCTCCTTTCAGTACACTTCTACAAAGATCTTGGACTCCATCGCTCCTTTAAGACAGACTTCTACAAAAATCAAACCAGATCCCTGGCTTAATGGTACCACTCGGACTTTTAGACAACGTTGCAGGAAAGCAGAACGCAGATGGAAGAAAGCCAGGCTTCATGTGTCCCAGGACATACTGAGAGACTGTCTTCATGAAGATCAAAAAGCTGTTCAGCAGGCCAAATCACAATATCTTTCCAATTTAATTTCTACCAGTTGTAACCGGCCAAGGGTTTTATTTAATACCATTCAGTCTGTCATTAATCCCTCCATCAATGTTCTGAAAACTGCTACACAGTCTACCTGTGATGGTTTTCTTGATTACTTTGTGAACAAAATAGACTCTATCAAGCAGAACATTGTCAGTACATATAATGCTGTTCATTATGTGCTCCCTCAATAACCTCTGCTGTGTTTGATCAGTTCCACCTGGTCTCACTACCTCACCTCGTTAAGGTGGTTCAGCAGATGAAACCTACAAACTGTACCCTGGACATCATCCCCTCTAAGATGTTCAAACAGTCCTTGGATGTTATTGGTCCTTGTCTTCTGACATTTATTAATAGCTGTCTAAGTTCAGGTTATGTCCCGTCTGTTTTCAAACATGCTGTGGTCAGGCCTCTTCTTAAAAAACCGGGTTTAGATCCTACAGCTTTTTCTAATTTCAGGCCAATTTCACACTTGTCATTTTTATCCAAAGTTCTGGAAAAGGTTGTTTTCATTCAGTTGCAATCTTTTTTAGAACACAACAACTTGTTTGAAAAATTTCAATCTGGCTTCAGACACCGCCATAGCACTGAATCTGCACTACTCAAAGTACAGAATGAGGTTCTTTTGTCCCTTGATGCCAAAAAACCTGTTCTGCTGGTGATGTTGGACCTCTCAGCAGCTTTTGATACTGTAGACCATCAGGTCCTAATCACTCGTTTGGCTCAGCAGGTTGGCCTTCAGGGTGTTGTGCTCGAGTGGTTTAAGTCCTATTTAACAGACAGAACTTTCTCTGTTATGATTGGTGATCTGTCCTCTTCTTCAGTCTCTTTGACCTCTGGTGTACCGCAGGGATCCATTCTGGGGCCTGTTCTCTTCTCACTTTACATGCTACCATTAGGACCCATCATTGCACGCCATAATCTGTCTTTTCATCTGTATGCAGATGATCTACAAATCTATCTGCCGGTCACTCCCAGCTCCTCACTCAGTTTAAACTCTGTTTCCAGCTGCTTAAATGACATTAAGCACTGGCTGTCTCAGAATTTTCTCCACCTCAATAACGATAAAACTGAATGGATTTTATTTGGTGCTTCCAGTAATTCATGCAACATCTCTCCCAGTCTAGGTTTTCCGCTCCCCCACGCCAACCAGGTGGTAAAAAATCTAGGAGTGGAGCTTGACTGTAACTTAAAGCTAGATAAACAGATCAGTTCTGTTGTGAAAACCAGCTTCTTTCAGCTCCGTCTGCTTTCCAAAGTAAAATCACTCCTTAGCCGTAGTGATCTGGAGAAGGCCATCCATGCCTTTGTGAGCTCTAGGCTTGATTACTGTAATGCCTTATATGTGGGTATTAATCAATCTTCTATCTCCCGTTTACAGCTTGTACAAAACTCTGCTGCTCGCTTGTTGACTAACACACGTAAATATGAACATATCACTCCTGTCCTTTCTTCTTTACACTGGCTCCCAGTTCAGTTTAGGACACAGTTCAAGCTGCTGCTGTTTGTTTTTAAAGCTTTGAATGGCCTTGCACCACCTTATATTTCAGAACTTTTGAAAGTCCACCAGCCCAGCAGAGCTTTACGGTCTGCTGGTCAAAATCTGCTGGAGGTGCCACGCTCAAGGTGCAAACAATGGGGGGACCGGTCCTTTTCTGTTGCAGGCCCAACAGCCTGGAATACTCTTCCCTATGAGCTGCGTGCCATCTCTGATCTGGTTCTGTTCAAAGCCAAACTGAAAACATACTTATTTAAAAGGGCTTTTAATGTTTAACTTTTAGTAGTTTAGTATTTACTATTTATTTTTTTATTTTATCTCTCTTACCTTCTTTTATTCTCGCTGTGTTTTTTAATTTGCACTGATGTATTGTGTCCTGTTTTTAATCTTGTTTTGTCTTGTGAAGCACCTTGGTCAATGCAAGGCGTTGTTGGAAGGTGCTATAGAAATAAAGTTTATTATTATTATTATTAACATATGAGTACCTCACATGTAACGTATGTGAACTTATGAGTACCTCACATGTAACGTATGCGAACGTGTGAGTACCTCACATGTAATGTATGTGAACTTATGAGTACCTCACATGTAATGTATGTGAACTTATGAGTACCTCACGTGTAACGTATGTGAACTTTTGAGTACCTCACATGTAACGTATGTGAACTTATGAGTGCCTCACATGTAACGTATGTGAACATATGAGTACCTCACATGTAACGTATGTGAACTTATGAGTACCTCACATGTAACGTATGTGAACTTATGAG
>NC_056518.1:1362996-1363212 GCF_014905685.2 Nematolebias whitei
ACATGTAACGTATTTGAACGTATGAGTACCTCACATGTAACGTATGTGAACGTATGAGTACCTCACATGTAACCTATGTGAACGTATGAGTACCTCACATGTAATGTATGTGAACTTATGAGTACCTTGCATGTAACGTATGTGAACTTATGAGTGCCTCACATGTAATGTATGTGAACTTATGAGTACCTCACATGTAACGTATGTGAACTTATG
>NC_056518.1:1363222-1368818 GCF_014905685.2 Nematolebias whitei
TGTGAACTTATGAGTACCTCACATGTAACGTATGTGAACTTATGAGTTCCTCACAAGTAACATCCCTGAACTTTTACTAAACTTACCTGTTGCATACTTTAACTAATGCCGAACTTTTGAACATGTCATCATACACTGAAAATTGTGTGCATGTACAAAATCGTTACCTGGCCATTGTATACCAGTAAGTTTGAATGTTATTCAAAAATTTTACCCAACTTACATGACTTACACCAGCGTCTTTGACATTTTTCACACGTCGGCATAAATTCTCTAAAACATTATAGTGTGAAAGGGTTACTGTTACTCAAACCAATGGAGTGTATGCTGATTGTGCTGAGAGGCATCTTAATATATCAGTCCACTTGATCAGCGTGTCTAGTCTGACTAAAAGTCAGGCAGAGTTTATTCTAAAAATCTAAAAGTAAAACCTCAGCACCACTGGCATATATTAATATATTATAGAGATATGGCGTATAACAGTGCAGCACATATACATTTGCATAGTGGCACAAATGCTGTTCAGTTGAAAAAAATAACCAAATAAACATTGTCATGCAACAGTGTAGAGAATTTACTTTTGTCTAATGTAGTGTTTTTTTTAACTCTGGTATGTTGTTTTTGATTCAAATCCTCCATTACACCTGTAAGGATTTTCTAGATTTGGCTTTGCTTTGTTTTTCAAAGTCAAAAAACCTATGTATTGTTCCAGCTCTCAGTAGGAGTTTACACACATCTGGAAGCTGGAAAGAATATACAATAATTGGCATTCACCTGCATGGTCAAATATTCTCCTATTCCAGGTACTTAGACTTTTTTTTTATCTCTCATTTCTTTCCAGTTATTGTAGGGTTTTGTGATGACAAGAGTAGGGCACAAAGTGCCTCTGGGTAACTGCTGCTAGCACATGGTTCAGTGGACAAAACTTCTAAGGCATGGTGAGAACAAAACACTGTTTGACTAGACAGGTTTCATTTCCCAACCTGGAATAAAAGCCAGCAGCAGGTAGGATTATTATTCTGCTGGCGTTACAGAACTGGTGTGTTGGTGTTTGCCCTCAGGCTGTTGTCTTGCATTTAGGCTAGCTAATGGTACGTGAGAGCTCACCTCTGTCCTCGGCAGCACGCAGTTACGATGCATTTTCTCTGGCTCCAGTTCTATATTTCAGTTGAAAACACACTTGGAATGCAGAGTTTCATTGGAAACACCCCCACCACATTGCCATTAAAAACATATGAAGTGTAAAGAAGAAATGGCTGTAATGACACAGATCAGCTTTAAAATATGAACCGAACCTAATTTCTTAAGTAATGAATCAGCAGCATTTTTTTTTTTTGTTGTTGTTTTTGGGCCATTGTCTTTAAATTGCTGAGATTTGGGATTATATATCTTTGGGCAAGATAATGTTTGAATTTTATTTATTTATTTACTTACTTCAAGGTTCAAAGAGACTTTGTCATTTGCATCACATGTGGTACATGAGGTGGAATGAAACTGTGTACTCAATGACCCAGTTACACTCAAAAATGACAATAATATAAATTATAAAATAAGAAAAAGTATACAAGGATCTAAGATATATGCTAAACAATAATAATATAATACAGTAGGGTGTAGGGATGCTCTGATCAGGTGTTTTGCTGCCGATACCAATCACCCATGGTTCTGATCACTGCCGATCACCGATCACATGGGTTGGCTGTAAACTTTTTTGATTTAATTAAGATGAGTGCTACTTGCTATGTGATCTGGAAAATGGGAACCATAAAATAACTTTAATTTGGACAAAAACATGTTTTTATTAACTTTTTCGAGACAAAAGATATAACAAACTTGCAAGCACAATACAGCAACTATTCAGTCAAAAGGACAACTGAAAAACACTTCAGTCTACCTGCTATCAGTAACTGAATCTTTAACACATTGAAAACATTAAGGCTCTCAACAGTCTAAAAAGTGCAGAAAGTCAAATAAATCTCAAAATATTGTCAAGTAAAAAAGGATAATTTCAAAGTCAAATATTGAATTCAAGTAAATGGTCCTGACCTAAGCTTAGAGCATGGCTGACTCTTGTGCATGAGCAAACTGTTGTGCATTGCCACAGAAATGCCTCTGACTTGTTGCTAAGCATTGTGGGAAGGTTCTTTATAATAAAGAGGAGCGTCTCAGCTTTTTCAGTCATGAGTCCATTCCTGTGTTCGTCCACCATGTTGGATGCAGAGCTGAATGAGCGCTCACTCTCCACACTTGTGCAGGTGCAGACAGGTAAGCTCCTGTTACTGTAGCAAGGTCCAGAAAGCGTTCCTTATTGGTTTCCCAGTATTCCAGTGGTGACGCATGCTGAGAGATGATGTGTCTCTGAGAGGTAGATGATCATCTCTGATGGTGTTGCACTGTCAGCACGAGCCTGCTGCTTGGTTTCTTCTGCCAGGATCTCACCAAACGTTGAAGACAAGGTTCCTGGTGGGGGCACGTTGTCTGCTGTTCCCCTGTGTTGTTAGCTTCGGGTTCTTGGTTTGGGTCCCTCTGAGCACCTTCTGTCATCAGAAGAAAAAGCAGTCTGTGTGTTTTGGTCTTGAGACGTTCAGAATAAAATCTGTCTTTGTACCTTGAATTGGGGGTTATCACATTAATTTCACATGAAACTTGTTGTTTCAGCCCACTTGAGAATAAAACCATTAGCTGTGTTTATGTAAACGCTTGTTTTTGGTTATTATTTGATGAACATTTTCTCACTTTGTGTCGATGACTGTTGTCAAACTATGGAGGGGCTCCTCTTCAATGTCAGCAAATCTTTTTAGTGACAGCTTCCAGCAACATGGCCTTAGTTGTCTTCACGCTGCAACATCTTTGGCTAGGAGACTCTTTAAAACCCTCACAGAGGTGTGGGCTGCGTTAACTGCCGTCTGACTGTTGCTGCTGCGGGTGTCTTCTCTGCAGTGAGCCTCGAGAACTCACCGTACTCCGCCAAGTCTTTGTTCTTTAAATGTTGTTGTATTGAACAATTTTCGCATGCTTCCCCCGCGACATATTTTTTGTTGTCTGTGTTTCAGGATGAAAACTTTACATCACTCTCACAGACGCAGTTAAAGTTCCACGGGGCAGACATGTTTGTTTATGATTTGCCGCAGCCCACCTGCATAATGTGAAGGAAAGGGGGAGGGGGACATTACACGGCACACCGGGCCTCTGCAGGCTGCAATGGTGATCAGTTTTTGTGATTGGCACTGAAAGGCATTGATCAGTAAATGCCAACCACATACTTTTTCACAGAAAGCGTCCAATAGATCAGAACATTTCTAATGGGGTGTATTAAACAGCAGCCTGAACGGTACTTACTTAGTTACCGTACTTACTTCATCCATCCATCCATTATCTTTACCTGCTTCTTCTTTTTCGGGTCGCGGGGGTCACTGGTGCCCAAGTCACTTACTTAATTTACTTACTTACTGTTGGATTTGATATCTTTTATATCTTTTTATATCTTTTGACAAGCCTTGACATTTCTCTGATGATGTGAAATGATGCATTTTCTACAAGGTGTGTGCGTGTATAATCATACACTAATTACTTCATGTTATATATAATCTCACAAGTGCTAAGGATAATCATACAAGTTCACATTTGATATAATTCTGAGGGAAACAGAGACAGGTAAGACACTTGTTAGTGCAGCAGGAAACAATCCTTCTTTGTTCTCTGAGCAGAGCAGCTGAGAGTTGAGGTCCCACCAATGTGACACACTGCTCACACATTGATTTAACATAAATAACGCTAAATCACAACATTCATATATTTTATACTTAACACAGGTTGAGTATTTATGCTCTCACATTAATAATAGTTCAGACACACAGAAAACGTGTTTCAAAGCTCTACACAGACGAAAGCCAGAGTAAGTGTCCTGCGTTCCAAAACAAAGCTCGTAAATCAACCCTTATCAGTAGAAGGATGAGCGAGGCCGTCTGGGGGCTTTTCGGAGTAACCCTGGAGATAAAATCTGCTCCTGAGTGGCTGAACATGGTGTCACTCGGACCATGAAGAGGTTTTGACATCCAATCACAAGTCTGTCCAAACCCAAAAGGGCGGGACATGAGAAACCTATAAATCTCGCTCAGACACAGAGTTTGGTTGAACAAAACACGAGGCTCATTGACCAGGCAAGGTTCGCTCTGACATTGTTCCTCAGACTGCATTCTGATTACATGTAATATCTGCATACTTTAACTTTGTCTCAATTAAATCTTTAATACTAAGGTGAAGTGCTCCTGAAATTCTGTGCTCGGGTCATTTGAACACCCCGAAACCCTTCATTACCTTACTTAATTTACTTATTTACGTTACTTAATTTACTTACTTACGTTACTTAATTTACTTGCGTTACTTAATTTACTTGCGTTACTTAATTTACTTGCGTTACTTAATGTACTTGCGTTACTTAATTTACTTACGTTACTTAATTTACTTGCGTTACTTAATTTACTTGCATTACTTAATTTACTTGCGTTACTTAACTTACTTACTTGCATTACTTAATTTACTTGCGTTACTTAATTTACTTACGTGACTTAATTTACTTATGTTACTTAATTTACTTGCGTTACTTAATTTACTTACGTTACTTAATTTACTTGCGTTACTTAATTTGCTTACTTGCGTTACTTGATTTACTTACGTTACTTAATTTACTTACGTTACTTAATTTACTTACGTTACTAAATTTGCTTACTTACGTTACTTAATTTACTTACGTTACTTAATTTACTTACTTACGTTACTTAATTTACTTACGTTTCTTAATTTACTTGCGTTACTTAATTTACTTGCGTTACTTAATTTACTTACTTACGTTACTTAATTTACTTGCGTTACTTAATTTACTTACTTGCGTTATTTAATTTACTTGCGTTACTTAATTTACTTGCGTTACTTAATTTACTTGCGTTACTTAATTTACGTATGTTACTTAATTTACTTGCGTTACTTAATTTACTTGCGTTACTTAATTTACTTACGTTACTTAATTTACTTACGTTACTTAATTTACTTGCGTTACTTAATTTACTTACGTTACTTAATTTACTTACGTTATTTAATTTACTTACGTTACTTAATTTACTTGCGTTAATTAATTTACTTACTTACATTACTTAATTTACTTACGTTACTTAATTTACTTACTTACGTTACTTACTTACGTAACCTAATTTACTTACTTACGTTACTTAATTTACTTACGTTACTTAATTTACTTACGTTACTTAATTTACTTGCATTACTTGATTTACTTGCGTTACTTAATTTACTTGCGTTACTTAATTTACTTGCGTTACTTAATTTACTTACGTGCGTTACTTAATTTACTTCCGTTACTTAATTTACTTGTGTTACTTAATGTACTTACTTACGTTACTTAATTTACTTACGTGCATTACTTGATTTACTTGCATTACTTAATTTACTTGCGTTACTTAATTTACTTGCGTTACTTAATTTACTTACGTGCGTTACTTAATTTACTTGCGTTACTTAATTTACTTGTGTTACTTAATGTACTTACTTACGTTACTTAATTTACTTACTTACGTTACTTAAT
>NC_056518.1:1368918-1374130 GCF_014905685.2 Nematolebias whitei
TTACTTGCGTTACTTAATTTACTTGCGTTACTTAATTTACTTACTTACCTTATTTGATTTACTTACGTTACTTAATTTACTTACGTTACCTGATTTACTTGCTTACCTTACTTAATTTACTTACTTACATTACTTAATTTACTTACATTACTTAATTTAGTTACATTACTTAATTGGCTTACTTACCTTATTTAATTTACTTACGTTACTTAATTTACTTACGTTACTTAATTTACTTGCGTTACTTAATTTACTTGCATTACTTAATTTACTTGCGTTACTTAATTTACTTACTTACGTTACTTAATTTACTTACTTACGTTACTTAATTTACTTACTTACGTTACTTAATGTACTTGCGTTACTTATTTTACTTGCGTTACTTAATTTACTTACTTACCTTACTTAATTTACTTACTTACATTACTTAATTGGCTTACTTACGTTACTTAATTTACTTACTTACGTTACTTAATTTACTTGCGTTACTTAATTTACTTACGTTACTTAATTTACTTACGTTACTTAATTTACTTACTTACGTTACTTAATTTACTTGCGTTACTTAATTTACTTACGTTACTTAATTTACTTACGTTACTTAATTTACGTACGTTACGTACGTTACTTAATTTACGTATGTTACTTAATGTACTTACTTACTTTACTTAATATACTTGCGTTACTTAATTTACTTACGTTACTTAATTTACTTACTTACGTTACTTAATTTTCTTACGTTACTTAATTTGCTTACGTTACCTAATTTTCTTACGTTACTTAATTTGCTTACGTTACTTAATTTGTTTACTTACAATACTGCCACTTGCAACTCAAAAAGTTTTTTCTACCATGCGGTAAATGTTCTTGTGTCACATACTGGCAGTATTAATAATGTTAAAGTTGCCATGGGAACAGGCCGTGGCCACATTTCATCTTGCCTCTCATCCACTGCTTGGCTCAAGGGCATTTTCATAGTTGGTCATCAGTGTAAGAGCTGAGCGCGCTTTTTTTAGTGAGGTTTTATGTTTTATTTTAACCTTTGTGTATTTTTCTTCACATTGAACCTTGGAATGGCTTTACTTTACTTGTTAGCTACCTCAGTACTCGGTCAGGAAAGCACAAGAGCACAATATTTGAGGACGATGTTTTTGCACTGAGTGCTGGATGTTTCTGTCTTTCAGGTGAGATGAACACTGTGGAAAAATAAACTTTGATGTTATCTTGATTTTTAAAGGATTCTAAATGTAACGTGGGTTAATAGTCACATGGTTGACTTAAAATAAGTGTGTGTGTGTGTGTGTGTGTGTGTTTGTGTGTGTGTGTGTGTGTGTGTGTGTGTGTGTGTGTGTGTGTGTGTGTGTGTGTGTGTGTGTGTGTGTGTGTGTGTGTGTGTGTGTGTGTGGAGGGGGTTCATATTTAAACCCAGCTTGTTTTTTTTTACTTTGTCTATTTTCCTAATTCCCCCTGTATAATTTCTTTAGTGCATTCTGATTAAACAGTCCAGTTATAATATTCCCAACTGGTTTTGGAGGGACGGACCGCCTCTTTTTGTCCCCTCTGTCCAACTGTGAGATATTGATTATAATGAGATGGTGAGAAATGAGGCCTGAGATTTAATCAGGTGCATTTCTCTCTCTCCGTCTCTTAGACATTTTCTTGGTGTTTGAGTCTTTGCTACTTTCCAAAAATGTTTCTGTCCATGAGTTCATCCACTGCTTTCTGTCTTCTTACACCCGCCCTTTTGTATTTCTTCTTAAATTCTATAATTTCATATCATACTTTGTATTTACTTTTAACCAAGATCCACTTTCTTTGTTTAGATTTTTTCCACCCTTTTCTTTAATCTTTTTAACTTATTGAACTTTCATTCTTTTTCATTTTGCTCTGCACCTTACCAAGAAGAGCAGGTCTTTGATCTGAGGCTGATTCCTATTCATGCAAATCTTCCAGGAGCACAGTGTCAGTGGTAAGCTCAGACCCCGTTCAATAAGATGGTTCAATAAGTCATCTTCAGCCTGGGAGATAAGGGAATGTTTGAACGGATAGCTCTTTAAAGAGTCACACAGGTTGGACATGAGTGTGTGTGAGCAATGAATAAGGATTTTAAATTATCACAGGCACTAGTCACATAGAGACAAGTATTTCAATTAATTAAATTAAAAACATAGAAGAACTTATCAAAAAGATTTTAAAGTGTCTTATATGACAATGCATGACTAAAGACGTTATGGTTTGTTGGAAAAATATCTAAATGAATATCCTTCAAACTAATGGAAGTCATTTTAGATGTACTTTGTGTATGATCTAAAGAGAAGCAACAACAGGCTTATTGTTTGTAAATCCAACAATGGGTACGTTTACATGGACATAAGTAACCGGATCAAATGGCCGGTCAGAATAAAAGTGTGTCATGTAAACTCTCCGTTCGGGTTATTTTTTGTGTATTCGGCGCAATCCGTTATAATTTGTGATCAGAACGAAACGGGTGGTTTACGCCGATCCGAAACCCGATCGGTGCGCATGTAAACGCTTGATCTGTTCGTTTTTATCTGATGGTGAAAAACTGACCTGACTGCGCATGTGCGACTTTGCCATTTCCGCCTGGCTAACGCTAATAATATTAGCATGTCAGGGAAGTAAAACTGGTCGGTGAGCGACAACATTTCTACTAGAAACTTTGAAAGAGCTCAAAATGATTTCTATCACCTGTAGCTCAGTCAGGGAGTGCAGTAACGTCTCCACCATCTCTAAAACCTGTCGCGGGTCCATTTTGGTGCTCAGGTTTGTTTACGTTCACCCGGAAGTAGAACTTCTTCTTCGGTGTTTTTTTAAGGAGAGTTTACCACTCTGCGCATGTCAGTACTGCTGTTCAGAACAAAGCCCGCTGCATGTAAACGCTCATCATGAACAGATTGAGCCCATGTAAACAATACATTTGAATTATTCAAACAGAACACATTTCAATCCGGTCAAAGAATTCTGCGCATGTAAACATAGCTAGTGTTCAGTCAGGTCATCTGGATGGTTTCTTTTGTTGTTGAGACGTTTCGTTCTTCATCCAAAGGACTTCATCAATCCGAGGAGCCACAAACAAACTCTGATCTGCAAGCAGCAACACTCCCATAGTGGACCAACCAGTTTGCTGGTGATGAGATGTTTTCTGGGGCCCGCCCTGTCCCCCGCCGGCTCCTCTGAGGCAGCCATAGCCAAAGTGGTTCAAAAACATCAAAGTGTTGATGTTTTTGATCAACCAAAAAATAAAAAAGAAACCATCCAGATGACCTGACTGAACTTTATTAAATGTTCCTAAGGAACTTAAGCCCCCAGTATACTCCAGCGTACGCCAGTCTGCTGAGGTCCGCGCGTACCAGATTAGAGTCGAAGCGGACGCCTGAAGGGCATGTCTGCGCAAAGCTAAGTTTTTACGACCATGTACACGTACTCGGTGTTGCACAATAAACTGCCTGGTGACGGACTGTTTTGTTTGCGACACCAATGTATAAAATTTCCCTTCTTCATCCCTGATCTGGCCTTTTCTTTTGTTTTGTTTTTTGCCAAAAGACAAGCGATCTGTTCCTCCTCCATTGATGCCATGACTGAAATGGTGAGAAATGAAGGAATTTGTCACGAGCGAATTAAACTCAGGTCTAGCGTGGCTGTGGGAGGGTCTGGAGATTTCCTGGTGGGCTGGTCTGATGTGTGGACTGCAGGACCATTGCTCCCTGTTAGTTTTAATTTTATTTTTTAGATCTTTTTATTAACAACATATAAACACAGAACTCCGCTGCAGCTGAGGCTGCCAGCTCTAGTTTTTTTTTTTTTTTTTCCGACCTGTCAATCAATCCAGTAGGCGTGTCAGCAAATGACCAATCGGCGACCTCAATTTATCCCGAATGTAAATGCCCCTTGTCTGCAGAGCTGCTCAGGGTGGACGCTCGAGCATGAAGTCTCAACCCTCTGCAGACGGTGCGCACAGTTTCCGTGCGGCTGACAGGACGTGCGAGTATACTGGAGCCTTTAGTAAGAAACAACTGTGGTTGTAATTGTTGCTGTGTCTGGCACCATGGCAGTGCAGAAACTATTAGCAAAGCCTTATGCAATAAATGTCTTTTTTATTTTAGTGTAAATTAAATGTGTTTCCATAACTTTATTTGCATACTTAGTTTATTCATTCCTAAAGTCTCAGGCTTTTTTTTCCCAAGGTTGGCTTGAAACACAACAGTGAAAGCTGATGGAACAGATGTGGTTGGCAGGCCATAGACTGATGAAGTCCTCTGGATGAGGGATGAAACGTTTCTCAAAATAAATGTCTAAAAAATAAACTATTTGCATATATTAAAGTTAAAAAAATATGTATATTTTACATGTATTAATAATCCTCCCCAGTGGCACCACCTTCACTTATGTGTGTGAACTGCAGCAGTGAGGGCTGCTTGTATTCAGTGAGGGAGGAGGAGGCTGCGTGAAGTTGGCTGCGCAGACGGGCAGAAAAAGAACTGTACACAGATGTTCAAGTCTTGCAGTGAGAGGAGGTAGCACCACATTAATAAAACAGCGACTTATCATATCACTAAAGACTCTGTCCTGGCTAACAAGACAGCTAACTTTAGCCGTCTTTAGCGAGGTAAGCTATATATGATATATATATATACATGATATATATATATATATATATATATATATATATATATAATTAATAAACATGTATCAGTGACTGTGAGTTTTGCAAAACTTGTCATAAGATTCTTTTATTAGTGTTAATGTTAACTCCACCAAGAATATTTAAAATCACTGAACCATGTGTTAAGCTTTAATGGCTGTACGTCTAAGATTTACAGAGGAAAAAATCATGAGAATGAGTTTAGTATTCAGCTATGACTGATTAAACGTGCAGATACTTCATTGCTCCCGTCAAACAGGTCACACTGAGTGGAGCGGTTGACCGTTCCGAGATGGCAGCCGTACAGCTCGTCAGCGCCAACAGGCGATAGCGGTCAATGCTGTATCTAGTGTTTATATGATATCTATGGGTAGGGGCTTGGACTAGGTTTGAAGTGAAATAGAGGAGGGGCCGTGTGGGGGACGAAAGAAGACAGCCGAGCCGGCAGATTTTCAAGTATAACTGTATTGCTTATACCGCAATAATGTAAATTTATGTGTATATACATGTGCATATATGTGTATATATATTTTTAACATATTTATATAT
>NC_056518.1:1374230-1379147 GCF_014905685.2 Nematolebias whitei
GTGTACATAATTTCGCTCCACCACATGTACCACATGAGGTGCGAATGACAATAAAGAAACTCTGACTCTGACTCTGATATCTATATATTTATATAGATATCTAAATATCATATCTATATATTTATATATATATATATAAATATATATATTAATATATATGAAAATGTCCCTGTAATTAATGAATTCCCCTTTAGTGACTGAGTTCTGATTATTAAAGAGAGAATTAATTAATCAACTTGTTATTGGCCAGTAAACTGACTAGGTGCCCCAATTTTTACAAAATCAAGTTCATGTAGCAAAGTGAGGACAAAGCTTCACTCTTCTTTTCCCCTAACTCACACCTTCAATATAAATGGTTCTCAACCTATACCAAAAGTCTGTAGCAAACCATCATTGTACAAAAATACACACACATACAAATTATTAATACATTTAGCTCTGAATACATTAGCATTTGGCTGGGGCACTTATGGTAACAAAACTTGAATATTATTCCAAACTTGTATTTTTTTTCAATAAATACTATAAATCTGAATAATGACTAAAGTCAATTAAAATTTCCTGAACACTAATGCTGTTAACATTGACCATAAACTGAAGACTTATGATAACTAGTCACACTAAAGATGATGAGAATAAGTGCAATTTCCCACATTCCAAGATGGCGGCGCGCATGGTTGCAGCAGCTCACAGCTCTCCCTTTCAGTGCTTTTTAATGTTATTTTTGTACATCCTTTTTTCTTGTGTTTGCATTGCCGAGTTTGCAAACATCAACTATGGACGTCAGACCCTTTTGGACATCGGTGAGCAGCACCAAATACCTGTTTCGAGTGACTTTCATTACATGCACAACATCCCAGACGACATAGCGAGATCACCGGGCTCTCCGTGGATTGTTGTCGGGCCTGGGAGGCGGCGCAGACGGAGAAGGGAGAGGAAGCAGAAGCGAGGCTGCAGGTCTGACATTATGCTAAGGCTAAGATCACAACCCCACAAGCCACCTCTACCGAGCCTTTCTCTCTCTAATGCCAGATCCATGGTGCATAAAACGGATTATTTGGAATTGCAACTCGCTGGAAATCGCTATGTTCGTGACTGCTGTGTTCTGATTATCATCGAAACCTGGCTTCACCCCGGGATACCCGATGCTAGCATACAGCTAGCAGGCCGCTCTCTGCTACGCTGGGACAGGACTGCGGACTCCGGTAAGAGCAGAGGTGGGGGGCTCTGTATTTATGTGCATGAGAACTGGTGTAATAACGGGACAATTATAGATAATCACTGTTCCCCAGACCTTGAGTACATGTCCGTGAGATGCCGACCTTTTTTTCTACCGAGAGCTAACAGTTGTGATAATTACTACTGTGTATATACCACCCGATGCTAATGTAAATACGGCGCTCTCTCTCCTGCTGAACACCATCAATGAACAGCAGCGGGCTCACCCCGACGGTGTTCATATAATTGCAGGAGATTTCAATAGGGCTAATCTGAAGACTGTACTCCCAAAATTCTACCAGCATGTTAAGTGTTCTACTAGGGGGGAGAATACTCTGGACCATGTTTACTCGAACATTAAACATGCATACAGAGCCATACCCCTCCCCCACCTCGGGCAGTCAGACCATCTTTCCCTCCTGCTCCCCCCAGCTTACACCCCCCTCAGACGCAGAGCAAGGCCTACAACAAAAACTGTTACAACCTGGCCTGGTAATGCACTCGATGACCTACAGGACTGCTTTGAACAAACTAACTGGGACTTATTTCAACATCAGGAAATGGAAACATACACAGGAACAGTACTGGACTACATCAACTTCTGCATCGGAAATGTGACTATGGTCAAAAACATTCGTGTTTACCCCAACCAGAAACCATGGATGACCAGCCAGGTTCGCACACTCCTCAGAGCCCGCGACGCTGCCTTCAGGTCAGGTGACAGAGCTCTGTACCGAGCTGCTCGAGCCAACCTGAATAAGGGAATAAAAACAGCAAAGGCTGACCATAAAAGGAGTATAGAGTCCCATCTGTCCAGTAACAACTCACGGGAGGTGTGGAAGGGCATAAAAAACATCACAAACTATAGAGGCTGTGAGGTGACAACAGGAGACCTGAGTGCATCACTAGCAGAGGAGCTAAACTGCTTCTTTGCACGCTTTGATGCACCACAGCAGCACCCATCTGATCCTGCCCTGCTCCCACACCCACCCGGTTACTGCACCACTCCACTCACTGTACGGGAGCATGATGTTAGACGTTCCCTCCAATCAGTGAACCCCAGGAAAGCTACTGGCCCAGATGGAGTACCTGGCAGGGTGCTCAAAGCATGTGCCCTCCAGCTCGCCCCCACCTTCACCAGAATTTTCAATCTCTCCCTGGCCCAGGCAGTCATCCCTCCCTGCTTAAAATCTGCAACCATCATCCCAGTGCCGAAAACGCCTACCATTACCAGCCTGAATGATTACCGACCGGTGGCTCTCACCCCGGTAATCATGAAGTGCTTCGAGAGACTGGTTCTCCAGCACATCATGGACTATCTCCCTCCGAACTTTGACCCCTACCAGTTTGCATATCGCACCAACAGGTCCACAGAGGATGCTATTGCAGTAGCTCTCCACACCGCGCTGAGCCACCTGGAACAACAGCACAGCTACGTTCGAACGCTCTTTGTGGATTACAGCTCGGCCTTTAACACAATCATTCCGGACATTCTTATAAATACATTGGACAATCTCGGCCTCCCCCCACTCACATGTGCCTGGATGAAAGACTTCCTAACCAATCGGCCCCAATCTGTAAGACTTGGTCCCCACCTCTCCTCCACTCGTATGCTGAGCACTGGCTCCCCACAGGGCTGTGTGCTGAGCCCCCTGCTGTACTGTCTCTACACCCATGACTGCAGCCCGGCCCACAACAACAACCTCATCGTCAAGTTCGCTGATGACACCACAGTAGTCGGACTAATCTCTAAGGGAGATGAGACATTTTACAGACAGGAGGTCCTGGAGCTAGCAACCTGGTGCTCACGAGAAAAATCTGGCTCTGAATATCAAAAAAACCAAGGAGGTGATTATTGATTTCAGGAAGCACAGCACCAACCTAGCCCCCCTTCACATCAATGGCGAGTGCGTGGAGAGGGTTCACACTTTCAGATTTCTTGGTGTCCATATCTCTGCTGACCTAAACTGGAAAGAGAACACCACAGCGGTCATCAAGAAGGCTCAGCAGAGACTACACTTCTTAAGAGTCCTTAAAAAGCACAACCTGGACATAAAATTGCTGCTGACCTACCACTCGTCCATCGAGAGCCTGCTGACATACTGTATCTCAGTATGGTACAGCAGCTGCACCCTGGCTGACAGGGAGAGGCTTCAGAGAGTAGTCAAGACAGCACAAAAGATAACTGGCTGCCCTCTCCCCTCCCTGATGGACATTTACACATCACGCTGCCTCAACAGAGCAGAAAACATAATCATGGACCGTTCACACCCGAGTTTTGAACTGTTTGACTTGTTACCTTCAGGGAAACGCTACAGGTGCATCAGAACACGAACAAACAGATTCAAGAACAGTTTTTCCTGAAAGCCATCAGCACACTGAACTCACACATGCACTGATTTAATAATCTAACCTCCCAAACACCTGGACTTCTACTGTGCAATACTACTGACATTTCATACTCTCAGTCACCTTAACTACCTCACTAATATCCATAATGTGCAATATAATTGTGTAATACTTGTATTATTTTCTTTCATTATTATATCTATATTGCGTTACATTTTTTATATTTTTAGTGTGTGTTTAATGTGTGTTTTCTTAAGGCGTGTTTTTGCACTGGAAAAAGGAGTGGCTCTTAATTTCATTGTACTGTGTATAATGACAATAAAGGCATTCTGATTCTGATTCTGATCTGATTCTGAATTTAAAAGCACAATTCGTACCCAAGATCATTTTCAATTAAAGCAATAATGGGCTTGATAAAGCCACTGATTAAACAATTTGAAAAAGTCTTGCTGTAAAGAGAGTACAATATTGGAGAGTACAGAAAACGTCAGACATCAAACATCAAACAACATAAACAAAATCAGTCAAGCAGAGCACAGTAACAAACAAAAGCTACAAGTTGGAACAACACAATCCATAATTGTAGACCAAGAACACCCATAAAGCTTAAATGCATTCAAACACAAAAAGATGCCTCATCAAACTTGGGTGGCTGTGTCTGAGTGGTTAGAGCAGTCGTCCTCCATTGTGAGAGTTGGGGGTTTGATTCCACCAGCAGCCACATGTTGAAGTGTCCCTGGGCAAGACACTGAACCCCTCATAGCCTCTGATGTGTCCCATCAGTGTATGTCAAATCCAGAATATAATTCAAAATCTTACTTCTAACCTACAAAGCCCTCAACAACCTAGCTCCATCTTATATTACAGATCTTATTGTTCCATATTTTCCTAACAGAGCACTTCACTCTCAGACTGCAGGTTTACTTGTGGTTCCTAGAGTTTATAAAAGCAGAATGGGAGGCAGATCTTTCAGTTCTCAGGCTCCTCTCTTGTGGAACCAACTTCCAATCTCTGTCCGTGAGGCTGACACATTATCCAGTTTTAAAACTAGGCTTAAGACTTTCCTTTTTGATAAATCCTATAGTTAGGGTCGGCTTGGGTTTCCTGAGCTGTCCCTTAGTTATGCTGCTATAGGCTTAGACTGCTGGAGGACAACTGACCACAATTTTTACTCTGCTACTGACTTTACTTACTCTGCTCAAACTGTTTTGTATTTGTAATTACTTTCTATCCTTAACATGTGGTTTTTTTTTGTCTTTCAGATACACCTGGACCTATACCTGGACCTACCATTCTATGTTCGTCTGTCTCTCCTTCCTGTCCTCTCAACCAGCCGGTCAAAGCAGATGG
>NC_056518.1:1379247-1380609 GCF_014905685.2 Nematolebias whitei
AGTGAGGTTCTGCAGGTCAGTGAGGTTCTGTAGGTCAGTGAGGTTCTGCAGGTCAGTGATGTTCTATATGTCAGTGAGGTTCTATATGTCAGTGCGGTTCTGCAGGTCAGTGAGGTTCTGTAGGGCTCTGCCAGCAGTTTTACTGCACATCCTGACAATCCCTGAGAGTTTGTTCCTGTTGTTACATGTCAAAAGTCCAAACCAACAGATGAAGGTGAAAGTTAAAAAATAAACTCAATAAAACGTGAATAAAACATTTTCATAAAAGCAGAACCAACATTAAAACCATAAAGGTTCAGATAAAAATACATTCTCTGGTGGGTCTTTTTACAAAGTGTGTTCACATGGGGGTCAAAGGTCAGTTTGTCATCAAGAACATCCATCCATCCATTATCTTTACCCGCTTCCTCCATTTTGGGTCATGGGGGTCACCGGTGCCCACATCCAGCAATCACCATGTGAGGGGCGGTGTACACCCTGGACATGTCTCCAGTCCATCACAGGGACACATGGAGACAAACGAGACAAACAACCATTCACTCTCTCTCACACCTAGAGACAATTTAGAGTTACCAATCAGCCTAACATGCATGTTTTTGGTCTGTGGGAAGAAACCGGAGCACCCGGAGAAAACCCACGCAGCACGGGGAGAACATGCAAACTCCACCCAGAAAGGCCCCTGGACCGGGGTTTGAACCAGGGACCTGCTCGCTGAGAGGCAGCAGCTCTACCAGTTGCACCACCGTGCTGCCCTCATCAAGAACAGTTCCCAGATATTTACACTGATGCACCACCTCAACAGCTTCACTGTTAATGACCACAGGAGCAGCAACTGAAGAGTTTTTTTCTGAAAGCAGACCATCTCCTTTGTCTTAGAAACATTTAAGTTTAAAAAGGAAGACTCACACCGTTCATTGAAGTCCCCGACCACAGGCCCGGGGTCTGGATCATCGCTGCTGAGAAAGGACAGGATGACAGAGTCATCAGCAAACTTTAACATGTGACACTGTGGGAACTGGCTGCGACAAGCTTTTGTAAATAAAATGAATAAAAGGGGTGAAAGCACACAGCCCTGAGGGGAACCGGGAGAGGACAGAAGGACATCAGAGACAACTTATAGCTTCTTTTATTTGATTTTATTGCTTTTTGTTGAGTTGTTGTCTGTACTTTATACAGGGCCACATTAACACTTCACTGTACCCTGGGCAACAATCTTCAAGGGCCCCATCATCACGACCCCAGTATCAACATAATCTGTCAAAATACAGAATAAATGACCATAATATACAGTAAATATACTTCAAATTCTAACTATCAAGTGTATTTTTATGTATAAAACTCCAAATGCTCATTGACACAAAT
>NC_056518.1:1380709-1387394 GCF_014905685.2 Nematolebias whitei
TCACTGACTTACTGAACCTCACTGACTTACTGAACCTCACTGACCTACAGAACCTCACTGACCTACTGAACCTCACTGACGTACAGAACCTCACTGACTTACTGAACCTCACAGACTTACTGAACCTCACTGACCTACAGAACCTCATTGACCTACAGAACCTCACTGACCTACAGAACCTCACTGACCTACAGAACCTCACTGACCTACAGAACCTCACTGCCCTGCAGAACCTCACTGACCTACAGAACCTCACTGACCTACAGAACCTCACTGACGTACAGAACCTCACTGACCTACAGAACCTCACTGACCTACAGAACCTCACTGACCTGCAGAATCTCACTGACCTACAGAACCTCACTGACCTGCAGAACCTCACTGACCTACAGAACCTCACTGACCTACAGAACCTCACTGACCTGCCGAACCTCACTGACCTACAGAACCTCACTGAACTACAGAACCTCACTGACCTACACAAGGTGAGGTCAGTGAACAAGGCCAAGCTGATTCTGGCAGATCCTGATCACCCACTCCATGGTGAGTTCTGGCTGTTTCCCTCTGGATGCAGGTATCTGCTGCCCAGATGTAGGACGAACAGACTGAAAAAACTCTCTTCTCTGTAGTGATCAGACTTCTAAATGAACAATGATGACTTCCGTATTGTTATTTTAATGTCTTAATGTTTTGTGTAGTGTGAGTGTTATATACCTACTGACTGTGAAACTAATTGCCCCTCAGGGACAATAAAGATACTTGAACTTACTTGAACTTGAACAAAACAGAGAAATAATGTAAAATACTAAGAACAAGTACATATTTGCTTTGATATTTATATTGACATTATCAAATGTTTAAAATCCCTTAAAGAGATCAAAGTCGATAGCTTCAGATTTTTTTTCAAGATGTAGGTTACAGGAGGAAAGTAAGAGAAGGTCTTTTTGCCGAGTTCAGTCTGCACTGAGTGAACGCTGCAGGTAATGAAACCCTGAGAGCACACATCGTAACTGCACTGACGATGTGACATGTGGGAGGAGATATATGAAGGCAGAAGACCAAGGAGTGATTTAAAGATAAAGATGAATTAATGCCTACTTGTAAATAATGATGACCAAATGACCAATTAGCAGTGGTAGACAAAGTACTCAACTCTAGTGCTTGAGTAAAAGTATTGAAAAGTAAATTTACCAATTTTACTTTCCTGAAAACTTGTGTTATTTGGGTTCTTTCTCCTTCAAGGTATTTTCTATAACACCATAAGGTGGACTTTTCTAATCTTAAGGCAAAATCTTGCCATGCACAATAGAGATGTGCTAGCTAAAATGCTACATGCTGTTTCTCTCACACATCCTACCCTGCCCAGTCGACAAAACCCACTGAAGAGATGAGTGCGCTGCTAAGCCAAATGACCGAGGAAGAACTATGTTTCATAAAGGGAAATGATGCCATCCACCACGCCTCTGATCCCTACCTAGTGGTGAGTTACATCATATGGTGGGGAAAGATAACAAACAGACCAGGTAGACTTAAATGTGTAGCGAGGGTTTGCTGGCAACGCCTGTCAGAAGAACCTGTCAGAAGGATCTTCAACTCCCACCTCTGACAGAGCTGCAACCACACTCCAGTGGAGGTGGGTGATTAAAACTCATTCGCTCTTACTGCAGCCATTCAGGATTCATTCAATCAGTGCTAAATGTATTGCATGATAACATCCTGAAGTAACTTTGAATTGTCATAACCACCATTGCTGATTAAATAAACCTTAAAAATGTTCAAAGGCTACATACTGTAATGATTATATTACTGTTGATTAATATAGTTATTCCATATCAAAGAAAAAATTGGGACATTTATCACTCTTTAAATAAATGTACAAAAAATAACTGATAAAAGTGATTTTAACATTAACATATTCTAAATACAATTAATCATAATTTTATAAATATTTGCTAATGTTATAAATAAAAAAATTATACAAAAATAAACTAAAGAATAAGCTAGTGCCTGCTGCCTTGCATACCAAAGTTTTATAAAAGATCTCACATGATCTGTTTGCAATGGATGAGTCTCCGCTACAACCACAGTAGATTTTAATATAATATATTTAACATTGATAGGAAGGTTGATTAGTTGTGGTGGCCATCTTGAACCAGCTTGAATCCAAAGGTTTAGAGGTATCCAAACACTACTTTCTGAGTTTCATCAAAATCCACTTCATGCGATAAATCACGAACAGAGAATCTCATGGTAAATGGATTGTACTTATATAGCGCCTTTCTATCTTATCCAGATACTCAAAGCTCTTCACACTACAATCTGTCCTCATTTACCCATTCATACAGCTCTATACTAGATCTCTACAAAGATAATTGAACAAATCATTCTAAAGAGACTAGTCAGAGCTTTATCACATTCATACACTGATGGGACACACATCAGAGGCTATGAGGGGTTCAGTGTCTTGCCCAGGGACACTTCAACATGTGACTGCTGGTGGATTCGAACCCCAACTCTTACATTGGAGGACAACTGCTCTAACCACTCAGCCACAGTCACCACTCATGGGATCTATTTGTGCAAGGAAGCATGTTGGTATGGGTTCTGCTACCCAGCCATTTCTCTCTAATTCAGCAACACACCAGTTTTAACATTGTGGTGTGACATATGACATACTGTGGTGAGGCAGGTTTACTTGTGGTTTCTAGAGTTTACAAAAGTAGAATGGGAGGCAGATATTTCAGTTATCAGGCTCCTCTCTTGTGGAACCAACTTCCAGTTTCTGTCCGTGAGGCTGGCACATTGTCTACTTAAGATTAGGTTTAAGTCTTAACTTTTTGATAAATCCAATAGTTTCATTCATTCAACCTTTATTCAGACAGATAAATCACACTGAGCCTAGAAGACTCATTTACAAGAGAGCTGTTTAAATCCTATAGTTAGGGTCATCTTGGGTTTTATGAGCTATCCCTTTAGACTGCTGGAGGACAACCTGACCACATGTCCTCTCTCTGCTGCTGTCTTTACTTACTCTACTCTACCTGTTTGTATTTGTTATTATTTCTACCTTAACATGTTTTTTTTTTCTTGCCTTCTATAGAAAGTACATCTGGACCTGTCATTCTGTGTCTGTTTCTACTTCCTGTCCTCTCAAACCAGCCAGTTGAAACAGATGGCCTCTTGTCCTGAGCCTGGTTCTGCTGGAGGTTTCTTCCTGTTAAAGGGAGTTTTTCCTTTCCACTGTCTCCTTTGTGCTTGCTCGGGATGGAAGACTGATGAAGTGAAGATTCAAGACAGTCTGCTGGTTTCCTTCCTCAGATAGATAACTTTTACTAAGTGGCTTTTACATGTATGTGAATGTTTTTGTACAGGGTCCTGACAAGGCTTCTGTTGTGATTTGGTGCTATATAAATAAACGGAACTGAACTGAATATGACATTTGAGTGCAATGTTGAGGTTCTCCTTAGGAGAGACAAGGATGGAGAAGATTGGGAATGAGATCATCAGAGGTACAGCACAGGTTGAACAACTGGGAGATAAAGTTGGAGAGGCCAGACTGAGATGGTTTGGACATGTCCAGGGGAGGGACAGTGGTTTGGACATATTCAGAGGAAGGACAGTGTTTTGGACATGTCCAGAGGAGGGACAGTGGGTAAATTGGTAGAAGGATTTTAGAAATGCAGTTGCTGTCAGGAAAAAGACAAAGAGGAGACATATGGATACAGTTAGAGAGGACATGGAGGTAGTTGGAGTGAGAACAGAGGAAACAGAGGACAGAATGAGATGGAGGAGGACTCACTGTGGAGACCCCTGAAGAGGGAAAAGCCGAAAGAAGAAGAAGAAGAGCACAGAAGTGCAACAAATTTTGCCTTTTAAAATTTCAGGCAAAGAAATTATTTTAGAACATAAACTCAAGCTACCGGATTCCAAAAAAGTTGGGACACTAAACAAATTGTGAATAAAAACTGAATGCAATGATGTGGAGATGGCAAATGACAATATTTTATTCGTAATATAACATAGATGACAGATCAAAAGTTTAATCTGAGTAAATGTAACATTTTAAAGGAAAAATATGTTGATTCAAAATTTCACAGTGTCAACAAATCCCAAAAAAGTTGGGACAAGTAGCAATAAGTGGCTGGAAAAAGGAAGTTGAGCATATAACGAACATCTGGAAGACCAATTAACACTAATTAGGTCAGTTGACAACATGATTGGGTATAAAAAGAGCTTCTCAGAGTGTCAGTGTCTCTCAGAAGCCAAGATGGTAAGAGGATCACCAATTCCACCATTGTTGCGCAGAAAGATAGTGCAACAATACCAGAATGGTGTTACCCAGCATCAAATAGCAAAGACTTTTAAGTTATCATCATCAACCGTGCATAACATCATCAAAAGATTCAGAGAATCTGGAACAATCGCTGTGCGTAAGGGTCAAGGCCGTAAAACTCTACTGGATGCTCGTGAGCTCCGGGCCCTTAAACGTCACTGCACCTCAAACAGGAATGCCACTGTCAAGGAAATAACAGAATGGGCTCAGGAATACTTCCAGAAAGCATTGTCAGTGAACACAATCCACCGTGCCATCCGCCGTTGCCAGCTGAAACTCTACAGTGCAAAGAGGAAGCCATTTCTAAGCAAGCTCCACAAGCTCAGACGTTTGCACTGGGCCAGGGGTCATTTAAAATGGAGTGTGGCAAAATGGAAGACTGTTCTGTGGTCAGATGAGTCACGATTTGAAGTTCTTTATGGAACACTGGGACGCCATGTCATCCGGACCAGAGAGGACAAGGATAGCCCAAGTTGTTATCAACGCTCCGTTCAGAAGCCTGCATCACTGATGGTATGGGGTTGCATGAGCGCTTGTGGCATGGGCAGCTTGCATGTCTGGAAAGGCACCATTAATGCAGAGAACTATGTTCAGGTTCTAGAACAACATATGCTCCCATCTAGACGTCATCTCTTTCAGGGAAGACCCTGCATTTTTCAACACGATAATGCCAGACCACATTCTGCAGCAATCACAACATCATGGCTACGTAGGAGAAGGATCCGGGTACTGAAATGGCCAGCCTGCAGTCCAGATCTTTCACCTATAGAGAACATTTGGCGCATCATAAAGAGGAAGGTGCGACAAAGAAGGCCCAAGACGATTGAACAGTTAGAGGCCTGTATTAGACATGAATGGGAGAGCATTCCTATTTCTAAACTGGAGAAACTGGTCTCCTCTGTCCCCAGACGTCTGTTGAGTGTTGGAAGAAGAAGGGGGGATGCCACACAGTGGTAAAAATGGACTTGTCCCAACTTTTTTGGAATTTGTTGACGCCATGAAATTTGGAAACAACAGATTTTTCCCTTAAAATGATACATTCTCTCAGTTTAAACTTTTGATCTGTGATTTGTGTTCTATTCTGAATAAAATATTAGATGTTGATACCTCCACATCATTGCATTCAGTTTTTATTGACAATTTGTTTAGTGTCCTAACTTTTTTGGAATCCGGTTTGTATATATATATACAATATTTATCACCTCAGTCTGACATTAAACTGCTGCCAGCACTCACATGCCTAAGCTCACACTTGAGGTATCACGGGTTGTGATGGATGAAGCACTATGTGGTCCTGTCAACCCAAACCAAAAGGTACATTGTTAGGCTTGAGTTGAGGTTTTAATAAGAAAAATGCTGAACATACCTTGACATTTCCTCCTATTAGGTCAGGTGGCTCCTCGTCTGCCTCCAAGGCCACATTGATGGTGGCAAAAGGCCGGCTGGCCATCTGCTGCATCTCTCTCAACAGTTGCTATGAATAAGAAAGGAGAAAATCATAAAGTTCAATGTCAAGTAAATAATGACAATATAGCTTAACTCCAATCAACCATGCATCATGATGTCTTTCTTTTACAGCTCCTGAGCTGAATGTCAGATCACTGTATAAAACTGCTATAATAGGCATCAAGTTCAAGAAGGACGGGTTACTCATCCTTTAAGAATTACTGTTTTACTATGCCTGATATTTTTATTATCTAGGCTGGTGCATAGGGTCATACACACATATTTTAACACGTTTCTGTAAAAAATATGTTCACTTAGATCCATGGCCAATGCCAAACCCAAACATTCATTAGTTTGATTTCATGCCAATATATAGCAAGTTGGTCTGCGTACAGACAGTTATTTTTGTTTTTGTTTGAAACAAAAATGAAAAAACAACACACTAGATTTTTTTGTTTATTAAACAAAATGAAAAATTGGATAACGAAGCGTCATCCGATTTCAGATTCTGTGCACAAAATGAAAATGGAAAAAAAAAACAGATTACGAGCATTCGGTTTCAATTATCATGATTGCATCTTGACCAGTTGTCTGACCCGCAAGTTCTCTCGGACCCGCACCTGTAGCTTGCCGCTTGTGTACACGTCCAAGATGGCGGTGAATTATTTTGAATTAATTTGATTTTTACCCACCGAAAACCTTATATCCTCAATTTTTTGTATGTAGATTAAAACACATAAGAACAGAGAAAATTCTAAGACGATAGTTTGCTGAATCCGGAAGCCGAAATTGAACCATCTGATCTCCGTGGTAACTGATGCTGGCCCCGTCACCAAATATGATATGTGTATATATATATATATATATATATATATGTGTGTGTGTGTGTATATATATATATAAATA
>NC_056518.1:1387494-1387608 GCF_014905685.2 Nematolebias whitei
TCCCAAAAAAGTTGGGACAAGTAGCAATAAGTGGCTGGAAAAAGGAAGTTGAGCATATAACGAACATCTGGAAGACCAATTAACACTAATTAGGTCAGTTGACAACATGATTGG
>NC_056518.1:1387708-1388939 GCF_014905685.2 Nematolebias whitei
ACAAATTGTGAATAAAAACTGAATGCAATGATGTGGAAATGGCAAATATCAATATTTTATCCGTAATATAACATAGATGACAGATCACAAGTTTAATCTGAGTAAATGTAACATTTTAAAGGAAAAATATGTTGATTCAAAATTTCAGAGTCAACAAATCCCAAAAAAGTTGGGACAAGTAGCAATAAGTGGCTAACGAACAGCTGGAAGACCAATTAAGACTAATTAGGTCAATTGACAACATGATTGGGTATAAAAAGAGCTTCTCAGAGTGTCAGTGTCTCTCAGAAGCCAAGATGGTAAGAGGATCACCAATTCCACCATTGTTGCGCAGAAAGATAGTGCAGCAATACCAGAATGGTGTTACCCAGCGTAAAATAGCAAAGACTTTTAAGTTATCATCATCAACTGTGCATAACATCATCAAAAGATTTAGAGAATATGGAACAATCGCTGTGCGTAAGGGTCAAGGCCGTAAAACTCTACTGGATGCTCGTGAATAAAGTGTTTTTGAAATGAATTGTGTATATATATATATATATATATATATATCATATTTATATAGTTGGTCCACGAACTGTACTGTTGTAAATAGCTCATGCTCGAAGGCTTTGGAGCAAATAACAGTGAAATGTCGGCCACATTATCTACCCCGAGAGTTCACAGTGACTTTTATCACAGTTGTTTACATTCCTCCGGACGCTAATGCTAATGAATCACTGCAGGAGCTTCATGATATCATCAGCTCGCTGCAGAGCAAATACCCCGAGGCTCTTTACGTGGTAGCCGGAGACTTTAACCACGTGAATCTAAAGGACTGTCTCCCAAGCTTTAATCAGCACGTGACGATTCCAACACGTGGAGACCGCACGCTGGACCGTGTTTACACGAACGTAAAAGATGCATACAAAGCCGAACCCCGCCCCCACCTAGGACTGTCAGACCACATCTCAATCTTCCTGGCTCCTGCTTACATGCCCCCGCTGAGACGCTCCAGACCGGTACAAAAGAAAGTTAAATGCTGGATCCAGGACAGTGGCCCCATACTGAGAGATTGTTTTGACTGAACAGACTGGCAGGTTTTCAGAGAAGCTGCTGAAAATGGAGGTTCGCTTGATCTTGACCAATACACATCCTCAGTACTGGGTTACATTAGTACATGTACTGACACAGTCTCCACTATCAGAAATGTTAAAAGCTACCCAAACAGAAAACCTTGGCTGAATGCAGA
>NC_056518.1:1389039-1389281 GCF_014905685.2 Nematolebias whitei
TATATATATATATATATATATATATATATGCATATATATGTGTGTGTTTATGTATATACATATGCATATATGTGTGTTTATGTATATATATATATGCATGTATGTGTGTGTGTATATATATATATATGCATGTATGTGTGTGTATATATATATATATGCATATATGTGTGTGTGTGTATATAAATATGTATATGCATGTGTGTGTGTGTGTATATATATATGTATATGCATGTGTGTGTGTG
>NC_056518.1:1389291-1408531 GCF_014905685.2 Nematolebias whitei
TATATGTGTGTGTGTGTGTATATATATATGTATATGCATGTGTGTGTATATATATATATTTATATGCATATATATGTGTGTGTGTATATATATATAT
The DNA here is from genome assembly GCF_014905685.2 of Nematolebias whitei. Taxonomy (NCBI): domain Eukaryota; kingdom Metazoa; phylum Chordata; class Actinopteri; order Cyprinodontiformes; family Rivulidae; genus Nematolebias; species Nematolebias whitei. The sequence continues at coordinate 1,389,389 of NC_056518.1, forward strand.
ATGTATATGCATATTGTGTGTGTATCAGTCAGAGTCAGAGTCAGAGTTTCTTTATTGTCATTCGCACCTCATGTGGTACATGTGGTGGAGCGAAATTATGTACACAGGGTCCCAGTTACATCCAACAATAAAATGTATAAGAAAAACAGTAATAACATCTAAGATATGAACTAAGAAAAACATCAACTAAATATACACTAAGCACTCATAACATAAAACATTGAACATCACCACATTGAACATCATGTGTATATATATATATATATATATATATATATGTATATGCATATATGTGTGTGTGTATATATATATATATATATATATATATATGTATATGCATATATGTCTGTGTGTATATATATATATATATATATATACGTATTTGCATATATGTGTATATATGCGTATATGTGTATATATATATGTGTGTATATATGCGTATATGTGTATATATGCGTATATGTGTATATATGCGTATATGTGTATCTATATATATATATATGTGTATATACACAGGTCCTTCTCAAAAAATTAGCATATTGTGATAAAGGTCCTTATTTTCCATAATGTAATGATAAAAATGAAACTTTCATATATTTCAGATTCATTGCACACCAACTGAAATATTTCAGGTCTTTAATTGTTTTAATACTGATGATTATGGCATACAGCTCATGAAAACACAAAATGCCTGTCCCAAAAAATTAGCATATTTCATCCCACCAATGAAAGACAAGTGTTTTTAATACAAAAAACATCAACCTTCAAATAATCATGTTCAGTTATGCACTCAATACTTGGTTGGGAATCCTTTTGCATGAATGACTGCTTCAATGCGGCGTGGCATGGAGGCAATCAGCCTGTGGCACTGCTGAGGTGTTATGGAGGCCCAGGATGCTTCGATAGCGGCCTTAAGCTCATCCAGAGTGTTGGGTCTTGTTCTCTCAACTTTCTCTTCACAATATCCCACAGGTTCTCTATGGGGTTCAGGTCAGGAGAGTTGGCAGGCCAATTGAGCACAGTAATACCATGGTCAGTAAACCATTTACCAGTGGTTTTGGCACTGTGAGCAGGTGCCAGGTCGTGCTGAAAAATGAAATCTTCATCTCCATAAAGCTTTTCAGCAGATGGAAGCATGAAGTGCTCCAAAATCTCCTCATAGCTAGCTGCATTGACCCTGCGCTTGATAAAACACAGTGGACCAACACCAGCAGCTGACATGGCACCCCAGACCATCACTAACTGTGGGTGCTTCACACTGGACTTCTGGTATTTTGGCATTTCCTTCTCCCCAGTCTTCCTCCAGACTCTGGCACCTTGATTTCTGAATGACATGCAAAATTTGCTTTCATCCGAAAAAAGTACTTTGGACCACTGAGCAACAGTCCAGTGCTGCTTCTCTGTAGCCCAGGTCAGGCGCTTCTGACGCTGTTTCTGGTTCAAAAGTGGCTTGACCTGGGGAATGCAGCACCTGTAGCCCATTTCCTGCACACGCCTGTGCACGGTGGCTCTGGATGTTTCTACTCCAGACTCAGTCCACTGCTTCCGCAGGTCCCCCAAGGTCTGGAATGGGCCCTTCTCCACAATCCTCCTCAGGGTCCGGTCACCTCTTCTCGTTGTGCAGCGTTTTCTGCCACACTTTTCCCTTCCCACAGACTTCCCACTGAGGTGCCTTGATACAGCACTCTGGGAACAGACTATTGGTTCAGCAATTTCTTTCTGTGTCTTACCCTCTTGCTTGAGGGTGTCAATGATGTCCTTCTGGACAGCAGTCAGGTCGGCAGTCTTACCCATGATTGTGGTTTTGAGTAATGAACAAGACTGAGAGTTTTTAAAAGCCTCAGGAATCTTTTGCAGGTGTTTAGAGTTATGTCGTTGATTCAGATGGTTAGCTTAATAGCTTGTTTAGAGAAACTTTTCATGGTATGCTCATTTTTTGGGACAAGCATTTTGGGTTTTCATGAGCTGTATGCCATAATCATCAGTATTAAAACAATTAAAGACCTGAAATATTTCAGTTGGTGTGCAATGAATCGGAAATATATGAAAGTTTCATTTTTATCATTACATTATGGAAAATAATGACCTTTATCACAATATGCTAATTTTTTTAGAAGGACCTGTATATATGCATGTATGTATATCTGTATATATATGCATGTATGTATATGTGTATTTATACAATATACAATGTCATCTCCATAAGGTTGTTTTCTGTCTCCTCTGCTGTTTTATAAACAGCATGTGTCATCACACTGACTGATAATTTCTATAATTCTCATTTCAAACGGTTACAATCGTTGAGTCAGCCAATTACCAAAGCTGGGTTTTTTTTACTTTTTTTTTTTTCAAATGAATTGTGTTTTATGCTTATATTCTTCAGAATGTGGCCTTAGTTTATTAGTAATAGCTGAATGTACTATGTTTAAATGACTGTGCAGCTTTAATCATCTGGAAGAAAAAGACACATTATAAAATGGATTTAAACCTGTAGCTTATTAAATACTACAATATTGTAGAATCTCAATTTTCAGTTGATTGGTTTAGTTATAAACTCCTGAATATTCTTAATTTTAATACTAAAATCAAGATTTAACTTTAATTTTTTAAATAACGCGTGGGAGAAACTAAACTCAACATGTGCTCCCAAGCCCCAGTTTTTGTCTCTTCTGTTCATCTCAAGTCTTTTATCTTACTTTTCATTCATCCGTCTCTTTTGCTGTCTGTCCACAGTTGCTTCCTGTCCCTCCTGCTGGTGGCTGCCGTGGTTTGGAAGATCAAACAGAGCTGTTGGGCGTCGCGGCGACGAGAAGTAATATCAAAACTTATGCTTACAACACATGGTGATTTTTAGCTGGTACAACCACAAATACATTTGTTTTTGATATTGTTCAATTCTTCTTTTCAATGCATTATAAAAATATTGAACAGAAAATGTATTGAATATAATTTGAATTGTGCATACATACTTACAAAGAAATGCTTACAAACCAACCAACCAGTTTGATCTCAGCCAGTCAGCTGTACAACACATAAATGCCCACAAAGTCCGGTTCTTCCATTCCATCCTCCTCACAACCACCTCGGCTTAAAATGAAAACAAAACCTTGCAGTGCGCTTACATTTTTACATTAGTTATAATGTACAAATTACAACATTCAGCTATTTCTCTATATATCACACACACTCACAAACACATGCACTAGGGGTTGAATCGACTAATGACAAAATATATTTTGTTAGCAAAGAATAGAGTCTGTTGTTACAACAAATAAAAAAAGTGCTCTGACAATCGATAAAACTAAAAAAATGTTAAAGTAAAAGAGGAAGAGGGGCAGGTAACGCTCTTGCTTTGACTTTATTCTCTGTCGCATGCGTGCTGTGGGTGACAAGTGTCCAGAGCGTCACCAGCTGAGGAGGTGTCACAGCGACACGGTTCAATCACGGCTCCCCAAACAACAAGACAGACATAATTGTTCATAACTTTATAATTAGTGAGTCTGAGAGTTGTCATATTTTACTGAACGCACCCTGACACAATGAGAATGGTACAAAAAAACAAAAAACCTAATCCCTGCCACAAAATTTTCCCCGGGTCACATGCGCCCCCCCCGACATTGCTCCGGGCCCCCCCAGGGGGGTGCGCCCCACCATTTGAGAAGGACTGGTCTAATGCATCTCGCAAGTTTTTATATTTCACGTCGACTAGTCGCAGTCACCACCGCCCCCGTTGTTCCCAGCCCTATTCCACTCAATCCACGTGGTGGATTAAATAAAATAAAACTAAAAACAGCGGGTGGTAGAGCTGTCATTTCTAACATGGCTGCACCCGGCCCGAGCCCAAATAATGTGCTGGATGGGCAGGTGGGTTGGTGTCGGGCTTTTGATTGCGTCAGCGGACGCACACGGCTGACCGGGTGGTGGTGGAATCCACCTCCGCCCGCTCCACTGTTCTTAGCCTTGTTTTTTACGTGCCGCACATTTCTTTCACTTTTGCAGCTTAATAATAGTTTTGGTTTTCCTGTGACTTATTTGCAGTATGTCCAATGTTTTGTTCTTTTTTATTTGTAAATAATAATTGAAGTTTATTTGCTTTTTTTTGCGAATATGATACGGCGTCTAGAGTTCCTATGACATCATCGACTAGTCGACATTGACTTGACTTCTAACATGTTAAAGTTGACTTTAAAAAATATGTAGTCATTAATCCCCTAGTGTGCACCCACATGTATGTGTGTGTGTGTGTGTGTTTTACATCCATACCACACTGAAACATGTCCGATTTCGTCTGAGCTTGGAAGCTAAGCAGGGTCTGGCCTGGTTAGTACTTGGTTGGGAGACCACCTGGGCATACCAGGTGCTGTAAGCTTTAAGGTGGCTCAATTGGTAGAGCTGTCACATCTCCTCGAGAAGGTAGGTCGCTGGATCAAATCTCGGCCAGGAGCCTTTCTGGGTGGAGTTTGCATGTTCTCTCCGTGCATGCTTGAGTTTTCTCCGGGTTCTCCGGTTTCTTCACACAGACCAAAAACATGCATGTTAAATCCTAGGTGAGAGCGAGAGAGCAAATGTTTTTTTGTCTCGTTTGTCTCCATGTGTTTCCGTGATTGACTGGAGACCTGTCCAGGGTGTATGGGGAGAGGAGATTGTAGCAGCTCAGCTCAGACTCCAAACTACAAGCAATACAAATGTTGACAGCTGCCAGCACTAAAGTAGCGCTCTGCTGCTCTTCGCTTAAATATGTGGCGATATGTGTCTTAACGGTGTCTTGTGTTTTTAAAAGGTGCATTTGAATCTGATTATTTAAGTCCTAGTGCCTCATCACTAATGAACCCCACCACAGGTCACAACAAGCCGTTTCTGCCAGTTAGGCATCCATATTTATCTGTGACAACACAGGACAAAAGGCTTTTTTAAATATATTACTAGGCTGCATAACATCACAAATGTCAAGTTCAGTTTTACATGGACTCCATTTCCACATTTATTGCTTTTTTATTTTATGGAAACTGTTCTACTGCTCCTAACTGCATACAAAAGTACTTGGTCTTTTCAGATTCTTATCATACCCGCCTCATCTCCATGCAGTGCTGTAAAATGAATCATTATAATTGAAGAGATTAAAGACAACAAATTTGTGATGTGTGCTAAATGTGAGAAAACCTTTTTAGGAATTTTGCTGTGAAACTCTACAGTAGCTTAGAACACCTGTGATGGTGCATGCATGTGCAGTGTGTCAAGACAAATGATTAAAAAAAGTCAGTGACGTTTTTTTCATGCTGTCAGCTGTCTTTATTGCAACCGTTTGCTTCCCAAGACTGTTCTGATCTTTTCAGCACTGTCCCGCTTGGCTTTATGCTTACATTCATCTTTGATTTCTCCATGTTGCACCATACTTGCATCAGAGGTACAGCAGCCCACATTTGCATCAACTTATTTTCTTATTCAGCCCACTTAGAGCTCCTGTGCAGTGGAAAATGGGAGCTATTAGGGGTGTAACAGGACACAAAATGTGTCAACAGGTAAATTCAAAGTAAAATAAAAACGTAGTCTTAAACATCCAGTTGGAACTGTGAAGAGCTTTTTAAAAGCCAAGTTTAAACTAAAAGTTAAACAAAGACCAAAACTCACTTAAATGAACATGTCCAGATGACAAGATTTAACCCTTTTTGTGTTAATGACCAAAGCACTTATCGTATAATTTTATTAGGAAAAACATTTTAAAATGAGTGTTTGTTTTAAATATGTTGATCTAGACAATGCAAAGTAAATGGAATACAGAACTAGGTAACATCCCTGTGTTAAAAAGCTAAAACTGTAAAATGTGTAACGCTTATATCTAACTAGGTTGAGTCGGGTCCTCTGGATGGATTCTTCTTTGTTGAAACGTTTCATCTTTTATCCAAAAGACTTCTTCAGTCTTACTGAAGAAGTTAACCTTGACTTAACCTTGTTAGATTTATCTACCTGGATTATTGAGCATGCATCAGGACATATAAATGGACTGTACTTATATAGCGCCTTTCTATCTTATCAAGATACTCTAAGTGCTTTACACTACAATCTGTGCCTCATTTACCCATTCATACAGCACTCCACGATATCTATACAAAGACAATCAGTGCTTTTAGATCACATTCATACTCCGATGGGACACACATCAGAGGCAATGAGGGGTTCAGTGTCTTGCCCAGGGACACTTTGGCATGTGGATGCTGGTGGACACCCAACTCTCGTATTGGAGGACGACTGCTCTAACCACTCAGCCACAGCTGCCCATAACACTTATAGTTTCTCAGCTAGGCAAGAGCTAATGTGCTATTCATACATAGGTTGCACTTAACCCCTGGTGACATATTTATTACTGTTTTTAGAGGCCAAAGGGTGTATCAGTGCACAAAAATTGTTTGCTTTGGCTTTACACTACTGCTACCATGAATCTCTGGGAACCAAAATCTTTTCATCATTGCTGATATGAGAAAAAACAAACAGGACATCAATCCCCTGCATGTCAGAAACTGTATATTACTAAGGGAAAGTATAACTTAAGCAAAATTAATATAATTTACTTAACTAAAAAATACATTATTTGTTATTGTGCCATCAGAAGCACAACTGGGCTTCTGATCCACTCCTCGTGCTTACCTTCTAACTAGTTGAAGTTACTTGTGAGTCATCTGTCTTCTCATCCCCTTAAGCTCACACAATCAGAAACAGTATATAATGGATCTTGACTTCCTGCCACCTTATCATGGTGGAGGAGTTTGCGCGCCTGAATGATCCTAGGAGCTCTGTTGTCGGGGGCAATTATAATTGCCCCATGTAGGGTCTTCCAAGGTAGATTGGTCCTATGTGACAGGCCAGACAAAGAGTGATTCACAAGACTTATATGGACAGAAAAAAAACAAGAAACTCAGTGTCCCTTGCTCGGACATGGGTTACCGGGGCCCCACCCTGGAGCCAGGCCTTGGGGAGGGGCTTGTCGGCGAGCGCCTGGTGACCGGGTCTCTACCCATGTCTGGCTCAGCCTGAAGGAGCAGTATGGGTTTGCCTTCCTTTGGACCCATCACCTGCAGGAAGGGCCATAAAAGTCAGGTGCATGATGCCATGGGCAGTGGCCGAAGGCGGGACCTTGGCGCTCTGACCCTGGCTTACAAAAGCTGGCTCTTGGGACATGGAGCATGACCTCTGTGGTGGGGAAGGAGCCTAAGCTTATGTGTGAGGATGAGAGGTACCAACTAGATATAGTTGAGCTCATCTTGATGCACAGCATGGGCTCTGGAACCGATCTCCTTGAGATGGGCTGGACATTATTCCGCTCTAGAGTTGAGGCATAGAGCTGGAGTGAGTTTACTTGTAGCCCCCCAACTTGGTACCTGTGTGTTGGAGTTTTCTTCAGTAGATGAGAGGGTGGCTTCCCTTCGCCTTCGGGTGGGGGGACGGACTATGACTGTTGTTTGTGCCTATGCACCAAACATCAGTTCAGAGTGTCTGGCCTTCTTGGAGTCTGGCAGGGATGCTGGAAGGTGCACCAGCTGGGGACTCCTTTATTTTGCTGGGGGACTTCAGTGCCCACGTGGGTAATGACAGTGTGGCCTGGAGGGCCATGACTAGGAGGAACAGCCTCTCTGATCTGAACCCGAGCAGTGTTCTGTTGTTGAACTTCTGTGCTAGTCATAGTTTGTCCATCAAGAACACCATGTTTGAACATAATGGTGTCCATAAGTGTACTTAGCACCAGGATGCCCTAGGTCATAGATCGCTGATTAACTTCATAGCTGTGTCATCTGATTTGCAGCCGTTTGTTTTGGACACTCGTGTGAAGAGAGGAGCTGAACTGTCAACTGATCACCACCTGGTAGTGAGTTGGATCAGATGGCAGGGGAAAATACTGGATAGACCTGGCAGACCCAAATGTGTAGTGAGGGTTTGCTAGGAACGTCTGGCAGAAGAACCCGTCAGAGAGATCTTCAACTCATACTTCCGGGAGAGCTTTAACCGCATCCCTGCTGAGGTGGGGAACATTGGATCTGAGTGGGCCATGTTCTGCACCTTGCTTGTTGAGGTAGCTGCCTTGAGTTGTGGCCACAAGGATGTCTGTGCTTCTTGTGGTGGCCATCTACAAACTCGGTGGTGGACACCCCGGGTCAGTGAGGCTCTCAAGCTGAAGGAGTCCTATCGGGCCTTGTTGGCCAGTGGGACTCCAGAGGCAGCTGAGGAGTACCAGAGGACCAAGCGGTCCACAGCCTTGACTGTTGCTGAGGCAAAAGCTCGGATGTGGGAGGAGTTTGACAAGGCCTTGGATAGAGACTCTCAGTCAGCTCCGAGGAGATTTTGGCAAACCATCAGGTGGCTGAGGAGGGGAAAGCAGCATTTGGCTAACACCGTGTTCAATGAAGGTGGGGTGCTGTTGTCCTCAACTAGTGACGTCGTCAGGAGGTAGAAGTAATACTTCTCGGATCTTCTCAATCCCACCAGCACATCTTTCATGGAGGAAACTGAGTGGGGATTTTGGGATTGGTCCGTCCATAACCGTGGCTGAGGTTGCCGAGGTAGTTAAAAAGCTCCAAGGCAGCAGGGCTCTGGGAGTGGATGAGATTCACCCTGATTTCCTTAAGGCTCTGGATATTGTGGGGCTGTCTTGGTTGACGCACCTTTGCAATGTCGCGTAGACATCGGGGGCATTGCCACTGGATTGGCACACTGGGTTGGCGATTTCCCTCTTGAAAAAAAGGAATTGGAGGGTGTGTATCAATTATAGGGGGCATCACTCTCCTTAGCCTCCCTGGTAAGATCTATTCAGGTGTACTGGAGAAGTGAGTCTGATCGTTGGTCGAACCTTAGATCCAGGAGGAACAATGCGGGTTCCGTCCTGGCCATGGAACACTGGATCAACTCTTTACCCTCACTAGGATCCTCGAAGGGTCATGGGAGTTTGCCCATTCAGTCTACATGTGTTTTGTGGACTTGGAGAAGGCATTCAATCGTGTCGTCGTTGTATACTGTGGGGGGTGCTCTGTTAGTATGGGATGGGGGGCTCAGTGCTACGGGCTGTTCTGTCTCTATACAAGCGGTGCGAGATTATGGTTCGCATTGCCGGCAGTAAGTCAGACCCCTTCAGGGTGGGAGTTGGACTTCGCCAGGGCTGCCCGTTGTCACAGATTCTGTTCATAACTTTTATGGACAGAATTTCTCATTGCAGCCATGGGGCAGAGGGTTTTCGGTTCAGTGGCCTCAGGATTCCATCTCTGTTCTTTGCAGATGATGTGGTCGTGTTAGCATCATCATGCTGTGATCTTCATCTCTCACTGGAGTGGTTCGCAGCCAAGTGTGAAGCAGTTGGAATATGATTCAGCACCTCCAAATCTGAGGCCATTGTCCTCAACCGGAGAAAGGTGGATTGCTTTCTTCTGGCCGAAGGTGAGTTTCTGCCTCAAGTGGAGATGTTCAAGTATCTCGGGGTTTTGTTCACAAGTGATGGAAGAATGGAATGTGAGATTGATTGGTGCAGCGTCTGCAGTATTGCGAACTCTGTACCGGTCAAGGCCGGATTAACCATATGGGCAACTGGGTAAGTGCCCAGGGACTCACAATCTCTAAGGGGCCCACAATCTCTAAGGGGCCCAGGGCAGTGAGAGCACAAGCACAATCTGGTGATCTACAGCTTTACTTGGAGCCCTGCGCTTCACTGAGAGACCGATGCATTTGGGCAGCCACGCCTCTTCCCAGCACGGCTGCTGCAGCTCTCGTGTTTTTTTTTTTGTTCAATCGGATCCTTGACGTCGCAGCCTGTCAATCAATCCAGAAGGCGTGTCAGCAACTGACCAATCGACAACCTCAATTTGTTGCGAAGGTAAACGCCCCTTACCTGCTGACAAGCCCGTCAGTTTTTTTTTAGAAACTTCTTGTTTTAATTAAAACAATAAGTTTGTGAGATGATTCTAGCAGTTTTGCAGTTTTTTAATCTACTTAATGAAGAATAGTATGACTTAAAATTGTTCATAAAACAGGAAGGAGGGCTTATTATCTCTCCTCTTTGAATGTGTTACTTTGCTATAATTACAACTATATTTATGGCATCTGAGAAAGCTGAGCTTTAGTTATCCACATAAAGTAAAATGGCATCAGCACCAAAAGAAGGAATGTTAAGTTTGAGATTTATCCAGTTTCTGGTCTGACCAAAGACTTTGTATTGACATAAAAAAAAATGCTTGAGGGATTCATCTTCTGATTTACAAAACACACACAAATCAACATTAAATGTAAATCTTTTTCAAGAAACGTGGCTACAGGATATATCTTGTTTATTATTTTTTTATGATTCTCCTTCACTTTAGGAGATTTAGGCCATTTGACAAATTTAGAATGAGCATAAGTCATACTGGTTTTATAATTTATATCGAAGACCCCAATGATGAGTAAAATAAATGGACTTGATGTTCCCTCGCCCGGACGTGGATAACCGGGGCCCCACTCTGGAGCCAGGCCTGGAGGTGGGGCACACGGGCGAGCGCCTGGTGGCCGGGCTTTTACCCATGGAGCTTGGCCGGGCACAGCCCGAAGAATAGATGTGGGTCCCCCTTTCCATGGGCTCACCAACTGTGGGAGGGGCCAAAGGGGTCGGGTGCAATGTGGGATGGGTGGTGGCCGAGGGCGGGGACCCTGCCGGTCTGATCCTCGGCTACAGAAGCTATCTATTGGGAGGTGAAATGTCACCTCACTGGTGGGGAAGGAGCCTGAGCTGGTGTGTGAGGCTGAGAGGTTCCGGCTAGAAATAGTCGGACTCACCTCTACGCATGGCTCTGGCTCTGGAACCAGTTTCCTTGAGAGGGGCTGGACACTCTTCCACTCTGGAGTTGCCCCTGGTGAGAGGCGCTGGCCAGGAGTGGGCATACTTATTGCCGCCCATCTTGGTGCCTGTGTGTTGGGGTTTACCCCGGTGAATGAGAGGGTGGCCTCCCTCTGCCTACGTGTGGGGGGACGGGCTCTGACTGTCGTTTGTGCTTATGCACCAAACGGCAGTTCAGATTATCCACCCTTTTTTGTGTACTTGAAGGGGGTACTGGAAAGTGCACATCCTGGGGACTCCCTTGTTCTGCTGGGGGACTTCAATGCTCACGTGGGCAATGACAGTGAGACCTGGAGGGGGGTGGTTGGGAAGAAAAGCCCCCTGACCTGAACCCGAGTGGTGTTCTGTTGTTGGACTTCTGTGCTCGTCATGGATTGTCAATAATGAACACCTTGTTCAAGCATAAGGGTGTCCATATGCGCTCTTGGCCCCAGGACACCCTAGGTCGCAGTTCAATGATCGACTTTGTCGTAGTCTCATCTGATCTGCGGTCACATGTCTTGGACACTCGGGTAAAGAGAGGGGTGGAGCTGTCCACTGATCACTACCTGGTGGTGAGTTGGCTCCGATGGTGGGGGAGGATGCCGGTCAGACCTGGCAGACCCAAACGTGTTGTGAGGGTTTGCTGGGAACATCGGGCAGAGTCACCTGTGAGACGGGGTTTTAACTCCCACCTCCAGGAGAACTTCGAACATGTTCCAGGGGAGGTGGGGGACATCAAGTCCGAGTGGGCCATGTTCCGTGCCTCTATTGTCGAGACGGCTTACCAGAGCTGCTGCCGCAAGGTTGTCGGTGCCTGTCTCAGCGGCAACCCTCGAACCCGGTGGTGGACACCGTCATTGAGGGATGCTGTCAGGCTGAAGAAGTCCTATCAGCCCTTTTTGGCCTGTGGGACCCCAGAAGCAGCTGATGGGTACCGGCAGTCCAAGCGACATGCGGCTCGGATGGTCGATGAGGCAAAAACTCGGGCATGGGAGTAGTTTGGAGAGGCCATGGAGAATGACTTCTGCACGGCTTCGAGACAATTCTGGTCCACCATCCAGCGTCTCCGGGGGTGGGGGAGGAGAGGCGTACACCACCAACACCGTTTATAGTGGGAGTGGTGCGCTGTTGACCTCAACTTGGGATGTCGTGGGTCGGTGGGCAGAATACTTTGAAGACCTCCTCAATCCCACTGGCACATCTTCCACTGAGGAAGCGGAGCCTGGGGAGTCTGGGTCGGGCCCTCCAATCTCTGGTGCTGAGGTCACCGAGGTGGTTAAAAAGCTCCTCAATGGCAGGGCCCCGGGGGTGGATGAGATTCGCCTGGAGTTCCTTAAGGCTCTGGATGTTGTAGGGTTGTGTTGGCTTACGCGACTCTGCAATATTGCGTGGACATCGGGAGAAGTTCCCCTGGATTGGCAGACCGGGGTGTGGTCCCCCTGTTCAAAAAGGGGGATCGTAGAGTGTGTTCCATCTACAGGGGGATCACGCTCTTAAGCCTCCCTGGTAAGGTCTATTCAGGGGTTCTGGAGAGGAGGGTCACGTAGAACAACACTGTTTTTTTAAAGAGACATGTTCTGACATGATTTATATGTTCTTTTGAATCTTATGTTTGTAAAGTTAAATTTTCTTTTTTTTTAAACTTGCAAAAATACTGTTAGGCAGAAAACAACAGTCGGCCGGAGGCACTACAGCATTGAATTAAGGGCAATGTAGGCCATATGAGTGGTAATTACAATACAGCTGGGGGATGAATGAAAGAAAACCATAAAATGGCGGCGTCTGTCCAAAAATTTTTTGTCAACTTTTTCACATCCACATGAGTTCTGTACAGTGATATTACTGTACAGTGCACAATCGTGTGTAAAAAAAATATATATATACAGTATATGCACAATATTTTGGACTGCTGTACAACAAAAACCGTGATAGAGCGAATCCGCGAAAAACGAATTGTGAAGTAGCGAGAGACTACTGTACTGGTTCTGTGCACCAGTGAGCTCTTGAATATTTAAGGGTCTTCAGACGAGTTGAATCCATTCTGATACACCGCTTCAATGATCTCAGACTAGCTCTAAATTTAACTATTCAGCATGGCAGAAGAGTTTAAAAATAAAGCCACCACAGCTCTACTCACGTTTTCACATGTACACAGCATATTTGAGCTTAATCTTATTGAGTCACGAGTAGTCATATCAAAGAGACCAGCTTTACAGAAAAGGCTCACCATGTTAGATGAGCAGTGATCAAACCCTCAGGGTGAGAGCTGATCAAGGACTTGAAAATGTCCATATTGCCGCAATGATGTGAGAGGCACAGCTTGCAGAAGAGTTATTAGTGGAAAAAGCATGCAAAACCAGAGAATTGAGCACCTGTGAGGGGATGTTTGGACAGTACACCTTCCTCCCAAGGCTGATTTGGCCAAGTTTTTTGCTGGCTGGAATGACCATCCCATCAGGACAGAATGTATCCTTTCCCCAAACCAGTTGTGGGGACCTGGGATGCTGCAACACCCCATCAGAGAGCCAGAGATGTCAAAGGAAAATGTGGCAGGATTCCAAATTGAGGACGTTGATTGGTAGATGTCAGGACTATCCCATCATGCCAACACAGATGTTATTGTGCCAGAAATGGAATGCCAACGATATTGAATCCCTGCGCCACACCATTAATTCCCTCGTGCCTTCATCCAGTTTTGGAAGAGACAAACTCTCACACACTCTGCACCTATATCACCATTAAAGACAGTCATCACTTGAGTCATGGGTCACATGCGGCTGTTTGGTTCCTCTGCAGTGGCTCGTTCAAGCTTTGACCAAAACTAACACAAAACTGAATTTTATTGTTTGTTATACAAACAAAAAAATAAAGTTGGTTTTAGCAGTTTTCTCTTTTCAGTTTTTTGGTCATTTCTTTTGCAAATATGCCATTAGTAATATACTCACTTTAACTTCATTCTTTGTAATGTAGCGGTTTTTCTTTAATTTTTATATCATTCTTCTATTTACTTTTCATTTCACATGATTGTCTATTGTTATGAGTTCCTCATCTGTGCTCTTTGTTTAAAATAGATCTCTCTTGAAAATGAGTCCTTGAGGCTCGGTGAGACTAACCTTTATAAATAACGGTTGAATGAATGTGCATTTATATTTAGAGTCCAAATACATTTAGGATCATATTTTAGTTTCCTTTAAGTGAGGTTACAAACTAGAAAGACCAAGAGCAGAAGTACCCATAACTGTTGGGCTTTAGAACGCACCTGTCTCTAAGCTGCACTTATTAAATATAAGATAAATCATAATTTTGTACAAAAATAAGATGCTCCGGGTATTTAGCCGCGGGCATCTGCCGTTCATCATCAAGAACTTGCCCTCAGTCTGCATGCAGATTTCTTGTTGTAGTACAAAAACCAGCCAGCAGATGGCGTTTCACAGAATATAGCTTGTTCTATTTCGTATAGGCTTCGCCCTTTAAGGCTGTCGCTTAGTGGGTTTATCCCGATATGCAAAGCATCGCACTGAAAAATTTAGTCCATGCCCACCTGCTGTGTGGGCCCCACCCGGTCCGTATAAATTACGTTAAGAGCGGGAAATCGGCTCCCATTTTTCCTTCAGCAAGCTAATAGCACTGTCAGAAGAACGAAGAAGGAAAGTTGTGTAGATGACCAACCTTTGTTAAGAATGCTTGGCCCGGCAGTCTACCTCCAGTCGTCCGATGAGTTCTCCTCCCCGAGGAGAAGCTGACGAGCAGTCTTGTTTCAAGGTAAGCGCCGAGGAATATTTCTCAGTGACAGGTCGCTACACGCTGGACAACGCCATCTTGTAATTTTCCTCTTATCGCCGACCCTCGGAGCGAATCGGATGGTTCCTCCGTGACAGGCGGCGCTCAGCTGCAGCCCCCCGCTGCTCATTCCCTCCTAGAGAGCGTAGTGTCGGTGGAGGGGGGCTGAGTGAATGCTCACCCCATCCCACCTCGTTTCGCATCGGCGATCACACCGCTCCCGGCCGACGGCGCCCTCTGGGGTTGCCCGGCGTAACCCAGGAGGCGGCTGACATGAAGGGACCTTTTTTACGTCCCACGCCTTTTCCCGCCAGTTCGGATGATCCGGCGGGAAGGTTGTTTTTACTAGGTTCCATTCCGGCTCACCGTCTTGATCCATCTGGCCTCGTTTTCCTAACAGGACGTCCTACGGGCGAGGCCACAGACGATTTTTCCTGGTAGATTGGGGGGGCCGGTCTCCACAGTCCGCACCCATCTCCAAAGCAGGGGTTCACCGAGCGGAAAGTCCCTCAGTGCCCCCTGGAGCCAAGCCTGACGGAGGCTTCATTGGAGCAAGATGACGAGGTGGACCAGCGTCCCGTGCCTCCGGTTAGCGTAACTGAGACGGTGACACCGCTCTCCAACTGAGCTCACCAGTATGTGTTCCTCACGGCCGCAGCGAACAACACGTTACGCTGTTGGCGTACACTTTCAGAGGCGGGAAGAGACGGTGGGCCCCTCTGACCTTCGGCTTGCTCCGCTCTCGTAGCGGCTGCTCGCTAACGACGCTATCGGCCCCTGCAGTACGCTCCGTCTACAGGGCAGCTGACGTCATCCCCAACCGGTGCGCCTCTTTTGCTGTCTGCCGCCCCGCATCGCAGCCGGAGACGAGGTCCCAGAGGCTCTCCTGGCTCGTCACTCCACCTTCCTCTCAGGAGAGCTGCAGGAGCTTGTTGGAGGTCCTCTTTTCATCAGCGAGAGATCATTTCAAGATGCTCCACGGCTGCACAACGCCTCCCCAGCTCTGCTACGCCAGCCCCTCCTGTCAGACGTCCCCGGCATCCGGAAGTTCTTTTTTTTTTTTTCCCGGACTTCGCCAACAGGGGGCCCTCTAGGACAACAAACAGAGCTCAAGGGAGGATAACCAGGTGTCGGTTTGCTGGAGATGTGTTGATGACACGATGTGAAATAAACATCATTTTATGATGAAGTGTCTTTTAGCCAGGCTGTCAGCATGGATTATCTGACAAGCGGCCCCATCACACACACTCATCACGAATGAGCCTTTTAAGGTTGTTTTCATTCACTGTCAGCGGTGCCAACACGCGCTCCCGCGGCATGAAAGCGCGCACGCAGCTCTCAGCGCCCGCCGTTCACGTCAACGTTAACGTGAGACCACGGTACGAGCCCAGTAACGTATCTCGCTCTCGGCAGGAGCAACATGCGTTTTTAATCGCAGTGGTGTCAAACGCGCGCTCCCGCGGCGTCAGCAGTTTCACAAGCCTCACAGCGGCTCCGCTCCTTCATCCTCGTAGAAGGTTTTCTGAATTAATACTGCAGCTCATGGAATCACTCAAAGTTCACGTGATTCGCAGCCAAGAATGAACGTGGTTCTGCAGACCAAGCCCAGTGGTAATCTCGCCCCACCGATGCCGCGCACTGCTTCCTGACCGCACCAGTGTCAACGCGCGCTCCCGCGGCAATCCTGGCTTAAGGCATCGCATGAATGAGGGCGCGCACACACGACTCTTCAGGGCACGTCGGCTCATACCTGCACCCGCTCCCCGAACGTTTACACGGATCAGCTGCACACAACGTGAGCACAGCACATGAGCTGCGTCCCGCAGCATCAGCAAACACACAACGATTTGCATGCTCGGGGGTGCGCGTTTTCTTTCTCATTCAACGCGCACCAGCTCACATCAGCATGCATGTGAGTTTCACAGCATAAATGCATGCCCGCTTTATAACTTATAAACGAGTGCCAATGAGCGCGCGCTCCAGACGGATGGGCGAACCGTTTTTCATCCGGGGATTCACGCTACAGTACAGCTCAAACCCCGGTGTGGAGGAACTCTGTGACGTTTTCTGTCATTTCTGAACATATCTCGTCCCCTCTCGCAGAAGTTCAGGAAATTCTGTTTCAAATGTAATTTCTAGAGTCTCAGAAGGAGAGGAAAACGCAAGGTCCCTCTCTCATCACTTCCTGGTCCCAACGAACTGGAAAGATGAGATTTATTCTAGATTTGTCAATTTTTGAACTGTGAGAAACAACACTCCATTAATGTGCCCGAGCCGCTCTGCAGCCGCCGCACAGAGCAGGGGGGAGGATGCTGTTTATCTGGACACCTGCTGCTGCTGAGCAGTTTGTACAGACAGGCGGCAGCAGTGCAACTCACGTGAACCAGTTGAGTGATATCAGCTGTTTTCCGTCAACAGACCTACGTCACACATGTCAGATTTCACAGAGGCACACACATTTAACAAGCTGTGGGGGCGCTGTGGTTCTCCACACAGCAGCTCAATTAAATGTTTTTGGAGTGTCGCACAGGTTCTTTGAATGTGACTCAACACTGACCTTGAACTGCAGAATCATCTGGGTTTTTGATTCACACAGACAGCAAGTGACTGTTGCATACATACTGGCAGGAGATGTATGCGCTCAACCCATGTGCCACTTTGTGAGACAGATGCTGTGTGGGGCACACCCAATCTGCTTTCCATTGAAGTAGGGTACATCTCATGTATTCCGAACAAGGAGCGGATGTGATGTCCAAAGATAGTCCTTTGTGGCACGGGGACCTGGGACCTTCCACCCAGAGCTATGGCTCAGACACGGCAGAAATCCTGCCAGCGCCTGTGGACGTGTAGCAACACGAGAGAATGCTCAATGTCAACTATAATTATCGTGGCGCCACGGGACGATCCACCGCTGGGGTGGACGTGCCTGCTCACAGCCTGTGGTCGTAATGCTTTTTTACCTTTCTCTCTCCCTCTGGTATCACGGTTTTCTAAACCGAGCTTAGGAGGAGGGACTGGCAGCTCCTCTGCCCCAAGTGCGTGAACGCATCATGGTTCCCAGGCCTACGACACTTGTTATCAGGGCGCTCGTGGAACCTGCCGTGGAGGGAGGACGCTCTCCTCCAGGCGGGAGGAAGGATCAGGAGTTTATCAGAATAGGCCAGCACCTGTGGTCTGGCCGCTATGCGGATCTTTTTTAGAGGATAGATCTCTCTCAAGATGTAGTGCGTACGATTCAGGATTCACCTGCTGCAACCACCACAGCGCTGTTCACATCAAGTGGTCAGTTTTTTCAGCACTGCGGTACAGAGAAAGGCGTAGAGGCCACTTCATGTCCACTGTACGACATGCTGTCCTTTTCTGCAGCAGTCGATGGACAGCAATCTGGTGTCAGCATGATTATCGTATGCTGCAGCCATGTTTTCTTCTTGTCTCAAAGTTGTTGGAGACAGAACAACCTTTATTCATCATCTGATGGAGCATTTTGACAGATTGAAATAGCAGCTGTGGGCCTGTTTGTGACACGAGAAAACGCTCAGTGTCAATTATGGTTTTCTCTGAGCCCACGAGACGAACCACCGCTGGGGGTGGATGCGTTTGCCCACAGCCCATGGCCCAAAATGTTTCTGTACGCGTTTTTCTTCACCTCCTCTGATTTTACGGTTCTTGAACCGAGTTCAGGAGGAGGGATTGACAGCTCTCCTGGTGGCCCCCGAACACGTGAGTGCACCATGGTTCCCAGTCCTGCAACGCCTGCTGTCGGGGCGCCTGTGGAAACTGCCGTGGAGGGAGGACGCTCTCCTCCAGGCAGGAGGAGCGACCAGGAGTTACCCAGAAATAGGCCAGCACCTTTGGGTCTGGCCGCTGAACGGATCCGCTTAGAGAGGATGGGTCACCCACAGGATGTAGTGCGCACAATTCTGTTTTCACGTGCTGCATCTACCACAGCGCTGTACACATCAAAGCGGACAGCTTTTCAGCGCTGGTGTACAGAGAAGGGTGTAAAGGCCACCTCATGTCCATTAGGTGGCATGTTGTCCTTTCTGCAGCAGCTGATGGACAGAAATTTGGCGTCCACCACGATTTAAACGTACGCTGCAGCCATCTCTTCCTGCCACGAAAGGTTTTGGAGACAGAACAGGTTTTAATCATCCGCTGATGAAGCGTTTTCTAAAAGGTGTACAGAGACGCAGGCCTGTTTCACACCCACTTGTTCCACAATGGGATTTAATACTGGTCCTACAGGTCCTGATCAAAGCTCCATTTGAGTCTTTGGATCAGGTTCCACTTAAATTCTTGTCTCTTTAAACAGCCCTGCTGCTGGCTTTAACATCCGCTAAGAGAGTGAGTGTTTTATCTGCCCTCTCTGTCGCTCCGTCATTTCTCAGAATTCAGGCTGACGGCAGCTCAGCTGATTTAAGACCAAACCCAGCTTTTATGCCTAAAACATCACTTTTATGCCTAAAACATCACAAGCTCTTTTAAATCAAGAGTGATATCGTTGGAGGGGTCCCCCCCCCCCCCCCCCCCCCCCC
>NC_056518.1:1408631-1415861 GCF_014905685.2 Nematolebias whitei
CCCCCCCCCCCCCCCACACACACACACACAGATCAGAAGAAGTAGCGTCTTTTCATCTCCTCTGTCCGGTGCGGGCGTTGACGTGTTACATAGCGTGCACAGCTGCAATGCGTCAACATTTGTTTGTGCATTATAGAGATGCATCTGCAGGTCGACCGTTATCCACCCAGTGCTTGTCACACTGGCTGTGTGAGGCCATTTCTGAAGCCTACAGAGCATCAGATTTAGAGCCTCCTGTCAACCTCGGAGCACACTTGATCAGGGGTATCGCATCTTCGACTGCTTTGCATAATGGTATGGCAATGCAGGACATTTTGCACTGCGGCCGCGTGGTCAACACCCTGCTGATTTATTTGCTTTTATCTACGTGATGTGATGGCTTGTTCCATGACACATTCTGTCCTTACTGCTCCAACAGTATGAATATTATTGTTTTCATGGAACTCCGTTTTACTCACATCTATCTGGATGCATTACAGTGTGAGATATTATCAGTCACAAGTTGTGATTGTTATTTTGGTTCTATTGTCACTAATCAGTTCACGACTATTGTTACCAATCAGTTCATTTGATTAATAATCAGCTCTCCTGTTATTATTAATCTGTTCATACGATTCAGCCTTAAACCGGTTGGTTCATGGCTCTTTTCAGCATTTTTCCCTCCCCGTTGAAGTTTTCTGGGGCGTTCATGCATTCAGAACGCATAGTTACACAACATGCGTCTGTACATGGCACACATAATTACGCAATGTGTAATTACGCACATGGGGAGCTGAGTGACGAGACGAGACGAGACAGGTTCAGAGCATCTCAGCAGAATTTGAGAGACGATTTACTGACTTTTCCTCCATCGAGCCTGTTACCAGCTACATGTGTTATCCTTTTGGAAATGTTGATGTGGATGACATTGTGTCCAAATTGGTGTCCGTGTTTCAGCTGGACAGCTCTGGTGTTGAAAATGAGGTGTTGAGTCTGCAAAATGACATTGGGATCAAATCCAGAGCATCACCTGGCGTGGATGGAGAGTTCTGGAGTCTGCTGTCAGAAGAAAAGTATCCTAACATCCGAAGATGTGCTTTGAACTTAACAGCACTTTTTGGATCTACCTACCTGTGTGAGTCTGCTTTTTCACACATGAAAATCATCAAGTCCAAAAACAGATCCACAATGAATGATGATCATCTGGAGACCTGCCTGCGCCTCGCAACCACCTCATACTGCCCAGCTTATGAGACCCTGGCCTCCTCCTCTCAGTGTCAGAAGTCCCACTAAGGTAGAGACACATTTATTTTATACAGCTTGCATAAAAAGTTGTCTCCTATAGACACATCATGTTCTGTTTTATTTACTTTAAAGAAGTGAGGAGTAGGGATTGATGAAAAATTATGTTTGTTGATAATGAGACTGGACGAGTAGCTCTCGGCAAATTGCCGACTTCAAAAGTAGCTCTTGGTTCAAAAAAGGTTGGGCACCCCTGTGCTATGGCATGTTCATTATTCCTGTGGTAACGTTCTTGTCCAGCAGGTGGCTATTAATCAACGAGTCACATTTTTCTATGCTATTTTAGCATTTTCCATGTTTATCTTCATGAGTCATCCGTAGAGTTTACATCATAATGTGAGAAGTGTAGCTTTTACTTATCTACAGCCAACAACTGAAGCGATGGTGAGTAGTTGTCACAGCACAAATGGTAAAGGCTCTCTTTAAAAATTAACTACCCCCTCCCATCCTCTCCTCCCCATTCTCTCCTCCTCTCCCCGTTTCATTGGTTCGACTGTGATATGTTCAGTTATTTCATTGATCAGATTTTTTAAAGCTTTATTTATACAGGTAGTCTCATCAATTCTCCCCTCAGGAAGGAGGTTGAGGAGCATTAAGTGTAGAACCACTAGACTGAGGAACAGCTTCTACCCTGAAGCTGTTAGACTCATGAATATCTAACCAGAATAATCACTGTGAAAAATCACATCATGTTGCTGCTGATTTATTTCAGGCTTCTGTGTTCATTCGTGCTCATCTGCTCACACAGACTCATGTTCATGCTGCTGTTCGGCATATTGTTTCTGTGCTACTAGTGCTTAGTGTGTTTTTAGTTAACATTTTTCTTAGTTCATATCTTAGATCTTATTACTGTTTTTTCTTTTACATTTCAATACTTTGTTGGATGTAACTGGGACCCTGTGTACACCATTGCATTCCACCACATGTACCATATATGTGAATGACAATAAAAAATCTTGAATGCACTTCTCTTTTGGGACGTGGGACCTCATGACTCAATTAGACTACCTCACTGGTTCATTATGGTTGACTGCTGGGCCCATGTCCTCAGGGAGGGATTATTCATAAAATGTATATTCATTATTAATCACTTTGGTTAGATGTTTATCATTATTATTTTTTTGTGATTAGTCTGTTCTTGTTAGCTTAGTTTACATGTTCATTATGTGTTAGTTTGTGTTAGGCCATTTAATAGTAACCATGAGTGAGCTAGGTAATTGCCATGAAAAGGTGTGGGGTTCACTCTGTGTGAGTCACGATTCAATTCAATTCAGTTTATTTATAAAGCGCCAAATCACAACAAAGTTGTCTCAGGGCACTTTACAGGAACATTCACATAAAAGACAATTAGTAAAGTTCTCTATCTAAGGAATCCAGCAGACAAGTTGAGTCTTGGCTTCATTGCAGTCTCCCATCCTGAGCAAGTACAGTGGCAACAGTGGAAAGAAAAACTCCTTTTAACAGGAAGAAACCTCCAGCAGAACCAGCTCAGGACAAGAGACCATCTGCTTTGACCGGCTGGTTGAGAGGACAGGAAGGAGAGACAGATGAACATAGAATGGTAGGTCCAGGTCCAGATATAGGTCCAGGTGTATCTGAAAGACCAAAAAAAAAAACACATGTTAAGGATAGAAAAAATAATTACAAGAGAACCCACCCCCAAGCGAGGTGAATTGGGCAGCTATATGTGAGCACACATGTGTGACAAAGATAAATGCTTAATGCTGCAGGAAACTTGTTAGTCCTTAAAAAAGAAAATTACAAACTTAATGAATTAGCTGCAGCATTGTATAAGCTGTGGGGTTCAAAGCATGTAAAAGAAAGTAGCGGCTTAAACAAAGTACAGTAATTAAAGCAAAGATCCATCAGAAGAAACTAGTGAAAGGAATGATCAATATGATGCAACGTACTGAAAATGGTATCACTTTAGCATTCACCTTTTTGCCTCAAGGGCCATAACAGCCTCATTTTTGTTAGTTACAGTCAAGTATTAAGATATTAGGCTAGATTGTGGCTTTATGAAGGAAAGATTTTAGTGCTACTAAATGGACTGTACTTATATAGCATCTTTCTATTTTATTGAGATACTCAAAGCTCTTTACAACAATCTGTGCCTCATTTACCCATTCATACAGCTCTATACTAGATCTATACAAAGCTAATGGAACAAATCATTCTAAAGAGACTAATCACAGCTTTAGATCACATTCATACAGCTCTATACTAGATCTATACAAAGATGATTGAACAAATCATTCTAAAGAGACTAATCACAGCTTTAGATCACATTCATACACTGATGGGACACACATCGGAGGCAACGAGGGGTTCAGTGTCTTGCCCAGGGACACTTGGGCATGTGACTGCTGGTGGAATCAAACCCCCCAACTCTTGCATTGGAGGACGACTGCTCTAACCACTCAGCCACAGCCGCCCGAGTCGTATTTTGTGATTGATGTCTTAAATACCTTAAAAACAACTCTTTTCATCTCTTTTTTTTTTTTTCTTGGTTAAAACCATTTGATATTAAACTCGTATAATCCCCCAGGGGTTCTGTCTCCTCCTTGTTCTTCCACAATAAATATTTGCATGATAGAACACAAAAGTACCCAACATCTAATGTGACTCTAACACTGACATAAATCACACTTAACTTGTATACGTTAAAATAGCATTGCACCCTGAGGTATTGACTTAAATGTAGAATTTTGTAAAGCCTCTAATTTTTGTTGGCATGGCCTACATAACTCATTGCATTATAGATCATTTACATTAGAAGCCAGGGAAAGAAAAAATCTGCATTGATGTCTCGTGATACCTTCATACTTATTACCCTATTAAGTTGCCCTTATCGTCCCTCTCCTCCTACAAACATCTCATTTTCACCGCCTTCCTTCTGCTATAAATGTGATTGGCAATCAGTATGAGAGCTCGGGAATCTGTTATATTTTGCCACAAAAGAGTGGAAAGCTGCTCAATGACCTGTCATGGGTAAACTGAACTTTGTTCTTATGGTCTTTCCCCAACATTCAAATATTTTAGTTATTGTCAAAGGGTGGTAACAAAGTGACTTGCTGAAGAAACTCTCTGTGAATAAACTCACATCTCCCCATCAAGATCACAAGATTCTACTTTTCTTTTGATGACTGTGAAGGACCGTCCACACGTAAAATTTTCTAAAGAATGAAAGCAGATCAGAGGAAAGATCTAAGTCCTAACAAGACAGACTGCAGTTGCTCTCTTGTGAAGCTTGTGACTTGCTTTTGTTAGCCAAATTAACCAGTAATTTTTCAGAAATAAACCCAGTAAAATGGTTTAACATTGTGCAGCATTACAAGTTTTTTATTTATTTATTTATTTATTTATTTATTTATTTATTTGTCATGTACCATCAGCTAAATGTAAAAGCTCAATTACTGTCACAGCCAACGTTACAACCAGGTTGAACATATAAAGATCAAGCTTACCGATATAAGATGTGGTGGGACATGCATATTTGTGATCATCTTTAGTCTAGACTTCTTTAGCTACCGATGAGACTTCTTGATACTGGTTACTTCTCCAATCTGCCTTTGATTTTCTTGTCTTCCACCTTGAGTTTTCTTTTTCCTGATGAATTAATTCTGCAGTCAATTGGTTTGGGCTTTCTTCTTGGTGAGTTCCGGGATCTTTGTTGTTTCATCCTGTATTGTGGCTCTGATGCTCTCTAGGCCTCAGGGTGCTGGACTTTGGGTAAAACTGCCTGTGATTCATAAGGATTCATTTCCTAACATCAGCACATAGATGTTCTGTGGTGAAAATGTCGGTGAACACAGACTGTTTAAACTCTGATCACTGATGAAAATGTCTTAGCAGCCTCCCAGGCATGAAAAGAATTATGAAGTCATAATCAGCAGCAGCTGTCAATCAGTTTTGCAAAGCCAATAACATACATTTTCAAGACTCTAATAAATAATTATTTCACAATGAATGTATCTTTATTCTTTATCTTGTAGCTCCCAGCTGAATGCATGCAGCTCAACAACTTCACTTTGTTTTCTAGAACTACAGACAATATCATGAAATCTGATCCACATCAACAGCATCATATTGTGAACATTTGAATAAGACAGTCTGAACCTTTAACTTTGTCACTCTTCATGTTCCTCAGGGGGAAATCAACAACCTTATTGAACTGATTAAAATACTAGTTTAAATATTTTAACACAAAAAACTAGTCCGTCTTTTAGAGCTCTCTGCCTGAAATAAATATATTTAATTAAAATTTTAAATTTAAACTTTGGTTGGCCTTGTCGCTGTTTTAAGTGCTCTATAAATAAGGTGGTATGGTATGGTAAATTATTTTTTATTTTATTTTAACACTTTAAGGATTTTTGTTTAAAAACTTTACAGTTTTTTAAATTGACAAAATATTTATTTTATGGTCAACAACCACATCCTCCTCTGTTCTGCAGAGCTCTGAAGTGATGCTTGGTTCTGTTGGCTCAGTCAGAGGGGTTCTGGATCCCCTCCTCTGTACAGAGTCAGACCTCCTAGTGGGGCTCGGTCCACTCTTCCTCTTTTTCCTTATCTGTTCAATTCACTTCAGTTTATTTATATAGCAACAAGTCACAACAGAAGTCATCTCAGGGCGCTGAACAGAAACATTCAAATACATAAAAAGTAAGTTAATGTTATTCATCTTCTAAAATGAGTCACGATCACCTTCTTCATCAACAAAGTCCTCTCTGTCTGACTCGGACAGTTTTTTCTCATTCATGATCCTCTCCTCTGCCTGAGAGGTTCTGACTCGGTGGTTCCGTCCTCCTCTGGGTCTGCAGCTCCTCATGTTTAAAATCATCTCATTGTTTTAGCTCAACCACACTAAAACTGACTAAACACTAAACTACACCCTTAATTCCTGCGTGCACATCTGCTCACAGACTCATGTTCATGTTTGTGCTGATGTTCAATGTTTTATGTTATGAGTGCTTGGTGTATATTTTGTTGATGTTTTTCTTAGTTCATATTTTAGATGTTATTACTGTTTTTTCTTAGACATTTTATTGTTGGATGTAACTGGGACCTTGTGTACATAATTTCGCTCCACCACATGTACCACATGAGGTGCGAATGACAATAAAGAGACTCTGACTCTGACTCTGACTCTTAATATAAAACCCAAACATGCTCACAAATCTCTCAGACCTCATGACTCACTCCTGCTCTCGCTGTCTTTATCGCACTTAACTTAATTCAACTTCCACATCTTTTTCTTCTTCTTCGTGTAGATTTTTTTGGTGCTTGACAAATAACTTCAAGCCTCTGTCAGAAAGGAAGGGGGAGTTTGTTTATCTCTTCGACCGGGGTGGGAGGTGAAAGTGGAGGGTGATGGGGGTAGGGATGCACAATCCACCGTTTTTTTGTTTTTTTTACTTCCGATCCCATACCTAAATCTAAATATCGGTTGATACCGATCCAGTTCCTATATTATCATCATCATTTATTTTATATGTGGCTGTAAAATCTCCTCTCAAGTACAATTTGTACAAATATATGCATGTATGTCCAAAAAGGCAACTTGAGGTAAGTTTTTTTAATGTTGGATAAGTTTTAAAGTTAGAATTAAATTCTAACACAAAACATGTTTCTTTTTATTTCTAGTTTTAAAGTGGATATTAAAGTGATTAATTTAAGTGATTGTTTAAAGTTATTTTATATTTTTTAAATAAGGGGCAGATATAAGATTTTTCTCCTTTCTGCACTCTTTTCATTCAATGTTTTCTTTTTGATGAATTTGTTTTGTTTCTTTTTAAATGAATGAATAAATGAATAAAATAAAATGTTAAATGTCTTCAAACATCTGCTAAGTTCATGGCATAAACCAACAGACATGTTCCTGTTTTTAGTATTTTACGTCACTTTATAATGTAGCTGTTTTTGTTTATTATATATATATATATATATATA
>NC_056518.1:1415961-1427532 GCF_014905685.2 Nematolebias whitei
ATATATATATATATATATATATATATATATAGTAATTTTCTGATCATGTTTTTTTTTTTATGATTGTCTACTGTTGTACTGATAAATATCTCCTGGAGGGTAAACTATATCTTGGCTGCAAGTATCAAGCTCTGAAATCCTTCGTTTTCTACAACTGATAGTGGTTGGTCATTAATTATGATGAAGTTTTGCAACTTCTCTGTAAACATTCGAGCTCCAAAGCTTCAGCGATGTCTTCTTCTTGTTCAATCCAAAGCAGGCAGTCTGAATTCGGTCAGCCGCGCTAAATCTGCCTCCTCAGAGACGGGCAGATTTAGCGGGGCAGATTGGACGCGGCTGGCCGGGGTTGAGCTGCCTATTTCGGGTTGAGCAAGAGTAGCGCCCCGCTGAAACCCTGAAGCTCGAATGTCCAACGTAAAACTAACTTTACCGTGGTTTAATGTGGCGTTATGGCTCTGCAGACATTGCACGTTGCTGTCTTGTTTTGTGGTGTTTTTAGTATAAAATACTTCCACACAGCGACATGTTTAGATGAAAAGTTTGTTAGCTGTTAGCCACAGTGCTGCTAACTCAGTCCTCACGTTGTAGCTGCTGCAAACTATGAAATGGATTTCCTGAATGTGAGGCGGGTCTTATTACTCTGGGCTCATGAGACACGCCTCAGTTCAGGAAATCCATTCCATAGTTTGAAGCCAACGTGTAGCGCAACCACAGACATGCATCATGGATCGGAAATCTTTGCAGGTTAGATTGGAAAATTGGTTGGTCACATTGTCACCGATACCCGAACCAGACGTTTTCCCGATACCGATATTGATATCGGGTCGGTGCATCTCTAGATGGGGGTGTTTTGTCCCTGAGACTGCCTGTCTTTGCTGCAGCCTCTCACTTTAACGCGCTTCAGATATGATGATGATTTTCAGAAAAAGTTATGGCATGGATTATTTGTCATAACTCTGGTTTTACTTGGCCTATCAACACATTTTTAAAACTGTTGCGTAGTTTAACGTCTGGGCTTTTGACAAATTAAAATAGAGTCACAAAAAGGCTGTGTCTTTTCCGCTAGAACAACTGAAATTTGTCATGTGACTGTCATGTGCCGACACATTGATTAACTCCATAGGAAGAAAGAAATCGTCGGTCAGATTAGGTGGCAAAATCGCCACTTACCACCTGTCATTGAGAAGGTAGAATACTATTTGGCCTTATTTATGCAGTTCAGGTGACATTCCAGTGCAATTTTTGTGTTCCTGGTGAGGTGGGTCAGTTTGACCTAACAACAAAACTTCAAGATACTGTAAATTTTAAGTTTAAAAAGCTATCCCTAAAAGAAGATGGTGTGAATATATTTTTTGTGAATAAATATGTCAACAGGTATATTGTTGGTGTACTGAAACAGGCCATTAGTAACTTAATTATTCCACATCTTTACATTCTGTTACTGAATGGGATGCGCAGGATGAGAAAGAATTGAAACTGGTCAATGACTGAAACCATTTAATTGTTGAATTTTCAGTACAATTATGGTTTTACTGCCTTGGCAGTTTAGATTCGTTGTCATGATGATAAATGTGGGTGTGGTTTATCAGATGATTTCCTGATTATACTGTATGGTGGGTCCCACCCAGTATGTACACAAGGGCGGCTGTGGCTGAGTGGTTAGAGCAGTCATCTTCCAATGTAAGAGTTGGGGGTTCGAATCCACCAGCAGTCACATGCTGAAGTGTCTCTGGGCAAGACACTGAACCCCTCATAGCCTCCGATGTGTGTCCCATCAGTGTATGAATGTGATAAAGCTCTGATTAGTCTCTTTAGAATGATTTGTTCCATTATTTTTTAAAGATCTAGTAGAGAGCTGTATGAATGGGTAAATGAGGCACAGATTGTTGTGTAAAGCACTTTGAGTATCTGGATAAGATAGAAAGGTGCTATATAAGTACAGTCCATCCATCTATTTACAACTGGCTGAAATGTAACCCCTAACAAGGGCAATGTTTCTACCATGTTTTACAAATGACATTTTTTTACCTCCCATCTTAAACAGGTTCAAATTAGAATTTATAATTTGGTAGCACATTTTATCACTTATTTTTTTTATTTTAATTTAATATACCTAAGTTACTTCTCTCTCTTACTTACTTGTTTATTTGTTTATTTATTTGCTTGTTGACAGCTGTCCCTTTATGAAGACCATTTCTGGTGAAGCTTTTAGACAGTCAATCTATGGAAGGACCATAAGAATATGATAGGGCCTGTGTCAGGGCTTCAACTGGTAGTTTTTAAGGAGGAGGTGATTTAAGCCGTTTTAATGGTACTGTACATTGTGCATATCAAGTAAAAGTTTAACCTGTTTAATTGTGTGTAGGTTGTGACCTATAGCACTTTTCACAGGAATAAAAACCACAGTACTTCACAAAATGAAATGTAAAATACATTTGCATAAAACACAAACTAAAACAGGGAAATTTAAAATAAAGCACAATAAAAACAAGTAAAAACATAAAGTCATGTAGCCCATACCTGTCTAAATGACTTTTCAGGAGCTTTTTACACGAGTCAGTCGAGTCATAAAGACAGAGGCGTCTGAGTGTTTCATTAGTCAAATCAGAATGAACTGTCCATCTTTCAAAAAGTTAGAAATAATTTTTCAGACACAAATACCATTAATTATAACTAATAATAATTTATTTATTGCTCTGATTTGACTTCTGTTGTGACTTGGCGCTATATAAAAAAACTGAACTGAATTGAATTTATGTATAATTTGTGTGCCATTCGGCTTAGTACACAGAAATTGGCTTTGACAGAATGGCTTTTGGGGTGGTGCACAAAGCACACCACCTCCTTTGTGAAGGGTTCTTCAGATGTATTTTAGTCTGTGTAGATGTGAAAAAAATCTACAATAAATTTTAATTTGTGTACCCAATCCATCCTTCCATTCATTATCTTCGGCTTATTCCTAAATCGGGTCGCGGGGGCAGCATCTTGAGCAGGGGGGCCCAGACGTCTCTTTCCACAGCCACTTCTTCCAGCTCTTCTGGGAGGACCCCAAGGGGTTCTCAGGCCAACCGAGAGACATAGTCTCTCCAGTGTGTCCTGGTTCTTCCCCGGGGTCTCCTCCCAGTCGGACATGCCAGAAGCACCTCCCAAGTAGGCACCCAGGAAGCATCCTTACCAGAGCTCGTGGCCATAGGTGAGGGGAGGAACTTAGGCCGACCGGTAAACAGAGAGCTTAACAATTTTTGTTTTAAATATTACTGCAGTTCCATGTTGTATAATCATTCCAGCCTAAAAAATGTTTTAAATAAATTATAACATCCCCAGATTAATATGGCATTCATGCCCGTGACTAGTGGATGTAAACCTCTGATCACAGCTGTATTTTTGATTTTATTAGCTTTATCTTTTTACTGGCAGCACGGTGGCACATTTGGTGGAGCTGTCGCCTCTCAGCGAGCACGTCACGTGCTATTCCATTTGTTTTTCCCAGTTGTCTGCAAGCCCTATGTTTTCCCATCTTCACCCCTTCATAATGCCCAAGGAGCTTTATTCCAAAGTTTCATCAAACACTAATATTTAGACACTTTGGTGTCCTACCATGTCTCTTCCATTACCCACTTCTCTTTTCTACCATGATAAAATGAATCTAAACAAGAAAGTGATATGTCAGTATTAATTTTTCAGTGCTTTCACTTGATTTAATTTTATTGCGCTTTAGCTGACTCCCACAGTTGTTACTTTAGAATTGGCACTAATGCTATTCACTTTTCATGTTCACTTTTGAGAGCTGACATTGTGTTTGAACCATGTGCTTGTTGTCTTTGTGCTTTGATGATTTGTGTAACTCCTGCTAATCCTAAGAAATGGTGCATTTCATTTTAAAGAACAATGTAGCCCGATTGAGTTTTCAGGTGATTGTCATGATATTTTAGAAGCTTAAGTCATGATTTAAATAGAGCTGCATTTTTCAATTTCTTCTGTCTTGAGATCCAGGTAAAAAAATAAAAAAGAAACATCTGGTGATACAGCCCCAAATGTGCACACCTAAACACACCAATAATAATAACTTGTCTAAGCATTCATTTTAAAAACGCCTTCCAATATATTCCAAAAAAGTTCTATCTGGTCCTCTGGACATTCAAAAAACCAAAAAACAAAACAAAGCAAAAAAAATATAGAAACGTTTCGTCTCTCATCCAAGAGACTTCCTCAGTCTGAGGAGCTGTATTCAGCTCAGTCTCTTAAATAGCACCTTCTCAGAGTGGATCAACCAGTTTTTCTGCTGACAACCAAAACTAGCTGATCACATGCTCAAGAAGGACCATCAGCCTAACAATGGATCATTAGCACACTGATGGCTGTTTACTGTTCACAGAGGGCTGAGTGATACTAGCAATCACAGCATTGTAAGAGGGGGACAATTGAACCCGGAGGCCTCCACCACTGTTTAATAATGGACGGTTTCTTTTCACAAAGATGGCCTCCTTTACTCCTCTCTCAAACCATCGTTCCTCTCTGTCCAGGATGTGAACATCTTCATCCCTGAAAGAGTGACCGCTGGCCTGGAGATGAGTGTAGACCGCAGAGTCCTGGCCTGATGATGTTGATCTTCTGTGCTGGTCCATCCTTTTGGCCAGTGGCTGTTTTGTTTCCCCGATGTAAGACTGATCACCCTCCTGACACTGAACAACATACACAACATTACTCTGTTTGTGCCGGGGGACTGGATCTTTGGGATGAACCAGTCTTTAATGTATTTTGGGGTTTAAAAGCCACTGGGACGTTATGTTTAGAAAATAAACGTCTCAGTTTCTCTGATACTCCCTCAACATACGGAATGACCACTGGTTTGGGTCTGGGTTCCTCCTTTTCACCTGATGGCTGACTGGAGTCCTGTTTGGGTTTCTTCTCTGCTTTCAGGAAGGCCCAGTTAGGATATCCACATTGCTCTAGAGCCTGTCTTGTGTAGGATTTCTCCTTCTGCCTGGCTCCTGAGCTAGTGGGGTCGCTGTCTGCTCTGTGATACAGAGTCCTGATGACTCCTAACTTGTGCTCCAAAGGGTGATGGGAGTCAAACTTCAAATACTGGTTTGTGTGGGTGGGTTTGTGGTACACCTCAGTTTGCAAATGTCCTCTATCAGAGACTGAGACCTCACAGTCCAAGAAAGCCAACTTGCCATTTTTTACATCTTCTCGTGTGAACTTGATGTATTTATCCACAGAGTTGATGTGGTCAGTAAAATGTTGGACTTCCTGAGATTTAATTTCAACCCAGGTGTCGTCAACATACCTGAACCAATGACTTGGTGGTGTCCCTGAAAAGGACGTCAAGGCTCTCTTTTCTACCTCCTCCATGTACAGGTTGGCAACAATAGGAGAAACTGGAGACCCCATAGCACACCCATGTTTCTGCCTATAATATCACTCCCCATATGTGAAGTAGGTTGACTGCAGGCACAGTTTCAAGAGTTGACACAGTTGTTCTGTAGAAAGCGTGGTCCTGCTGCTCAGAGTGGTGTCTGATTTTAATCTTAAACTGACCACCTCTACTGCATCATCAACAGGAATGCACGTAAAGAGTGATGTGACATCAAAAGAGACCATTGTTTCATCAGTCTCCATGATGACATCCCTCACCTTATCCACAAAGTCCATGGTGTTCTGTATGTGGTGTTCTGAGCTGCCAACTAAAGGGGTGGAGGCCTCCAGGTTCAACTGTCCCCCTCTTACAATGCTGTGATTGCTAGTATCACTCAGCCCTCTGTGAACAGTAAACAGCCATCAGGTGCTAATGATCCATTGTTAGGCTGATGGTCCTTCTTGACCATGTGATTTAGGTTTAGGTTGTCAGCAGCAAACTGGTTGATCCACTCTGAGAAGGTGCTATTTAAGAGACTGAGCTGAATACAGCACCTCAGACTGAGGAAGTCTCTTGGATGAGAGACGAAACGTTTCTACATTTTTTTGCTTTGTTTTGTTTTTTGTTTTTTTGAATGTCCAGAGGACCAGATTGAACTTTTTTGGATTTTTCTACCTGGATTATTGAGCAGCATCAGGATACTTCCAATATATTTTCATCATCATAGGGGATGCTGCCAAAATAGGTATGAAAAATAAAGTGGGTCAAGACAGGTATGATGTGGTTGGGGGTAGGTACGAAGAGATCTGTGACAAGCGGCTTCTTTTTGCACCCAGAACATATGGGTACATGGTGACCAAAGCTGCAAAGGTCTAATTTATCTAGAACCTTCAAGTCACTTAAAAGGTCAGTGTTAAACCAGCAAATCCCAAAGTGGTATATACAGTATTTGTCCATTACAAACTATTTTAGCATCTAGATGCAGGTTTAAAGTACAGCTTAGATGTTAAATATTCCCGTCATTTGCTGTTGATTATTATAAAATCTAGAGCCTTACCTGAATACCTGAATAAATGATACAGATCCACTCTGACATTTTACAGAAATTGATTCAGAATTCTTTCATTGTATTTGTATGATGTGCAACAATACCTTTTAAAAACAACAATAAAGGGATAGTCTGATCATTTTTTAAGTGTTTTGTCAAATAGTTCGAAATAGTTAGTACTTTATCAGCTTTGACTACAATCACATAACATGATTGATAGAATGTAACCATAGATATCTATTTGACAGAACATCATTTAAAAATATCCAGACACTCCCTTTAAAGTGTAGAACTGGCTGGATCATTTCACATTCTTTAATCTCACTTTCTCGCCTTTTTTCTACACAGCACACTAAGAGTTTGGTGGAGATGTTTAGTGTGCCCAGTTTAGCTGAAAGTTTGAATTATGTTTTATATTTGCTTTTCAATGTTTTTGAATAATCACTTCATTGATATTGGTACTTAGTCTAAGGTTTGAGTGACTGTTGTTTAAATGCCTTTTGCACCGTTTGTTTACGATGATCCCTGTCTTTGAGTCATGGAGTTCATGTTCAGCACGCCCCTTTATTCCTGGTGGAGCTGGTTCTGTTGACTGGGAGACCTTGTCAGTCATGTAAGGCTGGTGTATGTGTTCAGACGCAGAAAGTCTCAAAGAAAGTTATTGTTTACTCAAAAAGAACCACACTCGATGGCAGAAGATTTTTAACCAGAATTTTACTTGCAAGGTCAGATTTTATTTATTATTGCGCCGCTCCAGGTGGCTGCATGTTGGAGCAGCTCTGTTACTTTCATTCTGAGATTTAGCTTTAGGAAACTTTAATTTCTCTTTTTCTGGATGTAAATCACATTTTTTGGATGATTGTTTCCTCTGGTATCAGATGCTGTGCAGCTGGAAGAATTTTTACTGAAACTTTTTTAGTTTTGGACACTTGTTATGATGCGTAACCATGGCAACAAGGCAGTTTTCTACAACTAACAGCAGCTGATTAACATCTCAAAAGCTCAAATAATATCTCAACTACAGCCCCAAATCTCAAATGAGTTGAAAAGGATGTTCTGTGGACGCATTCTCATCTACCTGCCAGCTGTGCTCGAGTGCCTGACCACTGAGATCCTGGAACTAGCAGGAAACACGGCTCCTGACAGCAGAAGGACAGGATCGTCCCTCAGCACCTACAGTTGGATGTCCACAGCGACGAGGAGCTCGGCAGACTGCTGGGAGGAGTGGCCATAGCTCTGGGAGGAGTTCTGCCCAGCATTCAGGCGGTCCTACAGCCCAGGGGAACCAAGAGGCCAGCCGAGTCTGAGTGGATGGATCAGAAAGCATCTGCAGCCAGTTTCTTAGGATCCACTGTGGGATGGACCTTTACAAGAGATCCTTCCTGTCTACAGCATCAGCATCTATAACATCTCTTAATGAAATGAGGATAATGAGTTACAACAACAAATAATTTCCCTCTGGGATTAATAAAGTATTTTTGAATTGAATTTGAATTGAATTTTCAGGACAATTTACATAAATATACTTACAATGTAGACACAGGAGGTCCAGTCATGAGAAGCTGCCTCGAGCTGCCCCTTCCACTGGCTTTTATATCCTTATCAGTTCAGCTGAGTTCAATGAGCTCAGGAGGTGTCCTTGGAGCCAGCTGCATCCTGCAGCCTCACCCAGCTCTCTCCGCTAACCTAAGTGTATGTTCATGGGCAGAGACAAGATTCTCAGCCATAGTAATAAAAACATCCATAACTTTTGACCAAAAGGTCTCTAACAGTTACAATCTCCTCCATTACCACTTTTGCGGCATTGGAGTTAGAACTCCAGCACTTTGGTACAATTCCAATCATTTTTTGATCTGCGAGTTTAGGATGCAAAGGCGAAAAGCTTAAACACATTTACTGTTTTAAGAAATTATTGTGGATCCTGTATGATTATTACAGAGTGTATGTCAGCCTGTGTGTCATGAAGTGCTTTGTACATGGGGATGTTGGACACAAAGGGGCAGCTTGTCCTTATAATCTGACCAAGAGGGCATTTTAATTAAACCCCCCAGCCACGGCAGCATCAGTGGATGGCAGTGCTCCTCAGTGAGATGGCTGCAGCAGTCAGAAAGCACACAGTGAGAAGAATCAAATGAATATTACTGGTGCTATAGCTGATGGGGGGTGGGGGTGGGAGAAAATAGAAAAAGCAACAGCGTATGATCTGAAACTTTCCTTTAACGTTCTAACTTTACTTTATTGTCCTTGCAGGGACATTTGCATTGCAGCCAGGTGAAGACAGAAATTCAGTTACAAACTTCCCCTCTGTTGTTTTCACTCTTCAGTTTTCCTTCGGTGTGTCTAAACAGTGATTGAAAGCTCACTCCAGTGGCAACATTTTGAGAGATGCATCAATAAATAAATAACTTGATTTAATGTGTCAAGATGTACTGCGTGCTTAGTACCTTCCATCTACGTGGGCAGCAAAAGGATACAATGTGTGTCTTCGTGTTGGTACGTTCATTGCATCCAGTCTCTGCTCTTATTCCCCTCTTCCCAGAGATGGATGCTTTGAACACTGTTGTCTTTCTCCCTTTCATGTGTTTTATTCAGTCAGCAAAGTGCTTTTTTTTAACTGTTTTCAAATATTTTGTCCCTTTTAGTTTTTTTCCCCCATTTCTTGTTTGTCTTGACAGATTTTCTTGTGCATGCTCCTGATTTTCCCTCATTTTTCCACTTTCCCTCCTCACTATGAGTGCTCTCCTGACACAGTCAATCTCATTGGCACTCTGCTGCTCACTTTTGACAGTGCTCAACCACAATTCATCCAGACAACTTAAGTGAGAGTGAGTACAAGCATGTCCTCAACTGATTTGTTTTAAAAGTTTGCTCACTGACGCTGTGTTCTTGCGCAGCATTCAAAAGTATGGAGTTAGTTTTTGTGTTTTACAGGTCTGAGGAAGTACAAATTTGAGGCATAACATTCCATGAATTAATGCAAATCACCCACACCCTTTCAAACTGAGTTTTAGTCAAAAATCATATTATGCTATTAAGAAATGATGTTCTAGTGGTTTGATCAAACCTAGTAGGTGCATTACACACACAGTCTCATGCAACATTGTGATATGTCACAAGATGAGATAGTGCTCAGTGAATGTTGAATGACTCTTAGCTACTACTACACCAAACATCTCAAGGTCTGTAAAACTGGAGGCCATTTTATTTTAAATTAATTCTAAAGATTTGTTAGTTATAGATGTACATCCAATCAGTACTTGACTGTTCCAATAAAATCCAACTAGGGATTCATGAAATATTTTGCTAACAGACAGGGTTGACTCCGTTAATGACATTTTAAGCTGCAATAGTACATATGTAACACTCAGAGTATGTATTGGGAATGTTGCTCAGCTACTAGCTAATAGCTGTAAAAATGGCTGATATATTGTAATTTTAGTGTTTGTCAGTTGGCTACGGTAGCCATCCTGAATTGAGTTAACTGCAAAAGGTAATCAGTTATTGATACATACCCAAATTGAATTTTCTGGGTATTTTATTATGGCCGTCTATGGCCGTGGAACACTGGACCAGCTCTTTACCCTCACTAGGGTCCTCGAGGCATCATAGGAGTTGGCCCATCCACTCTACATGTGTTTTATGGACTTGAAGAAGACATTCAACAGTGTTCCTCGAGGTCCACTGTGGGATTTTTCCCCCGCAAGTATGGGATTGTGGGCCCGTTTCTACAGACTGTTCGGTCCTTATACAAGCGGTGTGAAAATTTGGTTCACATTGCCGGCAGTATCTTTCAGGGTAGGAGTTGGACTCCCCCAGGGCTGCCCATTGTCATTGATTCTGTTCATAACTATTATGGACAGAATTTCTTGGTGCAGCCAGGGGGCAGAGGGCGTCTGGTTTGGTGTCCTCAGGATTCCTTCTCTGCTATTTGCAGATGATGTGGTCCTGTTTGCATCATCATGACGTGATCGTCAGCTCTCACTGGATCATTTTGCAGCCGAGTATAAATTCAATTCAATTCAATTCAAAAATACTTTATTAATCCCAGAGGGAAATTATAAAAGTATTTTTGAATTGAATTGAATTTACAAAGCGGCTGGGATGAGAATCAATTCAGTTCAGTTTATTTATACACCGCCAAGTCACAACAGAAGTCATCTCAGGGCACTGAATAGAAACGTTCATATATAAAAATAATAATTTAACACTTTTTATCTGAGGAGCAGACTGTTTTGAGTTTAACTCCATCACAGAACTCTCATCCCAGATAAAATCAGCGCCTCCAATTCTGACGCCATGGTCCTCAGTCGAAAAAGTGTGGATTGCTGTCTTCAAGTCAAGGGTGAGATTCTACCTCAAGTGGAGGAGTTCAAATATCTCAGGGTTTTGTTCACAAGTGAGGGAAGAAGGGAACGTGAGAGTGACAGTTGGATTGGTGCAGCGTCTGCAGTATTGCGAACTCTGTGCCGATCAGTTATGATGAAGAGGGAGCTGAGCTGTAAGGCAAAGCTGTCTTGTTTACTGGTCGGTCTACAAAGTACAGTCCTACCCTTACCTATCACCACAAACTGTGGGTGATGACCAAAAGCATGAGGTCACAGATAGGGATGCACCGATTCACTTTTTTTTTTTACTTCCGATCCCGATACCTAAATCTGAATATCGGACGATACCGATCCAGTTCTGATATCATGATCATCATTGATTTTATATGAGGATGTAATAATCTCCTCTCAAGTACAATTTGTACAAATATATGCATGCATGTCCAAAAAGGCAACTTGAGGTAAGTTTTATTAATGTTGGATAAGATTTAAAGTTAGAATTAAATGCTAACACAAAACATGTTTCTTTTTATTCCTAGCTTTAAAGTGGATATTAAAGTGATTAATTTAAGTGATTGTTTAAAGTTATTTTATATATTTTTTTAAATAAGGGGCAGATATAAGATTTTTCTTCTTTCTGCACTCTTTTCATTCAATGTTTTCTTTTTGATAAATTTATTTTGTTTCTTTGAAATTAATGAATAAATGAATAAAATAAAATATTAAATGGCTTCAAACATCTGCTAGTTCATGGCATAAACCAACAGACATGTTCCTGTTTTTAGTATTTTACATCACTTTATAATGTAGCTGTTTTTGTTTCATTTATATATATATAT
>NC_056518.1:1447532-1449521 GCF_014905685.2 Nematolebias whitei
TATATACATATATATATATATATATATATATATATATATATATATATATATATATGTATATATTACGTACATTACATAATAACCTACATTTGATTTGATATTTAACAACTCTTTCAGAGCTTATGCTTACCACGCAGCTCTTTAAATTAAGCTGATGCAAATTATCTTCATGATTGAAGTGCTGTTAAGTAATATTAAGTTAGTGCTCCTTTGTACCACAGTGAAAGTCGTGGAGAGAATTTTTGACCTTGGGTGAAAAAGATGCAGAAGCTGCTGGATCCACAGGATGGACATCATGGCCGAGGTGTTTGACATGCAATGACTGAAAACCTCCTGAATGAGGATGATTGTAAACGTAGATTACACAAGTCCTACACCTTTTTAACTCCACTGCAATGTTCATTTACAACACATGGACATTCTGTATTATGGTTACGTTTTTCAGTACTCATTATAGATAAAACCTAAAAAATACAGAAATAAAAAAACTGGACTTTATTTGTAACTGAAGATGTGTCACTTTTCATCCGAGGCTCTTTCTCAATTGAATGAAACGAGGAGTGTGATTCAAGTTATAAAGCTGTGGTGTGCCGTCAGCTTGTATTATGGAGACTGACACATGCAGATCAATCTCCAGCAAGCTTACAGAACACCACAGCTTTATAACTTTAATCCCAGATTCCTTTTTTCATTGAATTGTGAGTGCTCCTCAGATGATTAGCGAAACGTCTTCAGTTTTAAAAAAAGTCCTGTGGTTTTGTTTTTATCTGTTTTGGGGGGGATTTGCCGTGTCAAGGATAACTGAGAATCTTCACCAGCATTGTTACAGGTAAAAAACAATTACTTCACTTATCTACACTATTGACGTAAAAAAACACTAAGCACTTCACTTTGATGATCTGATGGAAGCTCAAGACTTGAAAATGTTTATTTTATTAGAAATAAAGACCTGTACAAAAAAATAATTATACACTAATTATATATGCAACCTTAACAAGCTACATGTTTGGCTATTTGTGGTCTTACCTTGCAGGATCTACATTTCTATATATCAACTATGATCTACTCTAAATATTTTTAAACATGTCTGTTTGCCATGGAACGGGCAATGGATTCCAGCACCCCAAGGAGTGCCTGACTGAAAGCAGCACTCTGTTCAGCCTCCTGCCTTCGCTGTGCTGCTTCCTCTCTGCGAACATCTGCTTCCTCTCTCTTCAAGGCCATCTCCTCCCTCCTAATTGATTTCTCCTGCTTCCTCGCTGCTGCAGCTTGGCGTTGCCTCTCCGCAGCTTCTTCTTGCCTTGCTTTTTTGGCATCCTCACAAATAAAATGGAAGTGTTCCTCTCTCTGCTTCCGGTTCATCTCCTCTTGTTCTGTATGTGCAGAAACAAAGCTCTCTGCTGCACTTGTTGATCTGCGCTTTCTATTGCCTAGGAATAACACACAAGAAAATGGCTGTTAGATGATGAAGTATAGGTAGAGTTTTTAAATAAATTATTTACATTAAAGTTCCTGCTAATTTCAAAAGGTGTTTGTTCACAAGATCAGAAATGATTCTGTTCATAAAGCAGTCTAGTACTTTAATGATAGTAAGCACGTGGGCATAAATAAACTACATGTAGTCATTTACAACGGTTTGTGCTAATTTAGAAAAAGAACAGAGCATCGTTAATCTGAACAAAAATCACTACACCCTGTATAATTTCAATAATAAACTTCATAAATGAAAGTTTAAGTAATAAATGAATAATTAAATTTAACATTTATCCATTACAACTGAATAAACAAGTAGTTTGAATACATGCAAGGTGTTTTACAACAAAAACAAAACAACATTCATATCAACAGGATCAATGTCATGTTAAACACGATTGTTGCTTCTTCTTACCTAGTAACGGGTGCAGTTTGGTGCCGCTCTGCTGCGTGTTGCCCGGTGGCGTGCATGTGCCCGGTGGTGTAGATGTACTCGGTGGTGTAGATGTACTCGGT
>NC_056518.1:1449531-1480494 GCF_014905685.2 Nematolebias whitei
GTAGATGTACTCGGTGGTGTAGATGTACTCGGTGGTGTAGATGTACTTGGTGGCGTGCATGTGCCCGGTGGTGTAGATGTACTTGGTGGCGTGCATGTGCCCGGTAGTGTAGATGTACTCGGTGGCGTGGATGTACTCGGTGGCGTGGATGTACTCGGTGGTGTAGATGTACTTGGTGGCGTGCATGTGCCCGGTGGTGTAGATGTACTCGGTGGCGTGGATGTACTCGGTGGCGTGGATGTACTCGGTGGCGTGGATGTACTCGGTGGTGTAGATGTACTCGGTGGTGTAGATGTACTCGGTGGCGTAGATGTGCCCGGTGGTGTAGATGTACTCGGTGGTGTAGATGTACTCGGTGGCGTGGATGTGCCCGGTGGTGTAGATGTACTCGGTGGCGTGGATGTGCCCGGTGGTGTAGATGTACTCGGTGGCGTGGATGTACTCGGTGGCGTGGATGTACTCGGTGGCGTGGATGTGCCCGGTGGCGTGGATGTACTTGGTGGCGTAGATGTGCCCGGTGGTGTAGATGTACTTGGAGCTGGTGTGGTCGGGAAGGGTCAGAAGCAGGGAGGATTGGACAGTCAAAAGCAGAATCTGGCGAACCTTCATGTTCAGTGGGACTTTCTGCATCAAAATAAGAGTGGAAAAACAGCAACAGAGTACAGTTAGCAATGATGCTAACTAATAACGACGTAACCGTGTCAGCCTCGTTTGTTCAGAGTACTTTCAGAAAACGCAAAGAAACGGTTGCATGAGGAAAAGGAAATATGCTTAAAGTAAATAAAATACACTCACCATCAACTATAGATTCCAGAAGAGCAGTGGTCGTGTCTAGGCCACTCTCCCTCCCTTTGTTGGCTGGGCGTTTGCTGTAAATGGCATCCATTTGTACAAACCACTTCCAGTTTCTTCTGTTTGCTCCACTCCTACCGTTGTGGTCCTTAATCGTTTTGTAATCGCTTTTTAGTTTTTTAAGCTTTCCTCTTTGCTTTGGTGTGCGATGGAAGCCCTGCACCGCCATCTGCGCAGACACCTCTTGAAAAATCTTTTCATTTCGTTTCGTTCCATCTAGCTCGCTCTGCACTTGTTCGTCGGCCAGCAAACAGAGAAATGCCTGAACTTCAGCATTCGACCACGGTTGTGCCATGATTATTTGTTTTACCTTATAAAATATTCCAAAATAAGCTCCTCCGATTTCTTGTTGTCTGTTATGCGGGTGAAAAAGAAAATGGTGGATTGTGATTTCCGGTGGAAGACTGAATCTCCGCCCTCCACCAATGAATACGCCCCCTGACCAATCAGTGACCTACAGTGCGCTGATGTCACAACTAGACCCTACAAGAACCAGACCTGGGACCTCAGAGAATTAGGTCCCAAAAATGGGGTGGGTTCCACCGCTAAAGGCATTGTTGATAAAACACGCAATCAGCCATAACTAGTTACATAGGAGTACCAAAGGGCCCTGTGGATAAGGAGCTTTAGAGATCATGGTCCCCTTAGAGATCATGGTCCCCTTAGAGATCATGGGCCCCTTAGAGATCATGGGCCCCTTAGAGATCATGGGCCCCTGGGCAGTTGCCCAGTTGGTTAATCCGGCCTTGACTTTATATGTTGTTGTTTAAATCAGGTCTCTCTTGTAAATGAATCCTCGTGACTCAGTGAGACTAACCTGTATAAATAAAGGTTGTGTGTGTGTACGTGCACGTGTAAGAAGGTCTAATGAGAATGCATGCACTTATTTTGCAGGTAAAAAATGGGATAAAACCGGTCAACATATGATGATAATAATAATACATTTTATTTGTAGGCGCCTTTCTTGGCACTCAAGGTCACCTTACATTGTCAATCAATGATGAAAAAGAGGTGGCAAAATACAATGTTTCAGTGTACTGGACCAATTACTATTATTTCAGGGTAGAAATATCTAAATGTCCTTTCACATATTTTGAAGTCCTCAGTTGCAGTTTGACTCCCAGCTCTGCCTCAGTTTTCTAGTACTAAGGAAGTAATACCCCTTGAGATAATAAGCATATAATAAACATAATAAATGTCTCTGTTCCTCCTGAAGATAAACTTTGAAAAAGAATGAGCTTCATCTTTCACTTGTATTGCAAGCCTTGCTGGACTTTTCTTAGGCTTTAGTTTGTCCTAATTTTACAATGAAACAGCGCATACAACACGACTTTAACTTAGTGTAATAAATATCCAGTTCCACCCTGTACAGAAAACAAAAAGTTTATTCTTTGGTGCTCAGTTCAGATGAGGAACAGCTCATAGAAAATCTAATATAAGATTATTCAAGAGGTTTTTTTTGTCGTTTTCTGTTTTACAGATTTATTTATTTATTTTTGTTTTACTTTTCTTAGTTGTGCTTCTGTTTTATTTTACTCTTCTTCTTTTTTTTGGAGTAAGTTCATTAAGGCTTACTACAATTTATTGTATTGTTTATCCCCCATAAATTTAGAATATTTTTATTTGACCACTTCACTTGTAGTTTTGTCTTAATTTTGTCTCTGTGCTACTGTTTGCTCCTCTCTTGTCTTCTATCCAGCATCATTAGGTGATCGTAAACGTCCTCTTACCTGTTTTTATCAGCTGTGTGGACATTTTGTTGCTCTTATCTCATGCTTCTGCTTGTGTGAGAGTGATTTTCTCTGTCCTTTTGTTGTTTGTGTCTGTGTCAATTTGTGCAAACATGGTTTGTCACCTGATATAAAGATGCCGCCTGCTGTTGAATCATGAAGAACCTCAGTTGAGTCTTTTGCATATTTACCCATTTTTCCATTCTTCCCATCTTGCTTTCCTCCTCTCCAACTGAGCAGGAGCAGAGATCCAATTTAGATCTTCCTCTTCAGCTTTCTGTGCCTTCACCTGCTCAGACTGTAAGTGTGTACTATCCTGTCTTCTAACTTAGATTAAGCACCACAACACACACCATTCCCCTTGTTTTCATGCCTTTTCAAACCAGGATGCTGCAGTGGTTTAATAAAACCTCCCTTGAGATTATATAAGAAGTTGAGCATCCCAAAGAGACAATGATAAAAAATTGTTTATAATTTTGAGGGAAAGTCTGAACTCTAAGAGAAAGAAAATGAGAAATTCCTTATTTGTGCAAAATACAAACTTGGCCAAATAAATCTGATCCTGGAACACTAAACTACTCAAAGAACAAGTATTTTGTGTATCAAAGTGCATGCTCAATAATCCAGGTAGGAAAACCTTACAAAGTTAAGTCAGGTCCTCTGGACAGATTCTACATCCTCAAAATCCTGTTCTGTCCGACCATTTTTTAATAACCTT
This sequence comes from Nematolebias whitei, assembly GCF_014905685.2. Lineage (NCBI taxonomy): Eukaryota > Metazoa > Chordata > Actinopteri > Cyprinodontiformes > Rivulidae > Nematolebias > Nematolebias whitei. Next base: position 1,452,832 of record NC_056518.1, read on the forward strand.
TGAGTTTACATTAAATGACTACACAGTCACTGAGAGTAAATTTCATCTCAGCAGGTGCTTATCAGAAAATGCTGTAACCAAATTGAAAGATTATTTTTCATCAATGTTTCCTCTGTCTTGCAGAGTAATGCATCAGAGAACAGAGACTTAGATCATCTGGTTGATAATTTTGCAACTTCATTGCAAACTTCACTTGATAAAATTGCTCCACTGAAAAAGAAAGTAATCAATCAGAGGAAACTGGCTCCTTGGTTCAATTCTGAGTTACGTACAGGCTTCTAGAAAGCTGGAAAGAAAATGGTGCTCCACTAGCATTAATTTTTTTTATTTACCTTGGAGAGATAGCCCTATAACTTGAAAAAAAAAAGTCTCCGTAAAGCTAGAACTTTATATTATTCATCTTTAATTGATGAGAATAAAATAACCCCAGGTTTCTTTTCAGTCCTTTTCAGCTAGTCTAATGAAAAATTCTATATCTGTTGAACCATGTATCCCTACAACTATAAGTAGTGATGACTTCATGAGATTCTTTATAAATAAAATTATTTCAATTAGAGATAAAATTCAAACCATCCTTCCTACTATCACCAACTATAGACCTATATCTAATCTAACTTTCATCTCAAAAATTCTAGAGAAAATAGTTGCAGGTCAGTTGCGTGAACATCTACAAAGAAATAATCTGTTTGAAGAGTTTCAGTCAGGGTTTAGAGCTCATCGTAGCACAGAAACAGCACTAGTAAAAGTCACTAATGATATTCTCATGGTCTCAGACAATGGACTTGTGTCTACTGGTCCTGTTAGACCTCAGTGCTGCATTTGATACAGTTGATCACAATATTTTACTACAGAGACTGTTGAGGTCCTAAGTCTGCTTTGATGATCTCCCCCTGGTATAATTTAGATTTATAGTTGAACTTAGTTAAATTAAAAAAGCCTTTAGGTTGATGTTTGTTCTCGTTAAAGGACTTATTAGAAATAAGGAAATATTTTCCCACTGACAGCAGAAAGTGTCAGGGTTGGTTTTAAAGCTGGCAGTAACTTCTAACAGTTACAATTGTAAATAATACAAAATACCACAGTTACAACAAGACTTGAATATGATATTGGGATTACAGGAACGGCTCTAAAATGGTTGAAATCATATTTATCTGATAGATTCTAATTTGTAAATGTAAATAATGAATCTTCATACATCGAAGTTAGTCATGTAGTTCCTCAGGGATCAGTGCTTGGACCATTACTCTTTACTTTATATATGCTTCCATTAGGTAAAGTTATTAAACAACATGGGATAAATTTTCATTGTTATGCTGATGATGCACAGTTATATTTGTCCATTAAACTCAATAAATCCAATCAGTTACGTAGACTACAAGCATGTCTTAAAGGCATAAAAACCTGGATGACCCTTAATTTTCTGCTTTTAAACTCAGACAAGACTGAGGTTTTGGTTTTTGGACCTGAGCACCTCAGGAATGAATGTTTCAGTCTTTCTCCCTCCTTAGATGCATTAATCTGTCCTCCAGCTCTAATGTTAAAAATCTTGGTGTTATTTTTGATCAGGACATGTCTTTTATCCCCCACATTAAAAACGTTACTAGAACCTCCTTCTTCCACCTGCGTAATATCACTAACATTAGAAACATCTGATCTAAAAATGATGCAGAAAAACTGGTCCATGCATTTGTCACGTCTAGACTGGACTATTGCAATGGTTTATTATCTGGATGTCCAAATTCTTCTTTAAAACGTCTTCAGTTGATCCAAAATGCTGCTGCCAGAGTCTTAACTGGAGTTACTGGGAGAGATCATATCTCTCCAGTTTTAGCTTCTCTCCATTGGCTCCCTGTCAAATCCAGAATAGAATTCAAAAGCTTACTTCTAACCTACAAAGCTCTCAACAACCTAGCTCCATCTGATATTACAGATCTTATTGTTCCATATTTTTCTAACAGAGCACTTTGATCTCAGACTGCAGGTTTACTTGTGGTTCCTAGAGTTTCCAGCAGCAGAATGGGAGGAAGATCTTTCAGTTCTCAGGCTCCTCTCTTGTGGAACCAACTTCCAGTTTCTGTCTGTGAGGCTGACACATTGTCCAGTTTTAAGACTGGGCTTGAGACCTTACTTTTTAATAAATCCTATAGTTAGGGTTGGCTTCTTATGCTGCTATAGGCTTAGACTACTAGAGGACAAATTGACCTCATTTCTTAGAATGAATTTTTACTATTGAATAGTTTTCATTTGATACTATTTCTATCAACATGTGATTCTCAACCTGCCATTGTGTAGCTGTTCCTCTCAAACCCAGCTGGTCGAAGCAGATGGCCGCTTGTTCTGATCCTGGTTCTGCTAAAGGTTTCTTCCTCATGGGAGAGTTTTTCCTTTCCTTTGTTGCCTTTGTGTTTGCTCAAGATGAGAGTTCTGCTATGGAGTTAAATTCAAAGCAGTCTGCTCATCAGATAAATAATTTTTCTGTTCAGTGCCCTGAAATTACTTCTGTTGTGACTTGACATTATATAAATAAACTGAACTGAATTGAATTGAATTCTTGTTGAAACATTTCATCTTTTATCCAAAATACTTCTTCAGTCTGAGGAGCTGCAATAAACTTAATCTTATAAATATCACCTTCTCATAGTGGCTCAACCAGTTTAATGGTGACATCCAGATCTAGATGTTCACATGAAAATGGAAGACCATCTATGCAAAGATCAGCATCATCAGGCCAGTACTCTGCGGTTTACACTGGTCTGCAAGCCGGCAGTCACTCTTTCAGGGATGATGATGTGCACATCCTTGATAGAGAGGAATGATGGTTTGAGAGAGGAGTGAAGGATGCCATTAGGGATGAAACGGTACGCTAAATTCATGGTTCGGTTCAGTTTCAAGGAGGGCTCGGTTCTGTTAATTTTTGGTACAAAAAAGGCCAAAATAAAGAGTTACAAAATGTTTATTTTGAAAATATGCCAAGTAAGCAATATGTTATAAAAATAAATAAAAGTGACCCATTTGGATGATATTTTAAATAAACTGCACTCTTTACAATAAATAAACTATGCTAACAATAATAAAAATCTTAATAAATACAATAACAGTCAGAACCAGAACAATAAGAGCAACAGACTGTTCACAATCTAACTAATCAAGTTTAAAGTTTTTGACCAAAAAAAACAACTTGTGCACATTTTCTGCCAAAAGCTCAGATCTAGTTGCAGTGATAATATGACAAGTGACCCTGACGCTGGCTGTCTGACCTCAAAGATCTGGAGCGGGCGGGGAAACTTAGCATCTCAGTTATATAAGGAGAAGCAAGGCCATTCAGAGCTTTAAAAACAAACAATAAAAGTTTAAAATCTATTCTAAAATGGACAGGGAGCCAATGTAGTGAGAATAAAACAGGTGTGATGTGGTCCCATCTAGGAGTGTTGGTGAAAAGGCGCGCTGCTGCATTTTGTACAAGCTGGAGGCGACTCAGTGATGACTGTGGTACACCGACATACAGAGCGTTACAATAATCGAGCCTAGAACTGATAAAAGCATGAACAGCTTTCTCCAGGTCGCGACAATTTAAAAAGGGTTTGACCTTTTTTAAAAGGCATAAATAAAAGAATCCTGACCGGACAACAGAGGCAATATGTTTGTCAAAGTGGAAAGCCTTATCAAAGGTCACCCCAAGGTTTTTCACACAGTCACTGAAGTTAATGTCCAAATTTCCCAGGCCAGTTGCATCTTTGTCACCAAATAAAATCCATTCTGTTTTACTGTCATTTAAAACCAGGAAGTTCTTGTTCAGCCAATGTTTGATTGCAGAGATGCAGTCAAAGAGAGAAAGCATTGGGTTATTGGATCCTGGCCTTAATGGTAAATAGATCTGTAAATCATCTGCATAAAAATGAAAGTTGACATTGTGTTGTCTTATAATAGATCCAAGTGGCAACATGTACAATGAAAAGAGCAAAGGACCCAAAATGGAACCCTGGGGCACCCCACACAGAAGAGGGGCTGTAGAGGAAGAGGAGCCATTGAACAAGATAGAAAAGGTTCTATCAGATAAATAGGACGTGAACCACTTCAGAGCAGTACCACAAATCCCAACAAAATCATGGAGGCGAGACAGAAGGACAGAGTGGTCCACAGTGTCAAAGGCTGCTGTAAGGTCGAGGAGCACCAGAGCTACTGGGCACCCAGAGTCAACTGACTGAGCTATGTCGTTATGAACTTTCAATAATGCAGATTCTGTGCTATGTCGGGATCTAAAACCAGATTGAAATTTATCTAGGATTGTGCTTTTTTCCAGAAAAGGCTGAATTTGCGTAAGAACAAAGTCACTCAGTGTCACTCAGCCCTCTTTGAATAACAAGCGGTCATCATGGCACTAATGATCCGTCGTTAGGCTGATGGTCCTTTTACATGTGAACAGCTAGTTCTGGATGTCACCATCAAACTGGTTGATCCACTAACTCCTCAGACTGACAGTCTTTTGGATAAAAGACAAAACATTTCATCCATCCATCCATTTTCTTCCGCTTATCCGGGGTTGGGTCGCTGGGGTAGCAGCTTAAGTAGGGAGGCCCTGACTTCCCTCTCCCCAGCCACTTGGGCCAGCTCCTCCGGGGGAATCCCGAGGCGTTCCCAGGCCAGCCGAGAAACATAGTCCCTCCAGCGTGTCCTGGGTCTTCCTTTGGGCCTCCTTCCGGTAGGACGTGTCTGGACCACCTCACCAGGGAGGCGTCCAGGAGGCATCCTTAACAGATGCCCAAGCCACCTCAACTGGCTCCTCTCGACGTGGAGAAGCAGCGGCTCTACTCTGAGTCCCTCCCGGATGATCGAGCTTCTCACCCTATCTCTAAGGGAGAGCCCAGACACCCTGCGGAGAAAACTCATTTCGGCCGCTTGTATCCAAGATCTCATTCTTTCGGTCACAACCCAAAGCTCATGACCATAGATGAGGTTAGGACCTCCTCCCTGACCCAGAGAGGGCACTCTACCCTTTTCCGGCTCAAGACCATGGCCTCGGATTTGGAGGAACTGATCTTCATCCTGGCCGCGTCGCATTCGGCTGCGAACCGCTCCAGCGAAAGCTGTAGATCACGATCTGATGAAGCCAATAAGACCACATCATCTGCAAAAAGCAGAGACGCAATCCTATGGTCACCATAACGGATCCCCTCAACACCTTGGCTGCACCTAGAAATTCTGTCCATTAATGTTATGAACAGAATCGGTGACAAAGGGCAACCTTGGCGGAGTCCAACTCTCACCGGGAACAAGTCGGACTTACTGCCGGCGAGGGACGTGGTCGAACGCCTTCTCCCAAGTCCACAAAGCACATGTAGACTGGTTGGGCAAACTCCCACGCACCCTCCAGGACCCTGCTGAGAGTGTAGAGCTGGTCCAGTGTTCAACGGCCAGGACGAAAACCAAACTGCTCCTCCTGAATCCGAGGTTCGACTATCCGACGGACCCTCCTCTCCAGAACCCCCGAATAGACCTTACCAGGGAGGCTTAAGAGTGTGATTCCCCTGTAATTGGAACACACACTACAGTCCCCCTTTTTGAATAGGGGGACCACCACCCCGGTCTGCCAATCCAGGGGAACTTCCCCCGATGTCCACGCAATATTGCAGAGTCGCGTAAGCCAACACAACCCTACAACATCCAGAGCCTTAAGGAACTCAGGACGAATCTCATCCACCCCTGGGGCCCTGCCACTGAGGAGCTTTTTAACCACCTCGGTGACCTCAGCACCAGAGATTGGAGGGCCCGACCCAGAGTCCCCAGGCTCCACTTCCTCAGTGGAAGACATGCCGGTGGGATTGAGGAGATCTTCAAAGTATTCCGCCCACCGACCCGCAACATCCCGAGTTGAGGTCAGCAGCACACCACTCCCACTATAAACAGTGTTGGTGGCGTACCGCTTTCCCCCCCTGAGACGCCGGATGGTGGACCAGAATCGCCTCAAAGCCGTGTAATTCTCCACGGCCTCTCCGAACTCCTCCCATGCCCGAGTTTTTGCCTCAGAGACCACCCGAGCCGCATGTCGCTTGGACTGCCGGTACCCATCAGCTGCTTCCGGGGTCCCACAGGCCAAAAAGGCCCAATAGGACTCCTTCTTCAGCCTGACAGTATCCCTCACCAACGATGTCCACCATTGGGTTTGAGGGTTGCCGCCGCGACAGGCACCGACAACCTTGGAGCTGCAGCTCCAGTAAGCCGCCTCGACAATAGAGGCATGAAACATGGTCCACTCAGACTCAATGTTCCCCACCTTCCTCAGAACATGTTTGAAGTTCTCCCAGATGTGGGAGTTAAAACTCCGTCTCACAGGAGACTCTGCCAGACATTCCCAGCAAACCCTCACAATACGTTTGTGTCTGCCAGGTCTGACCGGCATCTTCCCCCACCATTAGAGCCAACTCACCACCAGGTAGTGATCAGTGGACAGCTCCGCCCCTCTTTTCACCCAAGTGTCCAAGACATGTGGCCGCAGATCAGATGAGACGATGACAAAGTCGATCATCAAACTGCGGCCTAGGGTGTCCTGGTGCCAAGAGCACATATACCATTCCATACCACTTTATTTATAAAGCACTTAAAACAGCTACAAAGCCAACCAAAGTGCTGTACAGACAAAACAACAGGTAACACACAAAGCAAAATACAAAATGAGGTAAATCAGAATATAGACAAAAAACGATGCAGATAATGACGACAAACCAGTGTGGAGCATACAGGATCAAAACACAGATCATCTTGTGTTGAAAGCTACTGAATAGTAGTGAGTTTTTAAACGGAACTTGAAAACCGAGAGGGAGGGGGCCTGTCTGACAAGCAGAGGTAACTCGTTCCAGAGTCTTGGTCCTGCTACAGAGAAGGCCCTGTCACCTCTGTGCTTAAGTCGAGTTCCTGGAACTGTGAGGAGCAACTGGTCCGCTGACCTCAGGGAGCGTGGTGGGACAAACGGTTGTAGCAGATCAGAGAGATTGGGGGGGTGGGGGCACTGTTCAGTGATTTGTAGACATCAATCAATCAACCTTTATTTATACAGGTAAATCCCATTGAGCCTCGAGGACTCATTTACAAGAGAGACCTGATTTCAACAAAGAAAGATGACAACAATGGACAACAGCAACAACAATAAGCAGTTATAAAAACTCATACTACAGTTTTTTTTTTTTTTTTTTTTAACAAATAGGATGGCTAAAAGGAAAAAGGTAACAAAACAAAAAAACAGCTAGATTCCAAGACAAATGTATAAAACTAAAAACAGGAACATGTCTGCATTGGACCCCGCCAGGAGTCCAACAGATTCTTAAAGCCACTTAGAGAGGTCAAGGTCGAGAGCTTCAAATCTTTACACATACATGAGTATTTTGAACTGGATTCGAAAGTGAACCGGTAACCAGTGCAGTGAGGCCAAAACTGGTGTAATGTGCTCTCTTTTGCCTGTACTGGTTAAAAATTGGGCTGCTGCATTCTGGACCAGTTGTAGTTGTGCAATGGAGGTCTGACTGATACCAGACAGGAGTGAATTGCAGTAATCAAACCTAGATGTAATGAATGCATGTATTACTGTCTCCAGGTTATTTTTGGACAATATGGGCTTCAGTTTAGACAGCCGCCTCAGTTGGAAGAAGCATGATTTAACGATCATGTTTACATGATTGTTAAGCTTCAGGGAAGGGTCCATTATCACGCCCAGATTAGTGACTCTTTGTTTTTCTGACAGGGTTAGAGTGGAAAGGTCGATGCAGTGGTTTGTGATCGTGTCGTTGGGAGGGAACAACATGACTTCAGACTTCTTTTCATTGAAACTTAAGAAGTTTAAAGCCATCCAGTCCCTGATGTCAGTCTGGCAGTTGAGCAGAGGTTGAATAGAGCATGTACCATTGTGTCTTGGTGGAAGTAAATTTGACAGTCATCGGCATAGGAGTAGAAGGGCATGTTGTGTTTCTGGAAAATAGCACCAAGCGGCAGCAGGTATAAAGAGAATAGGAGGGGACCCAGGATGGACCCCTGCGGAACCCCCCATTTAAGCTCTGCCGCTGCGGAACTAAAATCCTTGATGGAGACACAAAAGGATCTGTCAGCGAGGTAAGATCTGAACCAATTGAGGGCTGATCCTGTGACGCCCACCCACTGCTCCAACCTAGCAATGAGGATCTCATGGTCGATGGTGTCAAAGGCGGCTGTGAGGTCCAACAGGACAAGCAGCACAGAATCACCGGTATCTGTGAATCTGAAGATGTCGTTAAAGACCTTCAGCAGGGCAGTTTCAGTGCTGTGGAGAGGTTTAAAGCCAGATTGGAAAAGCTCTAAGATGGCGTGATCCTCCAGGAAGCACTTCAACTGGGACTCAACTGTTTTCTCCAGTTCTTTAGAAACAAATGGGAGTTTGGAGACAGGCCGGTAGTTGGAAACAACTGAGGGGGTCATGGTTTGGTTTTTTCAGGAGGCTGGACAGCAGCATGTTTAAAGGATTTTGGCACCATGCCAGTGGATAAACTACTGTTTACTATGGCAAGAATGGACGGACCTAGAGTTGGAAACACCTCTTTTAGTAGTCGAGGGGGGACCACATCAAAGGGGGAGCCAGAAGGTTTCAAGCTGCACATGACCTGCTCTAGAGAAGATAGAGTGATGGGTTCAAAATGGTCAAATGGAGCTACAGACTGAGGTGGGATGGATGGGTCATGAGTTGGAGGGGAAATGAGAGCCTTGGTGGTTGCAATTTTTTCCAAAAAGAAATGTAAGAAGTTGTCGCACAGCTCAGTCGAGGCTTCCAGAGGTGATGGTTCAGTGAGGTGGAGAACAGAGTTTAGGGTGGAGAAGAGGACACGTGGGTTGTGAGAGTTTGAGGTAATTATATCAGAGAAGAATTTTGATTTAGCAGCTTTTACTGCTTTCTGATAACGGCGCCAACTCTCTTTAAGTATTTGAAAAGAGACCTGCAGCCTGTCTTTCCTCCACTTTCGCTCCGCCCTCCTACATTACTGCCTACAGCCTTGGTGACGTCACTCAGCCAAGGTTCTGCTCTCAGTTTTGATTTTTTGGTTTTAACAGGTGCAACATGATCCATAGTCTTTAAGCAGACAGAGTTGAACTGGGATGTCAGCTCCTCAGTGGTGGTGAGAAACACTGGGGCCTGAATTATCATTTCAGAGTTATAAACATCTGTGAAACGTGTGGCTTAAGTGGTTAATGGTCCGAGTCCTACGTGCAGGAATGCAAGACTTAGGAGTTAGATGGGGGAGGGTGAACTCAAACCGGTCTGGCATGTGGTCTGAAAAAACTATCACCAATAACAAGATTATTTTAAGTCATATCATGAGTTAAAACAAGGTCCAGTGTATGTCCACACTCTTGGGTGGGACAGTTTACATGCTGAGTTAAATTAAATGAGTCCAATAGATCTAAAAAGTCCTTAACCAAGGGCTTCTCAGGACAGCACACGTGCAAATTAAAGTCCCCAATAATGAAAAGATGCTCATATTTTGGTGTGATTTCAGCCAAGAAGTCAGAAAACTCATTTATGAAATCCTTAGATTGAGGTGGGCGGTAGACAAGTGCAAATAACGTCGCAGGTGAATGTCCGAGTTCAAAGATGCTCAGCTCAAAGCTGGCGCTGGAAACTGGGATGAGCAGTTGTTTACAGTCAAAAGTTGATTTGAATATTGTTAATAATCCACCACCGCGCCGGCCTGATGGCCGTGGGGCGTTAAAACACAGACAGTTCGGTGGCAGTAATTCGATGGAGTTAGCGCGCGCTAATGGCCGCAGGTTTTCAATAACAGCCCCTCCAGGTCGGTCCGATCTGCGCACCGGCTGACAACTCCCGTTGGTTACCTGGTCCGGACACAGAGGAGAGGAAGATGCAGCGTGCAGAGCTTTCAGCTTCACCAGCTGACCAGCACGTTTTCCCCGGCATCTGAAGCGATATCTCTGGGCAGGGAGGTGAGGAGCGCAGCAAAGGTAAGCTGGCACATCCGCCAGCAGGGGGGGAGGAGGGGGGGGTCCAGAGGTACACTGATAATGGTCCAAATAAGCGACTTCAGTGCCAGAAAAACGAAGATTCAAAAGTTGTTGTCTGTCATACACCAGCAGAGAGTTGATGTCACACATGTGAAATGCAAAAAACAAAAATAATCCGAACACCGGTGGATTGCAAGCCATGTACACGGGCACCATCTTACCGGAAGTTTTGGACACCCTTGGACACCCTTATGCTTGAACAAGGTGTTCGTTATTGACAATGCATAACGAGCACAGAAGTCCAACAACAGAACACCACTCGGGTTCAGATCAGGGGGGCCATTTCTCCCAACCACACCCCTCCAGGTCTCACTGTCATTGCCCACATGAGTGCTGAAGTCCCCCGGCAGAACAAGGGAGTCCCCCTTTTCCCCCACTTTCCAGTACCCCCTCCAAGGACTCCAAAAAGGGTGGATAATCTGAACTGCCATTTGGTGCATAAGCACAAACGACAGTCAGAACCTGTCCCCCCACACGTAGGCGGAGGGAGGCCACCCTCTCATTCACCGGGGCGAACCCCAACACACAGGCAAGGAAACTGGTTCCAGAGGCAGAGCCATGCGTAGAGGTGAGTCCGACTATTTCTAGCTGGAACCTCTCAGTCTCACACACCAGCTCAGGCTCCTTCCCCACCAGTGAGGTGACATTCCACGTCCCATTAGCCAGCTTCTGTAGCCGAGGATCAGACCGCCAGGGTCCCCGCCCTCGGCCACCACCCATCCCACATTGCACCCGACCCCTTTGGCCCCTCCCACAGATGGTGAGCCCATGGGAAGGGGGACCCACGTCTCCTCTTCGGGCTGTGCCCGGCCGAGCTCCATGGGTAAAAGCCCGGCCACCAGGCGCTCGCCCGCGTGCCTCACCTCCAGGCCTGGCTCCAGAGTGGGGCCCCGGTGACCCACGTCCGGGCAAGGGAACATTAAGTCCATTTGTTTTTCTCATCATTGGGGTCTTTGGGCTGCACTTTGTCTGGTCCCTCACCTAAGACCTGTCTGCCATGGGTGACCCTACTAGGGGCGTAAAGCCCCTGACAGCATAGCTCCTAGGATCATTGGGACACTCAAACCCCTCCACCACGGTAAGGTGGCAGCCCAGGGAGGTTTTTAATTTTTGAATCCGTCCAGAGGACCTGACTTTTCTTTCTTATAATATTCTGTTTGTTTTCTCACTGCTGCATAAAGAAAAAGATTAGTTCAGCCCTTGAGGAAGTATCCCCTCTGCACCTCCTGAACCCACTCTGTAAGTTCATGTAGAAATGGTTAATAACATATTGTGCCTTCTGTTTTCCACTACAAAAACTTTCTTTTTAAACAAGATCAAATTCACTTGATTGTATCTGTTTTTCTGTTTGTGTGTGGTTTATGTAAAAGACAGTATGGGTGTATTTCCTCATTCTAGCAAACATTTTCTTGGCAAAGAGTAAAGGACTGAATAAAAACTCAGCAAAGTTGGCTCAGTGGTGTCTTACACATGATGAAACTCAGCACTGCACTTTTTCTGCTGCTAAACAAACGATGAATGCAGAGGATGAAAGGTGAGCATAGTTGTTTTTTAAACCTGTGTCAGCGGCTGTGGGCTGAGCTAATTACCAGAGGTCATTAACTAAACCTTTTGTCGCTCTGCCTGGCCAGTCAAGATGTCTCTGGAGTAGCAAAGTTGAATGGTTGAGGGGTGGACTGGAGTTGAAAGCTACAAAACAAAGACATCTGCTGAGGAGAAGCATTCTTCCTCTGCAGTAAACTACAGGAGAAAGATGGAGAGGAGTGAAGAAATGTTGCACCTGCAGAGAAGTGAAAAATATAAATAATAGAAATTTTATTTTGTGAATTCTTTGGGTTTTTTCTGCAGGACATAAAATGAAATGAAATGCTTAGGATGGAAAATGTATTTTACTGTTTAGTTTTTCTGCGAAATATAAACTTGGAACATCCGCCTAGTTTAAACTGAACATTTACATTTAAAGTAGTACTGTTGAGCACCCTGGGGAAGATGAATCAAATTCTGCTGAAACCTAAATGACTGACATCTCATATCAGCCTGGCAAGCTTCCTTCAACACCAAATATGTTTGCATTTCCTTTGCCTTTTATATTATGACTTGTTGGTAAATCAGATGGATGCATGTGAACAAGTAAGATTGTAAGTGTGGATAATGGCTGCAGCAGTGAAACTAGAAGTGACAGAAACGTCTTCAAACAGTCCCAAAGTCAGAAAATAAACCCCGCCAGTTTCTCTGTTTTGGTTAAATTTTACATGAGACATGTGACATCACGTGTGCTGGAGTATGGCAGCACTGACAGGAGCACCGCTTCAGCTCGTTCTCTTTTTGGGCCTGTTGTTTTTGTTTTCACTTCTTTTGCACATACACTGTACACCCACACTACGGGGATGAGGTCCACGATGCACTTTTGGAGTTTTGTGTGTCGCTGCTTTGCCATCCTGCCATCGTGGTTCAGTTCCCGGTCCTCGTCCAGCCTCGGGCTCAGGCTCCAGCCTGTCGTGGCTGTCGTCCCCATGATCCTCCATCTGCCTGCATGGACCGAACTCTACAGAACAGTTCAGTTCCATGGGGAATCTTTGGATGTTCTGTGTCTGCCGGACCCGGTTCTGGAGGGCAGTCATCGTCCATTGCCACGGTCGTTATTATCATCATGCTGCTAACGAGACAACACTAAGGGTGCAAATCTCTGTGTCTGGCAAATCGATTCGATTCAGATTTTTTTTTTTTTTTTTTTTTTTTTTGGTCACGATTCGATTCAAAATTGATTTTTCAATTCATAAACCATTTTTCTATTGAAATGGTCATAAATTTAGTTTCAGTTATAATGTATATGTAACTGACAAGCTGAAAAGATTAAACAACAATGTAAACAAATGGAACATTTATTTAAAACAATAATTTTATGTTCCTTACTGTATCAAATATTTTGCATCATTTTATATTTATACCAGAAATAGGAACAAATATAGGAGTGCATAAAATTCTGTAACTTAAATTACCAGTATTAAGTTAGCTTAGCTGCCTGAATTTTTCTAAAAAAAACAACCTCTAGGAACAAATAATTCATCCATCCATCATCTTTACCTACTTCTTACTTTTCGAGTCACTGGTATCACTGGTGCCCATATCAGCCATCACTGTGTGAGAGGCGGAGGACACCAGGTCTCCAGTCCATCACAGACAAATAATTAAAAAATATATAAATATAAAAGTAAACAGACTTCAACCTAACATAGTACATTAACCTTTAACTCAAGATAAAATACAGACTTCACAGGGTTATTTTTAACCATATTGCTCTAACATTTGTTATATCTTCAAAACTTAACTTAATATGAAATATACAGACTTCAGTCTTAACCATATTGATTCATATTTAGTAAATCTTTAACAAAATTCCAAAACCTGTGCAAGTTTGCACAAAAACCTCTTCTGAACTGTAATTTATAAATAATTTATAAACCATAAAGTGTCTCATTTAGAACTGGCTCCAGGTGATGTCTCATCTGTCCTCTCCAACCTGTTAAAAAGACAAATTACATAAAGTTTGTTGAACAACTTGTCTATAAGTTTTAGTTTAATATGAGAAATAACAGTTTCCTTTGAGCTGCAGCTGCATCAGAGCTCCTCCCATTTTATTTGTTGTTTCATGGTGAAGTTGTGGCGCTGCTTTATCGCAAAAAAAAAAAAATCTACATGAAGGACTAACGTACGTTGGGTCCAGCGTATTAAAGATAAAGCTGAACCTCCTCACCTTCCACTGCGCTGTCTCATCATAAATCCTTAGTGATGCAGCAGGAGATGGAGAGGGAAATCTTCACAGCCTTTGGTGAAGCCTGGAAGTTTGTTGCAGAGTTCACTGGTCGGCTGTTTCGCTTTCATCTTCCGTGCATTTTGTCTTATTTCCAAAATATTGTACCGCAATTTTATTTGACACTTCTTGGAAACAACCGTGCTCTTGTGAAGCTCTGTCTTCCCCCGGAACATTGTAGGATCTGAAATGATTTTTAAAGACGAAGCAGCGGGTTGAATCACGCTGTCTCCCTCCTCCATGCTAGCAGGCTCCATTCAGATAAAGGGAGCTGGCTAACTAGCTGCTGTACGGTGGCCTACATGGCTCAATTCTACGGCGGTCGAGCGGACGCGTAATGTGATATGTAGTATGGTCGGGAGCAGGAGCGGAAAAAATAAAACAAACGCATATTAAAATCGATTTATGGGCCTTTAGAATCTATTCAGAATCGCAAAGACTAAGAATCTAGATTCTTTAATAAATCAATAATTTTCTGCACCACTAGACCACACTGCTAACAGTACCATGCTGTGCTGCTTGTCCTGTTGGACCTCACAGTCGCCTTTGACACCATCGACCATGAGATCCTCATTGCTAGGTTGGAGCTGTGGGTTGGAGCTGTGGGTGGGCGTCACAGGATCAGCCCTCAATTGGTTCAGATCTTACCTCACTGACAGAGCCTTTTGTGTCTCCATCAAGGATTTTAGTTCCGCAGCGGCAGAGCTTAAATGGGGGGTTCCGCAGGGGTCCATCCTGGGTCCCCTCCTATTCTCTTTATACCTGCTGCCGCTTGGTGTTATTTTCCAGAAACACAACATGCCCTTCTACTCCTATGCCGATGACTGTCAAATTTACTTCCCCCTAAGACACAATGGTACATGCTCTATTCAACCTCTGCTCGACTGCCTGGCTGACATCAGGGACTGGATGGCTTTAAACTTCTTAAGTTTCAATGAAAAGAAGTCTGAAGTCATGTTGTTCCCTCCCAACGACACGATCACAAACCACTGCATCGACCTCTCCACTCTAACCCTGTCAGAAAAACAAAGTCACTAATCTGGGAGTGATAATGGACCCTTCCCTGAAACTTAACAATCATGTAAACATGTGCAGTGTGACAGGACAGCTTTGCTGTGGACACACTACTAATTAATTCTTCTTAAGGCTAGTTCATGCACAAAGAATATTAATTGTTTAATTAACAACGGATTCTTTCTTTTTCGAGTTAAATTTCTGCCATGTGACCAAGATAACTTGAGAGTGGAGTGTATAATGAGACGCCATTTTATCTTTGACCCATCAGAATAAATGCGGTCATTTATTTAACAGAATCAAAATTTAACTTCAAACATGTACACTCGATTTGCTGATCTGTTTCTGGTTAATAAACTTAGCAAGTTCAAATAACAAGACAACAGAGGATTACTGATGGAGAATAATTCATCTCTGAAGGCACCTAGCTTGATTTACTGGCAAAGAAGTTTACAGAGAAGATAGATTTAGATTTAAAGAAGAGATTTAGATGGAGGAAGGAAAATGTGTTGACCCGGAATGGCACCCTTCTTTCGACCCCAGCTCAGCCCTCGGTACACTCAGGGTGTGACGACTCTTTACCTTTGCAGAAGATAAATCAGCTCCGGTACAGAGGTCCATTTCACGCTCCCTTTTCAGCGTCTCCGGTCAGAGTGGCTGGTAATCGTCTGAAGTAGTGACGGTACTCCGTTCAACAGAATAAGCTTCCTTAGAAGTTGAGAGAATTTAATGCTCGGGGTGAGTTCACAGCGAGGCATGCTGTGACTCCGATGAAATGGAGGGACCCTTGCCTCATGGTCCAATTCATCAGCTTTTTAGTTCAGCTGTAAGACTCCAGCAAGACTGCAGTCCCAGCCAGAACTCCAAACAGACTTTCAGTAAGAACTGGAAGTTCCTGTAAGACTCGCCGTCAGACTGAGTCTCATTTTAGACTGAAAGTTCCAGTAAGACTGAGTCTTCCAGTAAGGCTGAAAGTTCCAGGAAGGCTGAATAGTTCCAGTAAGACTGAATAAGACTGAGTCTTCCAGTAAAACTGAAAGTTCCAGGAAGGCTGAATAGTTCCAGTAAGACTGAATAGTTCCAAGAAGTGTTGACTTTTAAAGGGTATCCACTTCCTGTTATGTGGTACTTCCTGATTGGTTAACACAACCAGCAGGGGTGGAGTTTTTGTGATGTCAGAGGGTTATTAGAAGTCAACAGACAGCAGAAATGTTTTTAAGAACGGTTAGTACAGACAGGAAAATATTTTGAAGAAGTGACAGACTTTGCAGGTGCCAGTTTCTTATTTACTGTCTGAGAGTTTTAAAACAAGGCACTTCGTTCTCATAACTTGTCCTCTGACTGTTGACCGACCTCAAATCCACTCCTCATTCAGACAGAAGATTAAAATGCACAATTACGTCGTAAATAGACATTTAACTTGTATGATCTAAGTCTAATGAGGTTTAAAAATCATTAATACTGTTTCACAGTTGATTTAAATGAGTGGTTTACTTCAACATTAGAAACAATGTGAACTGAACACACTTTTGTTTATCAAGATATTGTAAAATAGTAATGATAATATAAAAAAGAAGAGTGTTCTTTCAATTGATTAATTCAGGATACAATTAAATAGTCTCTTGATGAGATAATTTGTATTTCTGGATTCAAATCAATGAAATAACAGTTCCTGTCCCCTGAAGGTCCTCAGAGACAGATTGATGTTGGAGGTCTAGTTCACTACACATGATTGTTAAATCATGTTTCTTCCAACTGAGGCAGCTGTCTAAACTGAAGCCCATATTGTCCAAAAAGAACCTGGAGACAGTAATACATGCATTCATTACATCTAGGCTTGATTACTGCAATTCGCTCCTGTTAGGGATCAGTCAGACCTCCATTGCACGACTACAACTGGTCCAGAATGCAGCAACCCGATTTTTAACCAGTACATGCAAAAGAGAGCACAATACACCAGTTTGGGCCTCACTGCACTGGTTACTGGTTCACCTTCGAATCCAGTTCGAAATACTCATGTATGTCTACAAATCACTGAACAGTTGAACCTGTACGCTCCACACTGGTTTGTCGTCATATTTATTATATGCATCGTTTTTATGTCTATATTCTGGTATGTTGCATTGTGTGTTGCCTGTTTTTTCTGTTAGTACAACACTTTGGTTGGCCTTGTCGCTGTTTTAAGTGCTCTATAAGTAAAATGATATGGGTATGGTATGCTGCTAACAGTATCATGCTGCTAAGAGAACCTCACTGCCAACAGAACACCACTCTGCTAATGGGGCCATTTTGCTGTAGATGTATTTCTATTTCACTTTTGGTGCCTTGTTTTTGTATTTTTGTTGCATGCTTTGGTATTTCCTGTTGTTGTTTTTTTGGCAAGTCGAGGCGGTTTTTCTCGTCCTGGGCATTTCATTGCATTGTTGATATTGTGTTCATCTACCGTACATATGACAATAAACATAAACCTTCTAATAGAGATGTTTATGTGATGATGTGTATCTAAGCATTTCATTTCCTTCTGCTCAAAGGCAAAAGTGGACGTTTTTGCTTGTGTGTGTGTGTGTGTCTGATTGTTTTCAAAATATCTCATAAACCTGTCAAATTTTATTAAAATGCAGAAATTAATCACTGGAGTTGCATCTACAGCTGATTCACTTTTAGAATAAACCCTATTCAAGAGGTCCGCCACAGCCCAATGACTTCAGAAAACAAAGAATTGCTTTAATTTAGTCAATTTGTATAAACGTGTTTGCACGTGTGTTTGCATGTTTTTGTGTATGTGTATAGTATGGTATAAGTATGTATTAGAGCCCGACCGATATATCTGTAGGACTGATATTTTAGGCCGATATAGATGTTTGGGGACCTATTGGTAACCTATCGGTATCTGTGTTAATCGTCCCATTAAGACTTCTAATTCTCACCCCTAAAATGTTGGACCAAGCCATAATTGTACAATGTATCCAGCAGAGGGCGCATGAAGACTACTTTCAACTCATGTCCTGTTTTCTTAAGATTATTTGGGGTGGACAAAGCTGAAAAAAATTTCAGCCATTATCGGAGGTCTGCGCCCGTCCAAATATTGATATCTGTGAAGGCTAAAATGTCCATATCAGTCGGGCTCTTCTATGGATGATATGTAATAAAGCTGACTTGACAAAAGGAGGAAAACAAATGATCTCAGAGAAATATCCTGATGCATGCTCAATAATCCAGGTAGAAAATTTAAAAAAGTTAAGTCTGGTCCTCTGGACATTCAAAAAAACAAAACAACCAAAACAAAGAAAAAAAAAAGTAGAAACGTTTCGTCTCTCATCCGAGAGACTTCCTCAGTCTGAGGAGCTGTATTCAGCTCAGTCTCTTAAATAGCACCTTCTCAGAGTGGATCAACCAGTTTGCTGCTGACAACCAGAACCAGCTGATCACATGCTCAAGAAGGACCATCAGCCTAACAATGGATCATTAGCACCTGATGGCTGTTTACTATTATTACTATTATTTACTATACAGGTGGTTGAGTGATACTAGCAATAACAGCATTGTAAGAGGGGGACTGTTGAACCCGGAGGCATCTTTGTGAAAAGAAATCGTCCATCATTAAACAGGGGTGGAGCCTCCGGGTTCAACTGTCCCCCTCTTACAATGCTGTGATTGCTAGTATCACTCAGCCCTCTGTGAATAGTAAACAGCCATCAGGTGCTAATGATCCATTGTTAGGCTGATGGTCCTTCTTGATCATGTGATCAGCTGGTTCTGGTTGTCAGCAGCAAACTGGTTGATCCACTCTGAGAAGGTGCTATTTAAGAGACTGAGCTGAATACAGCACCTCAGACTGAGGAAGTCTCTCGGATGAGAGACGAAACGTTTCTACATTTTTTTCTTTGTTTTGGTTGTTTTGTTTTTTGAATGTCCAGAGGACCAGACTTAACTTTTTTGATCACAAAGAAAGTTGAAGAGTGAGTAATAATAATTCAAAGCAAGTCATTTGTTCACATTAGTCCGGCTCTGTTTTTCTTGGACAGCTTTTTGTTGGAGCATTTTATATTAAGATTTTGACATTTCAAAATCCAGAAAAATTGCAGAGAATAAAAACCTTGTGTGTGTTTGATGTTGGGGTTGTGTATGATGGTTTGACAGCATTTCCAGCAAGTGAGTCAATCCCACCAGGAGCCAATTGTTTGCATCTGAACTATTGCCCTCTGACAGGTTCGGGGGGGGGGGGGGGGGGGTGAGAAAGTTGAACACAGCTGCTGAAAATTGCTTCAAGTTCTACTTGATAATAAACTTGTTTTGGACAACAATGCATAAACACATAAGTTTCCAGTTTCCATATTACAGTGGCTGATATGTTGGACAAAAGATCAGCCCATCTTTGACAATTCTACTTTAATGTGTGAAAGTAAAAACCCCAAAGCATTCTTAGAAGTTTCGTCTTCTGTAAAAGGTGGAAACACAAACACTAAGCAGCTAAAGGAAAACATTGTCTTGACACTTTGGTTTTATATGGTTAGTCAGTATGAATGTTAATCTTCACCATGTTGCACAAAGTTTTCAGCTTGACTGAAGCACAGATCTGTGGAATGCAATTAAACTCCAAAATTTTAATATTACTTTGCACACAAAACTCATACAGTAGCATCTTGTAAACTACTTAGACAAGTTTTTACCTATGGGCATTTTATAATGAAGTGAATGTGATTGTTTTGTGTTAGGAGTTGACTGGAGCTGGGCACCAGCCCCCTACAGCCTGAAAAAGAACAGACAAGCAAAATGGATGCATGAATTGACTTTAATTGGATTTAAATCTGGCCCTACATTGAATTTGGATTTGTGACTTGACCTTTGTTGTGGTATCGTAAGTGCACTGGGATGACTACTGAGGCAACTGTGGCTGAGTGGTTAGAGCAGTCGTCCTCCAATGCAAAAGTTGGGGGTTCGATTCCACCAGCAGTCACATGCTGAATTGTCCCTGGGCAAGACACTGAACCCCTCATTGCCTCTGATGTGTGTCCATCAGTGTATGAATGTGATAAAGCTCTGATTAGTCTTTGTATAGATCTAGTATAGAGCTGTATGAATGGGTGAATGAGGCACAGATTGTTGTTAAGAGCTTTGAGTATCTTGATGAGATAGAAAGGTGATATACTGTATAAGTACAGTCCATTACCTTTGTTGAATCATTTTTTTGCAGATGATGTGTTGTCATGTGACAGTCGTGATAAAATTGTAAAGCTGTGCAGGATACCTACGGGACCGGGCCGTATTAAAAAGTGACTTATTACGTGGTACTTGTCTGCTACTTAGCTAGTACAAGCATACCAAATAGTACCAGGTACATATCCTGGTACATAAGAATAAAGTAAAGTAATATGTGTTGTCCTGATGCATGCTCAATAATCCAGGTAGAAAAATCTAAAGAAGTTAAGTCTGGTCCTCTGGACATTCAAAAACAAACCCAAAAAATTGTAGAAACGTTTCGTCTTCCGTCTTTAATATGTTTCATCATCGTATGTTCCCACACAATGATGAATTTAGTTCTCTGCATTTAACCCATCACACCTGACACACCCAGGTGGAGCAGTGGGCAGCTATGCAAGTGCCTGGGGAGCAGTTAGGGATTGGGTGTCTTGATCAAGGACACCAGGAAAAGTGGGCATGGTCCCAAATTAGCTGCCCTGCCTCTACAACATCTCTGCCCCATACATGTCATTAATCCTGTGGGTTCTCTGTGTAATACTGCTACTGTGTTCTGATATCTAATGTTTAAAATCAAAAGTAGTTGTATAGACGTTCTTACCATGATTGTATTTTTATACATTTTTTATAATCATCAAATTGTAGGACTATAATTAGATTAAGTCCAGTCAAATTGCTTCCTTTCCTTTATTAAAAGAACAGTTAGAAGCTGTTTGGAGGACAGAAGGCCTCTGTCTAAAATGAGTGTGTCTTCAACAGCTGTTTGTAACAGAGGCACTCATGTCTATGCATGCTCCAAGTGATAGCTTGTATGTCCTGTTCATGATACTGTTCCTCAGAAAGAACAAACGTGCAAAATGGGTCAGTACCTGAATATCATTACTCCCTATGTGTATTCTTAGTGTGTGTCAGTTTTCATGAGTTCTGATGAATCTGCATATTTAGAGCGTGTTGTTACGAATGTGAAAAGCTGTTATAGTCCAGCGATGTTCCCACATGGATCATTAACTCATCTTCAGGGACTAGATACCAGGCATGGAGTGGGGCTGAATGTGTGCACATGTACATGCACTTAAAGGGCTATTAGTGAACGAGCACACAGAGAGCCAGTGTAAGGAGTGTGTGAAACCATGTCATGGCCCATTTTCTTGGCTGACTCTGGAATTCTAAACACAAGGCTAGCGACATGTGGAGTTATCTGTATGCTGGCACGGCTGTGGCATTCTTCATTTTCAAATCCTCAGTTGAGGTAAACCAATGAATATTGTACGAGGTGAGCCCCAGCTGATCCTGACGGTGTTTACAAGGAGGGAACTCATCTTCACATATGGATGAAATGCTGATCAACAGCAGATAGTGGCACTATAAAGTCAGCTGTGCTGGACAGCCTGTGTGCACTGCAACACAAATCTCCACGCGCAGCACTTCTGTTTCATTTCCATTTGCTGCGCTCACTGCATGTGTGTAGAACTGTCATAAAATTGTCCACAACAGGGGATTTTATGTAGGGGTCGACAATTTGTGACTGCAGATCAGTGTGTGGGTCTCTGCAGAAAATAAAATATTTAGTTTTGCACTGAGCATATTGCTGACACAAACAAGAACAGTAGCAGCAAAGCTTCTGTAATCACTCATATTTGATAAGCTTGTGGGGTGTAATCATCGACGTCAGAAACATTTTTAATGTGTGTGTGTGTGTTTTGGGGGGAGGGGGGGTTCCTGGGGGGTCCTCCCCTGGAACATTTTGAATACAGTAGATGCCATTTCCTGCATTCTGGTGTATTTTAATGGGTTGCTAAACATTTACGTTTACTACATTGTAAATATTTGATTCAATAACTATTTTAAAGAGCAACAAGAAGTAGCCTGACCAACAGCTCTCCTTGTGTGAATAGAGCACACTCTGCTTCTCTCAAGCATCCTAGGCCCCCCCCCCCCCCCCTGTCGAAAACTGCCGGAACTCGCGTAGTGCTAAGCTAGCGGCACCATGACGTTAAGCTAGTGCACAAAGTATAGGTGCCCCCACCTCCTCCCCCCGTGAGTGCCCTGCCAAGGCAGATGACCGAGGAGACACCGCATGTAGTTGTTGTAGGTAAACCCAGAGTGGACTTTTAGTGGTTTTGGATTAGTTCACAAAGAAATAGAAAGAACTGGATGAACTAATATTTCATAGTCCACATGTGGGGGAGTCCAAACAATTTTTTTTGTTTTTATGTGGTGATGGGGGGACACACATCCCCTTCACATATAATTGTTGTGACGCCTATGGGTGTAATACCTTGTTCTTTTTGGATTCTTTTCTGTCCACAGTCTGTTCCTAAACCCATCGCCCTTGAGCCTTGTTTTGGCAACAAAGCTGCTGTGCTCTCCATCTTTGTTCGGTTACCCAGGGGCTCTGGTGGCATCCCTCCTCCAGGACAGTCTGGTAAGTTACAGCAGATTCTTCTTTTTTCTTTTTGGTCTGATACGTCATCACCTGCCACCAAAAGGCAAAACTGGAGGATAATGTTTTTGGTGTGCCTGTTACCAAATTATCTTATGAACCACTGAATGAAATTTAACTTTCAAAATAATTATTAGATGTAATTTGTGTAATATCTTTGTTTAAAATTTAGCTATTAACTATCACCAGTGACTGTTAGGAAAATATCTTGTGAACCACAGGACAATTCTTTAATGAAACTTTCAGAGAATGGTCATCTGTTGTTCTTTTACAAAGGATCAACTTTTGAAGCCATCCTAATTCAAGATGGTCGTTTCAACCACCTCATGTAGAAAACACGAACTCAGTCACATATACAGATACTGAGCCAAAGTTTGATGTGATAGAAGCTGCGAGTCACACACAACACATTCAACATACAACACATAAAAGTTCGATCGTGCATATTATGTTCAAATTTTGACCAAAACAGCTAAACTCCAAAAAAAAGTTCTTAGTGTAAAAGTCTTGTATGAAAGGCGGTGGTGAAAATGCAATTAAAGAATTTTAGGCTTTTTAATCAGGGCTGTTTGATTAGCAGCTTGTTCTGTTTGCATCCATACTTAAGAAAGTAGAAAGTGCGGACCTTATTTTTGCTCTCTGTTGTCTTAATAATAAGCTGGCATGATGTAATGTGTCATGTGTTTTGTTGAGTTGAATACCTGCCCTCTCCCTCTTGGAGCGGTGTGTCAGAAAGTCCTTGATCCAAAGACAGTTCTTGTTATTAACGGTCAGACAGCTTGGTCACAAGTCTGCTGGATACAATGGAATGAAATTCTGAACTGAAGTCCATGAACAGCAACTGAGCATACCTCCCCTGCTGCGCTTCAGATGGAGAGAACAGAGTGGAGAGCACTGGAGATTGTGTCTTCTGTAGACCTATTTGCTTTATGGGCAGACTGGTTGAGGTGCAGACTGGAGGAAATCTGGGTACCAGCCAGCTTCTCGTAGCACTTCATTATAAATGTTTCAAGTGCAACTGGCCGACAGTCACGATATTCTTAAAGAGTTGGTTAACGATGAGTCATCCATGACTAAAGGCAGGGAGGGACAGCAGCCTCACTCTGGGACTGGTTGAAGATGCTGATGAGGACTCCAGACTACAGTTGTACTGTTCTTCAGCACTCGTCCAGGGACACCGTTAAAACCCACAGCTTTCCTTGGGTTCATAGCTTCTAGTGTATGTCTCACCTGCTGCTCCTCCAACATGAGGCCATGTTCAGCTTCAAGCTGATGGATGTCTTTAAAGTCCTCAAGTCTCCTCTTTAATCCAGCCTTGGCTTCCCTGTCCTCTCTCTTCAGGCTTGCTCTGGCCACGTGTCTCTCTCTCTGAGCACGTTCTGCGCTTTTCTGTTCATCCAAGGCCTTCTGTGGGATGAACCTGAATATTCTTGTCCACGATGACAGTGGCTGTGCAAAACTCAGTATATCCAAGAACAGCTAAGGTGAACTGCTCCAAGTTCTTATGCTTGAAGGCATCCCAGCTTGTTTCAAAGTAGCCCTGCAGCTGTCGAGAGGCACCTGAAAGGTCTTAGATGTGATATGTGCAGTTTTATGATCAAGGTGTATGCTGGTATCGTGAGCAGGGTCAGGTAGTCTGATATTCCCCTTGTCGAGTATTTAACTTGCTGTGGAATTTGAGTAACAGTCTTTAGATCAGCCTGGTTAAAGTCCCCGGTGATGTGTGTCCTCTGCTTGCTTGTTTCCCTGTTCAACACTTTGGTCGGCCTTGTCGCTGTTCTTTATAATTAAAGAGGTATGCTATGTTAAGATATGAATAGCCTGAGGATATCTGCTGTCTTGGTTACTACTAGTGTCATGTAACAAAGTCCAAGGGTCAAGTTAGCATTAGCATCCAGGTGGAGAAATACAGCAGTGAATTCAAGAGGCAGGTAGACGGGCCTGGATTTAGCAGTCACATGCTCCAGCACCAGGCAGTGGCGGCTGCTCACAGTTTTACTGTCTGTGCTGCAGCTGTTGTCGACACATTCAAGCTCCGCCTCCTTTGTTCTTGCCGGAGGTCTATGCCCTGCCGTGTATTCTGCCTGCTAGCTCGTTAGCTGTGTCCAGCATGGATGAATCAAAGTTTCTTTATTTGTCATTCTCACATGTGGTGGAACGAAACTGTGTACACAGAGTCCCAGTTACATCCAACAAAAGTAAAAATTGTAAAAGAAAAACAGTAATAAGATCTAAGATATGAACTAAGAAATACACTAAACTAAAAATACACTAAGCACTAATAGTGCAAACCGTTACGTTTAACAACAGCAGCACAAACATGAGTCTGTGTGAGCAGGTGAGTACGAATAAACACAGCAACATGAAATAAATCAGCAGCATGAGATCAGCAGCACATATGAACAATCGAGTGGAATTACAGTGATTTTTTTTTTTTCACAGTGATAATTCTGGTTAGAGATTCATGAGTCTAACAGCCTCAGGGTAGAAGCTGTTCCTCAGTCTAGTGGTTCTACACTTAATGCTCCTCAACCTCCTTCCTGCGGGGAGTGGGGCAAAAAGTGTGTGTGCTGGGTGAGTGAGGTCCTTCATGATGCAGGTGGCCCTCTTCCTGCATCTGGAGGTGTAGATGTCTGTGATGGTGGGGAGGCTGACTCCAACATCTTCTGTGCAGCCTTCACCACTCTCTGCAGAGCTTTTCTTTCTGCAGCTGTGCAGCCTCCATGCCACACATTGATGCTGGAGCACAGGATGCTCTCCACTGCACACCTGTAGAAGGAGGTGAGGACTGAGCTTCCAGACCAGCTCGTCTCAGCCGTCTGAGGAAGTAGAGTCTCTGATGAGCTTTCTTCATCAGGCTGCTGGTGTTGTTGCTCCAGTTGAGGTTGTGGTTCAGGTGTACACAATGAAGAGCAGTCTTTCACGATGCTGTTTGTAGTAACCAGCAGCATCAACTCATCCATTTTGTTTTGTTAGCAAGTGATCTCACATTGTCTAGCAAAATGCTGGGAAGCAACAGTTTGTGTCCGTTTTTGTAGGCGCCACCATCTAACGACTATTTTTTATTTTTTTACATGAATTAATAAATTAAAAATACTTACCGGTACCTAAATATGTACACACAAATGTTACGTATGTTTTATTGTTGTATTTTTATTCCATGAAATCTTTTTAATCATGAGTATAATGTGTCACAGTGCAAAACATTTTAAGGTAAACTGTTTCAAGACTTAAAAAAAAAAAAAAACATTTTGGGACAAACTCCACTAATTGCACAATATTTGCATGTGTGTGTGTGTGTGCGTGTGTGTGCGTGTGTGTGTGTGTGTGTGTGCGTGTGTGTGCGTGTGTGTGTGTGCGTGTGTGTAGGTCTGGCCGTGGCGAGCGCGCTGGTCGACGTCTCTCAACAGATGTGTGTCGGCTACAAGGAGAAGTCTGGGGCTTTGAGGAACCGTAAACAGCCGCCTGCTGCACAGCCTTCCACCTGCATCTGAGCCCACCTGCTGTGTACCTCCACCAACCCCACACACAATGTTCTTCATCAGCCCCCCCCAACCCTAACCTCCACTCCCTGCTTTAGCACCCTCCCTCAAAAACGTCTGCTGGCCCTGTCATCAGAGGGAGAGGTGCATGCTGGGACGGACGACCAGAACACTTTAGTGAGGTCTGCTGAGTGGAGCCCAGCAGCCCCCCCCCAACAAACCCTTTGGTCCCCTCAAACTAATCAGAACAACAGGATAGAGGGAATGAATGAGAAGGACAGGGAGGAACAAAGGAGACGGTGACTCCTCCTTCCTGCCTCTGAACTTGTTTTCCTCTGCCCAGATGGAGTGGAGGCGGCCATGGCTTGCTGCTAGGAGAGATGATTCAAACCTCAATGTTCATGTTTTGTTTAAGTTATTCTTGCTCTTTGTGTTGTATTATTGTTTTAAAGAAGAAAGTGGAAAAACTTAATTGCACTCAAACACACACACTTCCAAAGGAAACTTTCCAAGACATAAAACCCAGTGAAGCCCATCGTCACCTGCTGGTGTGTTCACAGTCCACACTGAGGCTGCCACCTGTCAGCACGTGCAGCCTGCAGGTGATGGCCGTTACTGTTGGAGCTCGCACGTAGGCTGCCCTGTGTGTGGCCTTTCTGAACGTTTGGCTGCTGAGCGGTCTGCCTGGAGTACAGCTACTCTCCAGCAGCATGTCGTCCTCGCTGCTGTCGTTTGTCCCAACGTTTCCAACAGCCCTCTTGTTGAAACGAACAACAGCTTGGTCCACACACGTCCCTGCTGAGCTCTGCACAAAGGTAGAAACACCGGTGTCTTTGGTGGAGCAGAGCCTCGAGCTCACGTGAAGCAGGTGAAGTGGTGAAGGTGGTGTCTCATTAAACTGGGACTGCTGGGGGCTCAGACTGACAGGCCAGTGTCAGACAACAGGAAGATTTTCAGTTGTGGAATTCATGGTTTGCAACCAGCAAGCCGTGCTGCCATATTTCTCATGGCCAGTTTGTAAAAATCACATCTTATTTTTGTGTACGTGAGGATTTATTGAACCCTTTGAACGTTTTGAGACAAGTTGGAGACTCCCTCACAAATACTATTAAACCAGCAGTCCCAGTCTGGTGAGATACTGGCTTCAGTCTGATTTGTATTATTGCAGCCAAGGCAGCAGTTTTTAGTTGTGGATTGTTTTTTTTGTTTTTTTGCTTACAAAATTCATACTTTTACCAGTTTTGTATGTTTCTGCTAATTGTATGCCTACGACCCTTTGGCTCTCAGTTCAGAGCAGCCTGCAGCAGATTTACATAAAATGTTTTTTATATTAGGAGAAAGTGAAACTGATACTGGAACACACTAAACTCATCATTTCAGTGGTTGGAAGAGTAAAATGGTTTAATACCAGTAAATGCTTTTTACTCTTCTTTAAGGTAATGCTACAAAATGAAATACACTGGAATGAATCAATATAGGCATTAAAATGTTGTTGTTTTTTTGTCAGTAAAAAAACAAAATCCCATCAAAAATACTTTTGTGAAATGTTTTTTTTTTGCCAAATGCACCCCTCAGAAATGTTAGCATTCAAACGCTGGAAGCTGTCATCACCGCTTCGTGTTTCAGTTAGCCGGACCAGTTAGCCGGACCAGTTAGCCGGACCAGTTAGCTGGACCAGT
>NC_056518.1:1480504-1480633 GCF_014905685.2 Nematolebias whitei
AGCTGGACCAGTTAGCTGGACCAGTTAGCTGGACCAGTTAGCTGGACTAGTTAGCTGGACCAGTTAGCTGGACCAGTTAGCCGGACCAGTTAGCCGGACCAGTTAGCTGGACCAGTTAGCTGGACCAGT
>NC_056518.1:1481033-1504762 GCF_014905685.2 Nematolebias whitei
CTTTGTTTTGTTTTTTTGAATGTCCAGAGGACCAGATTTAACTTTTTAGATTTTTCTACCTGGATTATTGAGCATGCATCAGGACAAACTATCCTCCAAAGAAACTTAAAAGTGCGTTTTTCAGGAAGTGTCGCTGTAATCTGGATCTGGAACGTAATGGTGGCGTTCACCCTCTTCTGGGTGGTGTTTGTTTTTCATCTCTGCCCACATGTCAGATTAGTCTGATGGTGAACAAGCCAGTTATTATAACTCTTGCATGAGTTCGACTGAAGCCTTTTAAACTGTTTGCTGTCACGTTGTTGACTCCCTGTCCCGTGAGGTGTGTTGCTCCACAAGAATTATTCTGCCCTGAACATCTTGTACAGTTGAGTTCTGCTCCGTCTGGTTCAAGGCCTTTAACTCCAGGAAAGGTCAGAGTAAAACATGAACCGTTGATAATTACAAAGCGTCCACAAAATTTAACTAAGAAAGTTAATTCTCCTGTGGTTGGTAAGTTTGTCAGCCTCCCACAAAATGTTTACTTGCGCTGGACGTTTTCTTCAATCTTTATTTTTGTTTTAGAAAATATTCAATGTTGCTTTTTTGTTTAGTTTATTTGGCCTGGGTTTAATTCTGAATTAACGGCGAGAGAGCTGGATAACATCCCCCACTGTACAAATTTCAGTCCTGGAGAGCGTTTCAAGGCGTGTGATTTGACCCATCTTGCTTTCCGTTCATTCACCTTTTCCTTGCACCCTTTCACCCAGGACCACAGAACTGTCCCAAACATCAGATTTTAATCAAGCAGGCACAAAGCTGCATTAAAGAAAATCCAGATTCCTTGACTTTGTTCTGCTTGGTGGGTCAGACCTCAGTTTTTATCCTTAAATATCTTCCATATTCTATCCTTTGAAATGTTTGTGTTTATAAACCTTTGGTTTGTCCTATCAGTGGAAATAGTTCAGAAAAAGCTCGGCTACATAAGAACACTGCTGGAGCACCAAATGACTTCACGGCTTTTGTTCCACCAGAGAAGTCATGGCTCGTAAACAAACACCCGCTGGAGTCTTCATGTCTGTCTGCAGACCAGCTGACGGTTTAAATCTGAACAACTGGCTCAGTCAATGTGCCGAAAAATTCAAATCAACTTTGGACATATCTGCTTGTTGCATGTGCACGTGTTGCTTCTTGTTTTCCGTTGCTTCATTATTTACCATGTGACGACGTGTCCACTGCGTTTGTGGCATGTGCAGCTCCAAACGAGCTAAAGCTTTGTAATGTCCAAAGCTGTAGGACGGCATGTTGGTGTGGCGAGCTGTGAGCAAACAGTACTAAACAAAAAGGCACCTTCAGCCAGAATGGATGACAAAATAAAACTATATGAAAGCACCCTAATTTAACAAGTTACATGTTTTGCTTATCGACAGTTCTGGTTAATATCTCACATTGACAGAACCACTGAAATGAAATTAGGGCATGAGTTTAACACATACAGCCCTGGTGTTGTTGTTTTTAAGAATTGTTTCTTCATCTATTTGGGGGCGTCTGTGGCTGAGTGGTTACAGCAGTCGTCCTCCAATGCAAGAGTTGGGGGTTCAAATCCACCAGCAGTCACATGCTGAAGTGTCCCTGAGCAAGACACTGAACCCCTCCTAGCCTCTGATGTGTGTCCCATCAGTGTCTGAATGTGATAAAGCTCTGATCAGTCTCTTTAGAATGATTTGTTCAATTATCTTTTACCCGCTTTTTCCATTTTGGGTCATGGGGGTCGCCAGCACCCATGTCCAGCAATCACTGTGCGAGGGGCGGGGGACACCCTGGACAGGTCTCCAGTCCATCACAGGGACACATGGAGACACTCGAGACAAACAACCATTCACTCTCTCACTCACACCTAGGGACAATTTAGAGTTACCAATCAGCCTAACATGCATGTTTTTGGTCTGTGGGAGGAAACTGGAGTACCTGGAGAAAACCCACGCAGCACGGAGAGAACATGCAAACTCCACCCAGAAAGGCCCCTGGACAGGGATTTGAACCAGGGACCTGCTCGTTGAGAGGCAGCAGCTCTACCAGTCGTGCCACCGTGCTGCAGTCTCATTAAAATGATTTGTTCAATTAGCTTTGTAGAGATCTAGTAGAGTGCTGTATGAATGGGTCAGTTCAATTCAGTTTATTTGTTTTTTTCATTTTGCTTCTGAGTAAATTGTGCAGTTATTGGTACGTTTACAAAAAGGCTGATCTACGCATATCTTTAAACAGCTTTTGGCACAAACTGAACTTTTCCTATAGCCGTGGCTGCTGGTTAATAGTATTCCATCTGTACATCGGTGGTTTGTGAAGCAGCTCTAAAACATGCATTAGTCAAAAAGCTAGAACTTTTATTTAGTTTAGTTGCTCCGAAAATAAAAGTGCACACTGCTTTAAATACAGCGTGGACACTGCTCACCATACTGTGTAGATGGATTGGTTTTAAATAATCCATGAAAGTTGTCAGAGTGACTTCAGGCAGAGACTCTGCACTTTCTCCAAATGGATATAAAACGTGCCATGCTGGTTGGGAACAGTGTTAATGCCATTTCTTGGTGTTTCACTGCAGCAGTAAAGTTCTTTAGGCACACTTTGTCTGTTTACAGTTTTAGTCTTCCTGTGGTAGCCACAATTTCTGACTAATCAAATCTTAAGAGCACAACATGAGCCCTGGACTCTACATTTCATTCTTTTCACCATTTGCCCCCTCAGTGTAACGCATCAGAGCCCAGCCCTGCCGGTGAACATGACCTCTACTGTTAGTACAGTACTGATTGTATATTACAGGATTCTTGGGTCCTAAAGTTCAAACTTTCCAGACCATTACCTTTCGCCACCATTTGGAGCCACCTGAGTGTAAAGTGGCCACAGGATGCCTAAAATATCTGTGGGACGTCACAGGTGAACTCTGCAGAAGCCTGTATTGCTTTGCTTCCTCTCTTGTATTTCCCTGCACCTTCCAAGCCTCAAACTTTACTGGTTAACACTTTAACTTTACATTGACCTTATTCTTGCTCACTTATGTCTTTTGTATTTACAAATATAAATGCACAGCAAGTACATATTTATAAAGGGTGATGCAGTTCCAGTACCATTTTGCAGTACAATTAAATTTTTGTCTAACACTGGCAACACTAACGTCTGTTTAAACGCTTCGTTACAGAGTAAAGCGTCAGAATAAGGTCACTGTGAAAGAAAGCATCACCCTTTTTTCTCTTTGTATAGTGGCATTGAATACATACTGAGGAAGTAGTTTAATAATATATGTATAATTTAGGAGTGCTGTTTTTTGTAAATAAGAAAATATTGTGAATGACACTTGAATGGTTTTAAAAATCTATTATGGCAATGCTCTACAGGCTTTAAACATGTGATTACAGTACATAACATATTTTGTATGTAAGGCAGCACTACTAGAAGCTGATGATTACATGTAAAACTTGAAGATCTTGTAATTACGGATGTATATAAGAGAATGACAGAACATTTTGTCTGTTATTAAATGTGAAAACTTACCCTCTACTGTTTGTCAGTACCGTTTGTGTCAAAGCAGCAAAGTGACGGCTCAGTTTGTGATCTGCACATGGATGGAAAGATATACGTGTGTTTCTAGACCAAAACTGGACACTCTCCCCCCAATAGAATCAAAGTATTTTATCTCTGCAGCAGATCTGGTGTCCATGAATGATGCACGTGCCTTCTGGCTCAGCTGCTTTTTTCAGTGAACTTTTCAGGAGTCCTTCACGCTACAAGTGTCAGATAACATGTGCCCTTTCAGACACAGAACCTCCTGCCAGCCTCGATTGTTAACGTCTTTTATCAAGGATGAAGAGAGCCGCAGAGCCACGTTTAACAAGCTAAACCAAATGTCCACTCTCCTCCTTGAATCACCACCTTATCGTGGTGGAGGAGTTTGTGAGCCTGAATGATCCTAGGAGCTATACTGTTGGGTGCAATTATAATTGCTCCTGGTAGGGTCTCCCAAGGCAGATTGGTCCTAGGTGACAGGCCAGACAAAGAGCGATTCTGAAGATTTTTATGGACAAAACAAGGAACTCGGTGTCCCTTGCCCAGTCATGGGTTACTGGGGCCCCACCCTGAAGCCAGGCTTGGGGGAGGGGCTCGTCGGCAAGCGCCTAGTGACCAGGTCTCTACCCATGGGGCCTGGTCGGGCTCAGCCCGAAGGAGCAACATGGGTTTGCCTTCCTGTGGATCCACCACCTGCAGGAAGGGCCATAAAAGTTAGGTGCATGATGCTATGGGTAGTGGCAGAAGGTGGGGACCTTGGCGCTCTGACCGTGGCTTACTAAAGCTGGCTATTGGGACATGGAATGGAACCTCTCTGGTGGGGAAGGAGCCTGAGCTTGTGCGCGAGGTTGAGAGGTACCGACTAGATGGGCTCACCTCAACGCACAGCATGGGCTTTAGAACCGATCTCCTTAAGAGGGTCTGGACCTTATTCCACTCTGGAGTTGCCCATGGTGAGAGGCATCGAGCTGGTGTGGGTCTACTAGCCCCCCGACATGGCGCCTGTGTGTTCGAGTTTTCCCCGGTAGATGAAAGGGTGGCTTCCCTTCACGTTCGGGTGGAGGGACGGGCTCTGACTGTTGTTTGTGCCTATGCACCAAACTGCAGTTCAGAGTATCCGGCCTTCTTGGCGTTCTTGGCAAGGGTGCTAGAAGGTGCACCAGCTGGGGACTCCAAGGGTGCTGGAAGGTGTGCCAGCTGGGGACTCCTTTATTCTGCTGGGGGACTTCAATGCCCACGTGGGTAATGACAGTGTGACCTGGAGGGGCATGACTGGGAGGAACGGCCTCTCTGAACCCAAGCGGTGTTGTTGGACTTCTGTGCTAGTCCATCACAAACACCATGTTCGAACATAAGGTTGTCCATAAGTGCACTTGGAACCAGGACGCCCTAGGTCCTAGATTGATGATTGACTTTATAGTCATGTCATCTGATTTGCGGCTGTTTGTTTTGGACACACGGGTGAAGAGAGGAGCTGAGCTGTCAACTGATCACCACCTGGTAGTGGATCAGATGGTGGGGGAAGATGCCTGACAGACCCAGTAGACCCAAACGTGTAGTGAGAGTTTGCTGGGAATGCCTGGCAGAAGAACCCGTCTGAGAGATCTTCAACTCACACCTCCGGGAGAGCTTTAACCACATCCCTGCTGAGGTGGGGGACATTGAGTCCGAGTAGGCCATGTTCTGCGCCTCGCTTGTTGAGGTAGCTGTCTTTAGCTGTGGCCACAAGGTTTTTGGTGCTTCTCGCGGTGGCCATCCACGAACTCGGTGGTGGACACCCCGGGTTAGGGAGGCTGTCAAGCTGAAGGAATCCTATCGGGCCTTGTTGGCCAGTGGGACTCTGGAGGCAGCTGAGGAGTACCAGAGGGCCAAGCAGTATGCAGCCTTGGCTGTTGCTGAGGCAAAAGCTCGGATGTGGGAGGAGTTCAGTGAGACCTTGGATAGAGACTCTCGGTCAGCTCCGAGGAGATTCTGGCAAACCATCAGGCGGCTGAAGAGGAGAAAGCAGCACTTTTCTAACACTGTATTCAGTGACGGTGGGGTGCTGTTGACCTCAACCATTGATGTCGTCGGGAGGTGGAAGGAATACTTCTCGGACCTTCTCAATCCCACTAGCACGTCTTCCATTGGAGGAAGCTGAGTCGGGGGACTTTGGGGTTGATCCGTCCATGAATGTGGCTGAGGTCGCCGAGGTAATTATAAAGCTCCGAGGTGGCAGGGCTCCAGGATTGGATAAGATTCACCCTGATTTCCTTAAGGCTCTGGATGTTGTGGGGCTGTCTTGGCTGACATGCCTTTGCAACGTTGCGTGGACATCAGGGGCAGTGCCACTGGATTGGCAGACTAGGGTGGTGGTTCCCCTCTTCAAAAAGGGAGACTGGAGGGTGTGCTTCAATTATAGGGGGCATCACTTTCCTTAGCCACCCTGGTAAGGTCTATTCAGGGGTACTGGAGAAGCGAGTCCGATCGTTGATCGAACCTCAGATCCAGAAGGAACAATGTGGGTTTCGTCCTGGCCATGAAACACTGGATTAGCTCTTTACCCTCACTAGGGTCCTTGAGGGGTCATGGGAGTTTGCCCATCCAGTCTACATGTGTTTTGTGGACTTGGAGAAGGCATTCGATCGTATTCCTCAGGGTACACGTGGGGGGTGTTCTGTGAGTATGGGATTGGAGACCCTTTGTTACAGGCTGTTCAGTCCCTATACAAGTGGTGCGAGAGTTTGGTTCGCATTGCCGGCAGTAAGTCGGACCCCTTCAGGGTGGGAGTTGGACTCCGCCAGGACTGCCCGTTGTCACCAATTCTGTTCATAACTTTTATGGACAGAATTTCTTGGTGTGGCCAGCTGGCAGAGGGTTTCCAGTTTGGTGGCCTCAGGATTCCATCTCTGCTCTTTGCAGACGATGTGGTCCTGTTGGCATCATCGTGCCATAATCTTCAGCTCTCACTGATGCGGTTCACAGCCGAGTGTGAAGCAGCTGGGATGAGAATCAGCACCTCCAAATCTGAGGCCATGGTCCTCAACTGGAAAAGGGTGGATTGCTTTCTTCAGGTCGAGGGTGAGGTTCTGTCTCAAGTGGAGGAGTTCAAGTATCTCGGAGTTTTGTTCACGAGTGAGGGAAGAATGTAGCGTGAGATTGACAGATGGATTGGTGCAGCATATGCAGTATTGCAAACTTTGTACCAGTTGGTTGTGGTGAAGAGAGAGCTGAGTTGTAAGGCAAAGCTCTCTGTTTACCGGTCAGTCTACATTCTTACCCTCACTTATGGAATCAGGTCTCTCTTGTAAATGAGTCCCCGAGGCTCAATGGGATTTACCTGTCTAAATAAAGGTTGATTGAATGGTTATGAGCTCTGGGTAGTGATCAGAAGAATGAGATCATGGATACAGGAGGCTGAAATGAGTTTTCTCCTCAGGGTAGCTGAACTCTCCCTTAGAGATAGGGTGAGAAGTTCAGTTATCCGGGAGAGACTCGGAGTAGAACCGCTACTCCTTCACATTGAGAGGAGCCAGTTGAGGTGGTATGGGCATCTGGTAAGGATGCCCCCTGGGCGCCTCCCTAGGGAGGTGCTTCGGGCATGTCTAACTGGGAGGAGATCCCGGGGAAGACCCAGAACAAGCTGGAAAGACTATGTCTCTCGGTTGGCCTGGGAACGCCCTGGAATCCTCCCAGAAGTGCTGGAAGAGGAAGCTGTGGAGAGAGATGTCTGGGCCTCCCTGCTCAAGATGCTGCCCCCGCGACCCGACTTCGGAATAAGCGGAAGATAATGGATGGATGGATGCATATCCACTCTCCCTCAAACTACGCCACTGAAGATAGTTTCTTATGGGGAGAATGCAACAAACATAAATGGAAGCAAAAAAAAATGTTTGTACGCTCACTCATCCAGGTAGATAAATCACACAAAAAAGGTTAAATCATGTCATCTGGACAGTTTCTTTTGGTTGAAACGTTTCCTCTTTCAGCCACAACACTTCATCAGTCCAAGCAGCCACAACAAACTCAGTCTTATAAATAGTAGACCAGGGCTGCCTCAGATGAGTCGGCGGGGGAGAGTGCAAACTACAGAAATCATCTTATCACCATCAAACTGGTTGATCCACTGTGTGAAGGTGCTTTTTACAAGACTGAGTTTGTTGTTGCTCCTCTGACTGAAGAAGCCTTGGATGAAAGACGAAACGGCCAGAGGACGTGACTTAACTTTGTTACACTTCCTTGATGTGGTTCAAGCTAGCCTGCTGTGGAGTTCCCAGAAACTAGCTTTACACATGCAGAAGGGGCCCATTCGTCCAAAACAATTGATCATCATGCATAACCATCAATGTTTGCATGTGTAAAGCCAGTTTCTGGGAACTCCACAGCAGGTTGGCTTGAACCACATCATGGAGGTGCTATTTATACGACAGACCTTGGTGGCAGGCCTCAGACTGATGAAGCCTTTCAGATGAAAGACAAATCTCCCAAAAAGAAACTGTCCAGATGACCTGATTTAACCTTTTTTTGTGATAAATGGAAGCAGTTTTAAGAAAACAACTGTCTCAGCGATGACACGTCCAAACTCCAGGAAGCAACAAAGAGAATGAACCAGCAGATGGACGTGTAATAGTTACATCCACCCACAGCAAGTGCTTAACTGCCATACTGGTAACTACTACAGTAGACTGATAATTCCCACATAATTATGTATTAGTACTCCTATATTTGTGTGATAAAATGTCAGCACAGATTACCTTTTAGTTCAAATAAACCAAATAGCTTCATGCTTCATAACAATTGAATCACTTTTACCAGATTACAAGTTAAAACATTTCATCACAGTTGGAGCCATTGCAGCTACAACATGATAATCCATGAAGTGTCTAATGAAACTAGTAATCTGTCATAACCATATTTAAAGATGGTACAATGAAGGGATTAGTAAATGTGACCCGTGGAGTACAGAGACTTCTTAGGTTTAGCAGCACTGATGTGCTCAAAATAGATGTTGCTTTCAGAGCTTTGAGAACTGAAATAGTCTTTATTATACACTTATGAACAGAAAACAATAGTTAAAAACAGAATTTGCAACAAGGCCCTGGAGTCACGAGCCACATCAGAAAATGAACATATGATTATGGGAACGAGCTACGTGTCAGTCTTCTCAGCAGGTATTGTGCTGCCGCTCTCTGAGTTGAAAGCACTCCTTAGAAAGATAAAGTTTCCACCACACTAAACCATCATATTTTGACACATCTGCTACTGCAGGTGGGATGAAACAAACGTTGGAAATAATTATTTGTAAATACGCGTTTCCCTGGGCCTGTTTTCAAATGATCGCTGCTTTTTTAAATCCTGCACTTGATGTTTGTGAGCCCTCCAGCGCAGCAGAGACGGAAGAGGCTGAACGTCGCTAAGCGGCTGTTCTCCTCATCCCATCACTCTTTTCTCCTCTTATTTTCATCTCTGACACTTCTCCCTTGCGTCATGTTTCCTTTCGTTTCTCATCTTCTCACTCCTGATCTTTCATGTCCCAACTCTGTCCCTTCTCTTCTCTCATCTTCTTTAATTTCTTTCGGTTTTTCTTCTTTTTCTTTTCTTATCCCTTTCTTCTCATGCACAATTCCCTTCACAATCCTCCCATTCTCTTCTCACCTTTCAGCGTTTTCATCCATTCATCCATTATTTATACAGGTTGGTCTCGTTGAGCCTCGAGGATTCATTTACAAGAGAGACCTGTTTTTAACAAAGAATGATGACAACAGACAATCATAAAATTAAGCATATAAATTGAAAAATACAAGGAAGAGAATGATATTAAAAAAAAGCTACATTATAAAGTGATATAAAATACTAAAAAACAGGAACATGTCTGCATTGGTTTTCCCATGAACGTAACAGATGACTGAAGCCACTTGGAGACGTCAAGGTTGAGAGCTTTAGATCTTTTTGCCAGATATTCCAGGAAACAGGAGCGGAGTAGGAGAAGGTCCTTTTGCCAAGCTCAGTCCTCACTGAGAGAACACTGCAGGTAATAATGTCCTGAGAGTGCACGCTGTAGCTGCACTCATACAGAGACATGTAGGAGGAGCAAAGTCCATGCTCAATAATCCAGGTATACAATCCAACAATTTTCAGTCAGGTTCTGACCGACTGAAAATTGTTGTACCAAAGACACCATCTTAGCACCAACATAACTGGTTTGTTCCACTTTGGAGTAACTGTTGGGGGAAGAATCAGTTTTGTGTTGTGTGTTTCCTTGACTGATGAAGACTTCTGGATGGATGGTGAAACATTTCAGCACAAAAAAAAAAAAAAAAACTTTCCAGATGACCTGACTGAAAATTGTTGGGCATGTAGGAGGAGATGTATGAAGGCAACTGACCAAGACGTGATTTAAAGATTAAAATGTACCAATGAAAGAGTGCCGTTCTGCTGCTGTGATAGGTGAACAGTCATCTAAATCATATATAATTTAGAAATAATGTAATTTATTGCAAATATGTGGGTGGTGGCATAGAGGTTAGAGATGTAGTGAACTAGGCCTCCGACAACAATCTGTCTCTGAAGACCTTCAGGGGA
Source organism: Nematolebias whitei (assembly GCF_014905685.2). Taxonomy (NCBI): domain Eukaryota; kingdom Metazoa; phylum Chordata; class Actinopteri; order Cyprinodontiformes; family Rivulidae; genus Nematolebias; species Nematolebias whitei. The sequence goes on from NC_056518.1 coordinate 1,491,132, forward strand.
CAGAAACTGTTATTTCATTGATTTGAATCCAGAAATACAAATTATCTCATCAAGAGACTATTTAATTGTATCCTGAATTAATCAATTGAAAGAACACTCTTTTTTTACATTATCGTTACTATTTTACCATATCTTGATAATCAAAAAGTGTGTTTAGTTCATACCATTTCTAAATGTTGAAGTGAACCACTCATGTAAATCAACTGTGAAACAGTATTAATGATTTTTAAACCTCATTAGATTTTTGATCATACAGTTAAATGCCTATTTACGAACTAAGTGTGCATTTAGTCTTCTGTCTGAATGAGGAGTAGTTGTGGATGTCGGTCGAAAGTCAGAGACGAGTTATTAGAACGAAGTGTCTTGTTTTAAAACTCTCGGACAGTAAATAAGAGCAACTGACACCTGCTTTGTCTCACCTCGTCATATTTCTCTGTCTGTACTAACCGTTTTTTAAAAACATTCCTGCTGTCTCTTGACTTCTAGTGACCCTCTGACATCACTAGAACCACACCCCTGCTAGTTGTTTCAAGCAATCAGGAAGTACCACGTAACAGGAAGTGGATACCCCTTTAAAAGGAACGCTTCTTGGAACTATTCAGTCAGTCCTGGAACTGAGTCGGAGTCTTAAGTCTTAGGGCTAAGTCTTCAGTCTTAGTCTTCACGAGTCTTAGTCTTTTCCAGTCTTGCTGGAACTTTCAGTCAGAGATGAGACTCAACTAAGTAGCGGATGGATTTGACCATGTGCCAAAGGTCTCTCCAGTCCAGCGTTGTCACAGCCTGCCTCAGCTGTGACTCAACCCGAGCAGTAAATGCTCCACTTCTAAGGAAGCTTATTCGGTGGAACCGAGTACTTTGTCACGATTTCTGATGACCCCCAGCTACTTTAACTGGAGACGCTGAAAAGGGAGCGTACCAATGGACTTCTGTTCCGGAGTGGAGGTATCCACCATCTCGGGTAACAAGCCGTTGACGTCCTGAAGTGTACCGGAAAGCTGAGCTGGATGTCGGAGGAAGGGTGCAATGTTCTGGTTCCCCCCATAACTTTCATCCTTAAATCTAAACTTACTCCTTAAATCTATTTCTCTTCTCTTTAAACTTCTATTCACCAGTAAATCAAACTAGCTGCCTTCAGAGATGAATCAGTCTCAATCAGTAATGTTCTGTTGTCTTGTTAGTAAAGCGTGCCAAGTTTATTAATCAGAAACAGATCAGCAAATCAATGTGTACATGTTTTGATGTTAAATTTTGATTCTGTTAAATAAATGACCGCATTTATTCTGATGGGTCAAAGATAAAATGGCGTCTCATGTCACTGATTAAACAATCCACTCACAGTTATTTTGGTCACATGGCAGAAAATTTAACTCGAAAAAGAAAGAATCCGTTGTAATTAAACGATTAATATTCTTTGTGCTTGAACTATCTTTAAGAATAATTAATTAGTAGTGAAGTTAACCCTTAGCTCACTACATAAATGGTGGCCCGTACGTGTTTTAAATAACATAAATGGTGGCCCGTAACGTTTCTGAAGAGATAAATTATGTGTGACCTGGGATATTGTGGAAAAACACGTCATGTTGGCAAGTCCAAGTTTTGACCTTGGTAAAAACATAATTCACGGCTGTGGTGTTCAGAAAGATGCAGAATTGCGTTGATGTTCATTTGAAGCTAGAAATTGTCATTCTGTGTGTAATTAAGCTATAAGCAGAGAGAGAGAGACGCTTCATTCTGTTTGAAACTTGCATGACCGGGGTTTCGGTGGTCTGACCCGGTTCTGTTTACTGGACTCGAACGAATCGTGTTTTAAATGGTGAAACGTTGTCTGTGAAGCTGAGCGCCGACTCAGAGCTGCTTCTATGCTGATTCGCTACATTCCCACAGTTAACTGAACATTTTCGAAACTTTAATAGGCAATGTTGTGGCCGGACTTTTGAAGCTAACTGCTAGCTTCAGGCGAGTACACACGAGCTGTGATTGGTCGAGGACCGTTGTTTGGAATGTTCTGATTTGCTGAGAAGCTGGTGACGTAATGTCGTGTACATCCACTCACGAAGGCGTCAGTGCGAAAAGCCCACCCCCGATGTCCACGTGTCTGTTAAGTCACGTGACCCCGGAAATGAAGCTCGTTTTTAAACGGAGTCTTCCTTAGTGTTTAAAACAGCTGAATAAAGTCCTGACATTAGTTCCTAACCTGATGAGTGTATGCCTAAAGAGCGTGCTTTTGAAGCGACGCCACGTTAAGCTTTAAATCCGTCCATAAATGCTGTTTGGACCGGGTTCGACCGTTGCTAATTGTAGCTATAGAGGTGTTCCCAGGTGAGAGGAAATGGTAAGTGGAGACTTACCATAGACTACAGAAAGCTAAACAAACAAGTTCCTTTATCTAGGTGGCCAATGACCCAGATCCAACAGGAACTGCCCAAGGTCACCGATAGTAAGTACTTTTCCACCCTCGACGTCGCCTCTGGATTTTGGACCATTCCTGTGCGCGCCGAGGACCAACACAAACTAGATTTCACTTTTGGTAGCCGACAATACACCTTCACCCGGTGTCCCTTTGGCTACGCTAACTCACCAGCTGAGTTCAACATCTTTTTTAACAAAGCATGTCCAGACGCCCACGAACGTGGGACACTGATCTACGTGGACAATGTCCTTTTGAGGCAGCCAACACTGGACTTACACTTGGCTGAGATTGACCACGTTCTGAATCAACTGACTACTGCTGGTGTTAAAATCTCACTGTCAAAATGCCAGTGGTGCAGGACCAAGGTGGACTACGTTGGCCTACTAGTAGGTCCAGATGGAGTACAACCACAATTGACTCACACCCAAGGCCTAGACAATCTCAAAGTCCCCACCAATCTCAGAGAGCTACAAAGTTTTCTGGGCGTGTGTAACTACTCATGCCAATTCCTAGAGGACTATGCAGACCTTGCGAAACCACTGACTGAACTCTTAAAGAAAGACGTCCCATTTGTCTGGACTGATAACCAACAGCAGGCAATGAATGCTCTCAGGGACAGACTCAAGTCAGCCCCATGTCTAGTCTATCTAGATTACAACAAAGAGTTTCACTTGGAAGTGGGCTTTTCAGCTCACTGCATAAGTGCAGGTCTGTACCAGATGCACGACAAAGACAAGCGTGTGGTGGCCTATGCCAGTAAGACAATGGCAGGCCCCGAATTAAAGTTTTCAGACTGTGAGAAAGCTCTACTAACCACTGTGTGGGCAGTTAAACACTTCTCCAGTTACATCGGTGGACAAAAAATCATTGTTGAAACACAACACCAGCCAGTAACTTTCCTGAATAGCCAACGCATCAGAGATGGTGTGGTGACAAACTCACGGGTAGCCACGTGGCTCATGACGCTTCAAAGTTTTGAACTAGACATCCGCTACGGACAAAACAAGAAGTCACATTTGGGCACCGACCTGGCACTCTACCAGGAATTTACACAAGATGTACCAGCCACCCAACCGCCAGCTGCGGAAAAACCCTCAGTAAATGAGGACCCGAATCACCACTACTTTGATAGCAATATCTGCAAAGATATGACAACACTGTACGTGGATGGATGCTCATTCCACCACGAACAAACCTGCAAATCAGGTGTTGGAGGGATCCTCCTCCAGGACCAAGAAGAGGTCACTTTTAGCTATAAGTTAGGCTCTCAGACTTCTCAGTACGCTGAGATAGCAGGAATCCTAATAGCTCTCCAGATGGCAGTAGAACGCTCCATCCAAACGCTAGTCATCTGCACGGACTCTAATTACGCTCGACTTAGTTTCTTGTGTCATCTCGCTCTGTGGAAACAGAATGGCTTTCTCACAAGCAACAAGAAAGTGGTCAAAGACAAAGAGCTTTTCATGGCATGTGATCGCTTGGTGACATCACATGACCTACAGGTCTACTGGAAAAAGGTTCCAGGACATTCAAGAGTCCTAGGCGATGACAAGCGGTATAACGACCTTGCAGACTTCCTAGCCAAGGACGGTGCCGTGGACGGCCCTCCGTGGTCCTTTGACCCCTCCTGGCTGCTCGCAACTCTGTCAGTACAACCTACAGCCGAGGTAATGGCAGTCACACATGCACAGGCTGCAGCCAAGCCGGCTGACAACACAGTCTCTGTACAACCCGTGCTGACTGACCCAGACATCATCCAACTTCAGAAGTTGGATCCTGCGATAAACTCGATGATACTGTACTTGACTGACCCAGACAAAAACACTCCGTCCGAAGTCGACCTGAATTCCAATCCAGACCTTAAAGTCCTCTTTCAGCTGTGCAAACAGCTAAAACTAATCAAGGACATCCTAACTTTTGCTCATAGACCGATGTCCTCACCCGTGTTCGTGGTCCCCCATGATCACAGGGGGGTGATGTTAGTTCATGCGCATGACCTCCCGTCCGCAGGACACAAGGGAGATAACGCCACGCTGAAAGCATTAAAACAAGTTGCTTATTGGCCTGGAAAGAAAAAGGATGTCAAGGACTACATGAAAGGGTGCCTGGTCTGTGGCCACTTTCAGCCATCCAGACCACTCCACAGAGCACCACTGCAAAGTAGAGGCATTGCATTCCCATGGTCCGACCTCCAGATCGACTGGATTGGACCACTTACTAAGAGCACTAGAGGAAATAAATATTTTCTCACGGTAACTTGCGCATTTACCAAATGGGTACAATGCCTACCAGCTCCTAACAACACAGCACAAACAACTGCTATGTTACTAATGAATCATGTATTTTCAAGGGTTGGACTTCCCCTTGGGGTGAACTCAGACCAAGGTACACACTTCACAGCTGAAGTGATGAAAGAACTGTGGAAGATGCTAGGCATCAAAGTCAACTTCCATGTTGGCTACCACCCACAGGCCTCAGGCCAAGTGGAGAGAGCAAACAGAACTGTGGTAAGTATTTTGAAGAAATACGTAGCCACAAACCACAAGGACTGGGACGTGAAACTCCCTCTGGTCCTCATGGCCATAAGGGCCACTCCACACACATCGACTGGCATCTCTCCCTTCGAGATGATGACGGGTCAACAAATTACTCTCCCTCTACACCTGTTGTACCAACCAGGCGATGCCACCATGGCAACAGCCTACACTACACAACAATACATGAATGACTTGGAAGAACACCTTAAAAACACCTTTGCTTTTGCCCAGAGAAACCTGGAAAAATCTGTTGAAGGACGAAAGGTGTACTATGACCAAAAGGCCTCTCACGAGGAACTCCAAGTGGGAGATAGGGTCTGGTACTGCATGTTCGCCCCCACAACCGGGAAAGGAGAGTCCGGGACCGGAACTCTCGCCTGCAAACTGATGCCCAGGTGGACTGGACCCCACCTGTTAACAGACAGACCGTCTCCAGTTGTCTACCAGAGCAAAATCAGCAAAGGCCAAAAAGAGCCAATTGTTAAATGGGTACATCGAAATCAGTTCAAACTACACAAGGCGCTCAATAACTCCATAGGAGACAAAGATCTCACAAACTCAGACCTTGTGGGAATAAGAGTCATCCAAGCAGAAACTAAATAAGTCTAAGCTTAATTAAGTGTTAAGATAACAACTCAGACGCGATAACGTGATCGAATCTGACAGTCAGAGTGAGTGACGCACTGAAACGTCGTTTTCTAGTTGCTTAATCACTACTTTTGTCAATCTTGAAACATTGTTTATTTGGTTTTGGTATTGTTTCTGAACACCCCCAGCAAGAATGAATTTTGTGTGTATTTTAGTTAGAGACTATGAGGACTTTAACTATACCAACATGCAGTTCATGTGTTAAACTTCAACCTTTGATGAGTCAATGTAGATGAATGCTACCATAACCATAACCTACATTGGTTTCACGACGCTCAAGCCGAACCTACTCAAACAATCCTATTCGGTGGGGGGGGGGGGGGGGGGGGGGGCTAGCTAATCCTTAAGTTGAGTCTCGCCATAGACTCCAAAACATTTAGGGGGAAAACCAAACCTCAAGTCGTTTGTCTAAAGGGACAACAGACACTTGAACCAAACTATATTTTGCCATGTAAATCTAACTTAAACCAAGTTAGGAATGGAAGAATAGTTTGGAATGCCCTTCTATAGGTATGAATCCCTATATATAATTTTTCAGCATGACCCACCCTTTAATTGGTACCTGTAGCTGATCTAAACCATGATAGCTTACACACCAGGTACATATAGGTTAAGGTCTTGTGTAAAATCCCACTCATAAGCCCAACTAAAACCACATAAATGCATGAACACATAGAACCAGAATGGCATCCACTGGGAACCACCAGCAGCAACCGTTGCTGAAGGGACCTACAACTCCAACGTGGGTCTCCAAACTCCATCCAGTGGTCGCCTCTGCAGTTCAATCGAGGGAACCCCTCTGCATGCTGATCAATCAACACCTCCAATCATTGTGGATTTACCATTGTGGATTATATGACTTTTTCCAATGGATTACAGACTTTGTTTCCAAGGGGTTAAAGCGTTGCTTCAATGGAATTACCTACAACATTATGGAAGCATCAAAACCGTTGTGGGATTACTTTCTTTGACTTTTGTTTTCCTCTTGCTGGATTACATCAAGATCAAGGACATTCGGAGGTGTAAGTTCATGTTAGAATTCATCCCCATGGACAGGCGATGATTTCCAAAGGTGGGACTGTAGTGAACTAGGCCTCTGACAATAATCTGTCTCTGAAGACCTTCAGGGGACAGGAACTGTTATTTCATTGATTTGAATCCAGAAATACAAATTATCTCATCAAGAGACTATTTAATTGTATCTTGAATTAATCAATTGAAAGAACACTCTTCTTTTTACATTATCGTTACTATTTTACCATATCTTGATAATCAAAAAGTGTGTTTAGTTCATACCATTTCTAAATGTTGAAGTGAACCACTCATGTAAATCAACTGTGAAACAGTATTAATGATTTTTAAACCTCATTAGATTTTTTGATAATACAGTTAAATGCCTATTTACGAACTAAGTGTGCATTTAGTCTTCTGTCTGAATGAGGAGTAGTAGTGGATGTCGGTCGAAAGTCAGAGACGAGTTATTAGAACGAAGTGTCTTGTTTTAAAACTCTCAGACAGTAAATAAGAGCAACTGGCACCTGCTTTGTCTCACCTCATCATAATATTTCTCTGTCTGTACTAACCGTTTTTTTAAAACATTCCTGCTGTCTCTTGACTTCTAGTGACCCTCTAGCATCACAAGAGCCACACCCCTGCTGGTTGTTTCAACCAATCAGGAAGTACCACGTAACAGGAAGTGGATACCCCTTTAAAAGGAACGCTTCTTGGAACTATTCAGTCAGTCCTGGAACTGAGTCGGAGTCTTAAGTCTTAGGGCTAAGTCTTCAGTCTTAGTCTTCACGAGTCTTAGTCTTTTCCAGTCTTGCTGGAACTTTCAGTCAGAGATGAGACTCAACTAAGTAGCGGATGGATTTGACCATGTGCCAAAGGTCTCTTCAGTCCAGCCTTGTCACAGCCTGCCTCAGCTGTGACTCAACCCGAGCAGTAAATGCTCCACTTCTAATGAAGCTTATTCGGTGGAACTGAGTACTTCGTCACGATTTCTGATGACCCCCAGCTACTTTAACTGGAGACGCTGAAAAGGGAGCGTACTAATGGACTTCTGTTCTGGAGTGGAGGTATCCACCATCTCAGGTAACAAGCCGTTGACGTCCTGAAGTGTACCGGAAAGCTGAGCTGGATGTCGGAGGAAGGGTGCAATGTTCTGGTTCCACCCATAACTTTCATCCTTAAATCTAAACTTACTCCTTAAATCTATTTCTCTTCTCTTTAAACTTCTATTTGCCAGTAAATCAAACTAGCTGCCTTCAGAGATGAATCAGCCTCAATCAGTAATGTTCTGTTGTCTTGTTAGTAAAGCGTGCCAAGTTTATTAATCAGAAACAGATCAGCAAATCAATGTGTACATGTTTTGATGTTAAATTTTGATTCTGTTAAATAAATGACCGCATTTATTCTGATGGGTCAAAGATAAAATGGCGTCTCATGTCACCGATTAAACAATCCACTCACAGTTATCTTGGTCACATAACAGAAATTCAACTCGAAAAAGAAAGCATCTGTTGTAATTAAACAATTAATATTCTTTGTGCTTGAACTAGCTTTAATAATAATTAGTAGTGAAGTTAACCCTTAGCTCACTACAGAGAAGGTGGGCCTATGATCAGTGTAAGTATATATATATATATATATATATATACATACACACACACACACACACACACACACACACACACACACACACACACACACAGGTTTGTTTTGCTATCTTTGTGGGGCCTTTGCATTGACTTCCATTCATTTTTCATTCATTTCTATAGCCTAACCATGACCTTTATCCATAACCTAACCATTACCAGTACATACCTAACCCTAAACCTAACACATCCTCAATTCACACCTTAGTCCTAAACCTAGCCCCTAACCCACCAACGGGACTTCTTCTTATGGGGCCCGGGCTTTGGGCCCCATAAGGAGCAGTTGGTCCCCACAATGTAGTATAAGTTGGAAAAATGGGCCTTACAAAGTAGCATAAACAAGGACACACACACACACACACACACACACACGGAAGGGAAAAGTGTGGCAGAAAACGCTGCACAACGAGAAGAGGTGACCGGACCCTGAGGAGGATTGTGGAGAAGGGCCGATTCCAGACCTTGGGGGACCTGCGGAAGCAGTGGACTGAGTCTGGAGTAGAAACATCCAGAGCCACCGTGCACAGGCGTGTGCAGGAAATGGGCTACAGGTGCCGCATTCCCCAGGTCAAGCCACTTTTGAACCAGAAACAGCGGCAGAAGCGCCTGACCTGGGCTACAGAGAAGCAGCACTGGACTGTTGCTCAGTGGTCCAAAGTACTTTTTTCGGATGAAAGCAAATTTTGCATGTCATTCGGAAATCAAGGTGTACTGACCATGGTATTACTGTGTATGTTACTGTATTCTCAAAAATCTAGCATATTGTGACAATGTGAGGACTCAGGAGTGACCCAATAGAACGAGACCCGGAACGACACGAGACTCAGCGTAAAAATAACAGTGTTTATTTATTTACAGTAATAATTTGGCTACACAGGCATCAGGACTGGAACTCCTGGAAACGGAGGACAAGTTCAGCTGGGGCAGGTAAGTTGTTTGGTTCAAACTTGTAATTTGTTTTCTTATCTTACAGTTGGCGGTTCTTGTAGAAGTGGATCCAAGAGAAGCCCAGAGTTTCCAGAGAAGATGGTGAGACCGAGGCACTGTGCAGCCGTTCCAGAACAGGATGATAACTCCCGGATACTGAGTGGATAGGCACGAGAGATCAGAGCTTGGGCAAGGCACGAGAGATCTGAGGACTGGAACCTGTGGAATCAGGACTGGACTCAGGAGGCGACGAAGAACTGCAGAAACAAGATCACAAGGTAAGACTTGTATTCCATGAAACACCAAATGGCTAGAAACATTAAGTACCGGGAGAACTCAATGCTCCACCGTCGAGTAGACTTGACTGCAGGCTTAAATAGGAGCAGGAGCTCATCAGGGAGATGGCCGTCAGCTGGGGGTGATTGGCGGCCATCTTGGAAGCTGTAGCAAGTGCTACTCTCACAGATAAAGGTCATTATTTTCCATAATGTAATGATAACAATGAAACTTTCATATATTTCAGATTCATTGCACACCAACTGAAATATTTCAGGTCTTTAATTGTTTTAATACTGATGATTATGGCATACAGCTCATGAAAACACAAAATGCCTGTCCCAAAAAATTAGCATATTTCATCCCACCAATGAAAGACAAGTGTTTTAATACAAAAAAACGCCAATCTTCAAATAATCATGTTCAGTTATGCACTCAATACTTGGTCGGGAATCCTTTTGCATGAATGACTGCTTCAATGCAGCGTGGCATGGAAACAATCAGCCTGTGGCACTGCTGAGGTATTATGGAGGCCCAGGATGCTTCGATAGCGGCCTTAAGCTCATCCAGAGTGTTGGGTCTTGTTATTGGTGATAATGTTTTTTCAGACCACAGGCCAGTCCAGTTTGAGTTCACCCTCCCCCATTAAACTCCTAAGCTGTGCATTCCTGAACATAGGACCCGGACCATTAACCACTTTACTGCCGCACGTTTCACAGATGTTTATAACTCTGAAATGATCATTCAGCCCCCGGTGTTTCTCACCACCACTGAGGAGCTGACATCCCAGTTCAACTCTGTCTGCTTAAAGACTCGGGATCATGTTGCGCCTGTTAAAACTAGAAAATCAAAACTGAGAGCAGAACCTTGGCTGAGTGATGTCACCAAGGCCATTAGGCACCAATGTAGGAGGGCGGAGCGAAAGTGGAGGAAAGACAGGCTGCAGGTCTCTTTCCAAATACTTAAAGAGAGTTGGCGCCGTTATCAGAAAACAGTAAAAGCATATATAGGATCTGGAGTGGGCACATGATCGCACTTAGGTGGTGGGATGTACTACCATTTCCACCTCCCCGGACCTGTGCCCACTCTCATATGTAGCATGTAGACATTTAGGGTTCTGGGCAGAGATGAGGGGTGAACGGGCGCCGCCTGCTCTCTGGGCAAGAGGTGGGTCTGTGCCGGTCGCCACCTCATCCCCCCATTTTAAACGCAATGTATAACAACATGCATCAACACCATATTCGAGTGGGAGGAGGAGGAAGTGGGTCTGTTCATAATTTATTTATGCATATATAGATTTATTTATATATTTATTTATTTATTTATTTATTTTATTTTTTTCCCCTTTCACAAACACCTCCTTTCTCCGTGTGACACTAGGGGTCGGGGATGGGGGGGGGCGCATTGTTGGGGTCTGGGCTGTGGGTGGGCTTTGGGCCTTGGGGGCGGTCAGTGATGGGGCCGGTGCTTTGGTTCCTCCTGGGCTGTTCCAATTCTTTTAATCTAGGTTCCTGGTTGCGATGGCTGGCACTTTGACCGGGGTGGCTGCCAGCTTTCGGCGGGGGGTCGGCTATGGTAGTGTACGTGTGGTCATTGGTGGTGTAGGGCGGCGGTTGGGGGCGTGGCTTCGCCTCATCGGGGCACTGGCTGGTCTGCCTGTGTGGCATTTGCGGTGGGGGTGCTGTGTGTGTGGGGGGGTGCATAGGTGGCGTGCTGGGGCGTCTCCGGGCCTATGGTGCGGAGCTCTTGATGTGAGAGCCGGCCTTCCTCAGCTGCGGCTCCCTGCTGCTCTGCCCCTTGAGCTGGGGCCGGCCTGTGGTCGCTGTCAAGGGGATGGTGCATGCGGTTGGCCCGGCGGGGGTTCTGTCAGGCTGTCTGTGTGTGCCTGTTGGTTGCTCAGGTTGGGTTTTTGGTGGTCCCCCCTCTCTTGGATCAATTTGGGCCCCACGTTTGCTGTGGGGCCCACTCCCCCCGGTCGTGCCCCCCTTTGGCGGGGGACCCCCTTGCCGCCGGTGCATTGGTGGCTCTCGGTGTCTGGGCTGGGTGGTGGGGTGTACTTCGGTCCGCCCTGGTTGCTGCCTGGCAGGGCCTGGGTGCCCTGGCTCTGTCGGGGCTCCGCTGGGGGGTGGTATGGCCTCGGGGCTTGGGGCTCGGTGTCCATGGCCGAATCTACTTGGGAGGGGCATGGGTCGCCGGCCGGACCTGTGGGCTCATCGCTGCAGCTTCCTGGAGGCTCTGCATTGTGGTGGCTGGGGTCACCCGGTTCTTTCCTCTGCTCCTCTCTGGGGGGGTGCAGTTCTCCCTGTTGGGAGACTCCTGTGGCTCCGGGCCTGTGGGCCGCTGTGTGTCTGTGGCTCCGGGCCTGTGGGCCGCTGTGTGTCTGTGGCTCCGGTCCTCCGTATGTTGCCATTGTGTCCTGGGGGTGGCGGGTCTGTGGGCCCCCGCGTCCACTATTGGGCATTCTTTTGGAGAAATCTGGTGGTGGCGGGCATGCTTGCGCGGGTGTTTGGATTCAGGTGCTTTGACAGATGCACGCTAGGTTGGGTAGTGGTGGAAGCTAGATGATTAGTTGTGCGATAGCGAATGTTTCATGGTGATATTGTGGGTGGCATTGTGCTGTGCATGTTGTTTTGTCGTGGTAGTCTCTCGTCTTATCTATTTCTCTTTTATTATTTATTTATTCTTCTTTCTTCTCTTTCTTTAAAAAAAATAAATAAATTGAGCGATGATGATAAGTTCATTGAAACACTTTACAATGTTTCTACACTTAAACTGAGCTAAAAAAAACAGTAAAAGCTGCTAAATCCAAATACTTCTCTGATATAATTACCTCAAACTCTCACAACCCACGTGTCCTCTTCTCCACCCTAAACTCTGTTCTCCACCTCACTGAACCATCACCTCTGGAAGCCTCGACTGAGCTGTGCGACAACTTCTTACATTTCTTTTTGGAAAAAATTGCGACCACCCGGGCTCTCATTTCCCCTCCAACTCATGACCCATCCATCCCACCTCAGTCTGTAGCTCCATTTGACCATTTTGAACCCATCACTCTATCTTCTCTAGAGCAGGTCATGTGCAGCTTGAAACCTTCTGGCTCCCCCCTTTGATGTGGTCCCCCCTCGACTACTAAAGGAGGTTTTTCCAACTCTAGGTCTGTCCATTCTTGCCATAGTAAACAGTAGTTTATCCACTGGCATGGTGCCAAAATCCTTTAAACATGCTGCCGTCCAGCCTCTCCTGAAAAAACCAAACCTTGACCCCTCAGTCGTTTCCAACTACCGACCTGTCTCCAAACTCCCATTTGTTTCTAAAGTACTGGAGAAAATAGTTGAGTCCCAGTTGAAGTGCTTCCTGGAGGATCACGCCATCCTAGAGCTTTTCCAATCTGGCTTTAAACCTCTCCACAGCACTGAAACTGCCCTGCTGAAGGTCTTTAACGACATCTTCAGATTCACAGATACCGGTGATTCTGTGCTGCTTGTCCTGTTGGACCTCACAGCTGCCTTTGACACCATCGACCATGAGATCCTCATTGCTAGGTTGGAGCAGTGGATGGGCGTCACAGGATCAGCCCTCAATTGGTTCAGATCTTACCTCACTGACAGATCCTTTTGTGTCTCCATCAAGGATTTTAGTTCCGCAGAGGCAGAGCTTAAATGGGGGGTTCCGCAGGGGTCCATACTGGGTCCCCTCCTATTCTCTTTATACCTGCTGCCGCTTGGTGCTATTTTCCGGAAACACAACATGCCCTTCCACTTCTATGCCGATGACTGTCAAATTTACTTCCCCCTAAGACACAATGGTACATGCTCTATTCAACCACTGCTCAACTGCCTGGCTGACATCAGGGACTGGATGGCTTTAAATTTCTTGAGTTTCAATGAAAAGAAGTCTGAAGTCATGTTGTTCCCTCCCAATGACACGATCACAAACGACTGTATCGACCTCTCCGCTCTAACCCTGTCAGAAAAACAAAGAGTCTAATCCCTTCCCTGAAGCTTAACAATCATGTAAACATGATTGTTAAATCATGTTTCTTCCAACTGAGGTGGCTGTCTAAACTGAAGCCCATATTGTCCAAAAATAACCTGGAGACAGTAATACATGCATTCATTACATCTAGGCTTGATTACTGCAATTCGCTCCTGTTTGGTATCAGTCAGACCTCCATTG
>NC_056518.1:1504862-1528575 GCF_014905685.2 Nematolebias whitei
GGACACTAAACAAATTGTGAATAAAAACTGAATGCAATGATGTGGAGGTGCCAACATCTAATATTTTATTCAGAATAGAACACAAATCACAGATCAAAAGTTTAAACTGAGAGAATGTATCATTTTAAGGGAAAAATCTGTTGTTTCCAAATTTCATGGCGTCAACAAATCCCAAAAAAGTTGGGACAAGTCCATTTTTACCACTGTGTGGCATTCCGCTTTCTTCTTACAACACTCAACAGACGTCTGGGAACAGAGGAGACCAGTTTCTCAAGTTTAGAAATGGGAATGCTCTCCCATTCATGTCTAATACAGGCCTCTAACTGTTCAATCGTCTTGGGCCTTCTTTGTCGCACCTTCCTCTTTATGACGCGCCAAATGTTCTCTATAGGTGAAAGATCTGGACTGCAGGCTGGCCATTTCAGTACCCGGATCCTTCTCCTACGTAGCCATGATGTTGTGACTGCTGCAGAATGTGGTCTGGCATTATCGTGTTGAAAAATGCAGGTTCTTCCCTGAAAGAGATGACGTCTAGATGGGAGCATATGTTGTTCTAGAACCTGAACATAGTTCTCTGCATTAATGGTGCCTTTCCAGACATGCAAGCTGCCCATGCCATCCTTGTCCTCTCTGGTCCGGATGACATGGCGTCCCAGTGTTCCATAAAGAACTTCAAATCGTGACTCATCTGACCACAGAACGGTCTTCCATTTTACCACACTCCATTTTAAATGACCCCTGGCCCAGTGCAAACGTCTGAGCTTGTGGAGCTAGCTTAGAAATGGCTTCCTCTTTGCACTGTAGAGTTTCAGCTGGCAACGGCAGATGGCACGGTGGATTGTGTTCACTGACAATGCTTTCTGGAAGTATTCCTGAGCCCATTCTGTTATTTCCTTGACAGTGGCATTCCTGTTTGAGGTGCAGTGACGTTTAAGGGCCCAGAGATCACGAGCATCCAGTAGAGTTTTACGGCCTTGGCCCTTACGCACAGCGATTGTTCCAGATTCTCTGAATCTTTTGATGATGTTATGCACGGTTGATGATGATAACTTAAAAGTCTTTGCTATTTTACGCTGGGTAACACCATTCTGGTATTGTTGCACTATCTTTCTGCACAACAATGGTGGAATTGGTCATCCTCTTACCATCTTGGCTTCTGAGAGACACTGACACTCTAAGAAGCTCTTTTTATACCCAATCATGTTGTCAATTGACCTAATTAGTGTTAATTGGTCTTCCAGCTGTTCGTTATATGCTCAATTTCCTTTTTCCAGCCACTTATTGCTACTTGTCCCAACTTTTTTGGGATTTGTTGACACTGTGAAATTTTGAATCAACATATTTTTCCTTTAAAATGTTACATTTACTCAGATTAAACTTGTGATCTGTCATCTATGTTTTATTACGAATAAAATATTGACATTTGCCATCTCCACATCATTAAATTCAGCTTTTATTCAGAATTTGTTTAGTGTCCCAACTTTTTTGGAATCTGGTTTGTACCTGCACAATATGTAGCTACTTTGTAAAATGTGTCCTTGAGGGAAGAGTGTAACCTGGATTAAAAGTGTGGATTATTGTAACCTAGATTATAAGTGTGGATTATTGTAACCTGGATTAAAAGTGTGGATTATTGTAACCTGGATTAAAAGTGTGGATTATTGTAACCTGGATTAAAAGTGTGGATTATTGTAACCTAGATTATAAGTGTGGATCATTGTAGTGAAGCCTTCGTCTTCAACCATCGACAAAGGCCTCATGTCAGTGACGATCATGTTAAGGATGCTTTCAATCAAGACAGCTGCTGCTGTGGTGTGCATGATGTCTGTCCATCATGAAGACTGTCATTGTTTGTTGTTGTTGTTTTCTGGAATGAGAGAGTTTATATATATTATAGCATAATTTACAGAAACTCAAGAAATGCCTTGTTTCACTTGCAGTGTTGGGTTAAGTCAAAAGTAGCTCAAAGAGCAATTAAACACACACACACACACACACACACACACACACATAAAATACTTAATTACACACATTAGAGTAGATGTAATAAATTACTTTAATTCATGTTTAAATGCAATTCATCCTGCCATATATGCAGAATCTTCAGACTTTGCCAGCAAATTAAAATTGAAGCTTAATCATTAAAATTATTATTTTTGTATTAGATTTATTTATAAATCACATTTAAACATTGCTTATACCAATTAAATTAACTAAAAAGTAACAAATACGTACTCCATCACTGTCATCAGTGTTTCTCCTACCATTATACAGGCGGGTGCCTCACCCCGCCAACAAAACTGAGCACCCCGCCCGGCAATGACATATCACTAAGCTAGCGGCACAAAATACAGGCTCTCTAGCTAAATAGCCCAAGGCAGCACTCACATTGCCTCTTCCCTCATGTTGAACGCCCCCCGCCCCCGCTCAAAAACTGTTAGTACAAGCTGCACTCAGACATGTCTCCATCCCCCCCCATCAGCAAAAATCATGGATGAGATGAGCACCCCGCCATGGCAAGCTAACTAGGGGAAACACTGGTCATTAATCAGCAAACAAGCAGCGGCTTCAGCTCCAGAGAGACTGACGTTACTTTTTCTCACTTGGAAACAGAACAAACGTAGAATATGCTAGAGACTCACCTGCCAACACACGAGTTGGGAGTAAGACATGTTGTATCTGCTGCTGAGCTCCCTTGACTCCAACATGTTTACATTTCATCAGCGTGGTTCTCCCGTGTCATGTCATCACTTTTCAAAGCTGTGTAGTGATGTAGGGTAGGTTAGCTTCAGTGTTAGCTTAGGAGCTCCACTACAATCAATATTTAATAACGGGTTCTCTCTTTTTCGAGCTACTTGACAGATATGTGACAGAGATACTGTATTGGAGATGGTCTAATCAGTGACATGAGACGTTAATTTTCTTTGACCCATCAAAATGAATGTGGTCATTTATTAACAGAATCAAAATTTAACATCAAAACATTGTACACTTGATTATTCTGATCGGCTCTGATTAATAAAACTTGGCACGTTTTACTTAATAAAAACAACAGACATTTCCTTAGATCTTAAATTAATATCTGCAGACTTTTAGCTTATCTTTTACTGGCAGAGAAATATAGAGATGGAGTAAAGTTTAAGAAGGGAAAGTGGATACTTAGGGTTAACTAAGATAATAAAGAAAAGATGGGGAGTTATCTTGTTTGAAACCAGATAGCACGTTTCCCAGTGATTTCGGCTAGATGGTACCCGAGCGTTGACTCTTTACCTTGGTGGGGTTTCAGAGAGGTCTTCTCCTGGCGTCCAGAAAGGCTGAGTCGTTTTATCTCCAGGGATTTATCCGCTTCTCATCAACTTGGGATGACGAGGCTGACTGGCCCAGCTTCCAAAATAAACTTCCCCGAAAGATAGGATTAAGTTAAGTGGAATTTCAGCAAACGTGCTGAACTCCTGAGATGTTGAATAGGTCTTTGGCGTAATGACCGGAATCAACACTCCAGACAGGTGTCATCTTTCAGAAAATGACCACCGTGGACTTCACCCTTGCAAAGTCACCCTGTCTTCCTTCTCCATGGAACTTCTGTTCTCTCCAGAACTTCGGTTCAACTGTGCTCCCAGAACTAACTGGAACTAGGAAGTGTCGACTTTTAAAGAGTTCTGCTTCCGGTCCCTTTTGGGAAGTCCTGATTGGTTGAAAGAACCAACAGGGGTGTGGTTTTAGTGACGTCAGAGGTTACTACAAGTCAGAAAAACAGCGGAGATGTTTAAGAACAGACAGAGAAATGTTTAGGAACAGACAGAGAATGTTTTGGAAAAATTACAGACCCACAGGTGCCAGTAGCTTCTTATTTACCGTCTGCTAGGTTTAAAACAATCCACTTCGTTCTAATAACTTCTTTCTGACTTTTGACCGACATCACTACTTCTCATTTCAGACAGAAGATCAAAATGCATAATTACTTTGTAACAGACATTAACTTGATTTCTACTTTGAATGAGGATTTAAAAAATCATTAATACTGTTTCACAGTTGATTTAAAATGAGTGGTTCATTTCAACATTTAAAATGATTTGAACTAAACACACTTTTGATTATCAAGACATTTGTAAAAATAGTAATGATAATATAAAAAAAGAGTGTTCTTTCAATTGATTAGTTCAGGATACAATTAGAAAGTCTCTGGATGAGCTAATTTGTATTTTTGGATTCAAATCAATGAAATAACAGTTCCTGTCCCATGAAGGTCCTCAGAGGCAGGTTTTGACCGGAGGCCGAGTTCACTACAGCTACATGTTGCGCAGTTTTTATCTTTGTGAAGTGCTCCCACACGTTGGAGGACATTGGTCGAACAGTTTTCTCTGCGTCGGTCATTTGTAAAATGTATTTAATTTTCTTTGAAAACACCTCCTCTGCTCTGCTTCCACCTCCCCCCTCGCTCTGTTCAACTCGCGCTGCAGAGTTTGTGTGTTTTTATCAAACATTATTCAGTCAGCCAGCAATGACAATGCAGGTGAACACAATGGCTCTGCAGCGCCGTGAAAGACGCTAAATCGTACGACACAACGAATCTATAATGAAAATCGTTGCCAAGACTTTTATTAATCGATTTTGATCAATTTTATAGATTTGTTTTTGCAGCCCTACAGATATTCTTAAAAATGAAACATTATAAATGGCAATGAGAAGTGCCTTTTCTCAGTGCTGTGGCAGACGTTGAGATGGCAGCCAGGCTCCAGCATGTAGCCATGTAACAGATGAATGGCCTCAGTGGCTAGGGCCGCAGTGCCACATCTGGCATAGGCAAAGTCCCAATTCTGGCCGCTGAAGTTCATCATAAGACGAAACTCCCACAATGGCCCCACGGAGTTGAGTAGAGGGATCAGCACATCCTCATAGGTATCATGTGGGATGTGGTTGATGAAGACCTCACAACGAGGTCCTGGGATAGGACCATCCCACACTACCAACGAAGAAGAAAAAAGACTGGGTGGTTATTTACAGCTCAACTCGATTAAATCCAGGCATGATCATACATACAAGAATCACAACACAGCACAGGGCAGTCAGCACTGTAAGAGTCATGTTCTTCAACTTTTCCAGTGCTTTTAACATCATAATAAGACATGCTCTACTCTGCAGTAAGCTCCTGGACATGCAGGTGAATGACTCGCAGGTCACCTGGATTAGAGACTACCTCACAGGTCGACCACAGTATGTGAGGCTGCAGGTGGTGTCCACCTGAGACACCATACTGAGCAGCACAGGGGCTCCTCAGGGGACGGTCCTCTTGCCGTTTCCGTTCACTCTCTACGCTTCAGTCTTCAGGTACAACTCACAATCCTGCCATCTGCAGAAGTTCTCGGATGACTCTGCCATTGTGGGCTGCATCACTGGTGACCAGGAAGCTCAATACAGAAGTGTGGTGGACAGCTTTGTGGAGTGGTGTGGACAGAACCACCTGTAACTCAACATTGGAAAAACTAAAGGGCTGCAGGTGGACTACAGGAAAGAAGATCACCTCCCCCCTGCCAAACCTATCAACATCAAGGGTACTAAGGTGGACAATGTGGACTGCTACAAGTACCTGGGGGTCCACTTAGACTGAACTGAAATGGACTGCTAACACCAGTGCCCTCTACAAGAAAGGGTAGAGTTGCCTTTTTCTTTGGAGGAGACTCAGGTCTTGCCTGAGTTTACGCCTAACCTCTGCAGAACCATGCTGCAGCTGCAGTGTCTTCTTCTATAATGTGGTGTGCTGGGGCAGCAGGGTGAAGAAAGCTGATGCCAACAGACTCGATAAGCTCATCAAGAAAGCTGGCTCTGTATGGGTAGTGGAACTGCAGTCTCTGACATCAATTTACTTCTAGTCTTAGGAATAAATTTTGCAGTCTTTCACTTTCTCTGGATGACATTAAGTTGGCCTCCAATTCTAAAGTTAAAAACCATGGTGTTATATTTTGATCAGAATGTCTTTTAACCCACACATTAAAAATGTTACCAAAACAGTTTTCCTCCATCTGTGTAATATCACTAAGATTAGAAACATCTTGTCCAAAAATGATTAAGGAAAACTAGTTCATATATTTTCTCATGTCTAGTCTGGACTATTGCAATTGTTAACTATCTGGGTGCCCACAAACGTCATTAAAAAGTGTTCAGCTGATCCAAAATGCTGATGCCATAGTTTTAAAGAGAGCTGATAGTAGAAATTATATCTCTCATGTCATATTTTCTGCTCTTGTCACCCAACCATGACCACTCTGCATATTCACCTCATCAGCGGTCATGTTATTCACCTGTTACCTGCTGTATTTTAAATTCCACGCTCAATTGCCTTCCCGGCCAGATTATTATACCGCTCACGGTCCCTGATATCCAGCCATCTTATTTCCAAGTTCATGCCTGACAATCACGCCTTGCTATTCGGATTTTGACCTCACGCCTGTCCCTTGGATTTATCGCTCTGCCTGCCACTCGTCTGTCTCTGCTCTGCTCATCTGACCCTGGTACAACGTTTTCTGCCTTATTGATTTTGATTCACGGATTGCCCATTGAACTTGCTCTCTGGATCTATGACTACCAGTGTATGACCCGCACTTGTGACTCTGGACCCCGTTCTTGAACTTCTCCTCAATCAATGCTCTGCTCAGCTTGGCTTTGCAGCGGTGATTCATTCAGTATGGTGAGGTCATCCTGCACAGCTCCAACTGGTGGCCCCCACCTTAACTGCTCTTCCAACTCTAACAGATGGCTCTCACCCCACCTGCCTGTGAAGACCCGTCACCTCAGTTGGATTCTGACCCCCTTCTACAGCTACAAAATAAATAAAACGTGTTCTTGTTTTTAACCATTCAATTCTGAGTTACGTACTTTAAAGCAGGCATCTAGAAACCAGGAGAGAAAATGGTGCTCTACTAATGTTGAAGAATTTTATTTAACTTGGAAAGATAGTCTGCTAACTTATAAAAAAGCTCTCCGTAAAGATAGAACTTTATATTACTCATCTTTAATAGATGGCAGCTGTCGTGTTATTTAATACACGCGTGAGTCCTCTGTAGTTTTAAGCGTGTCTTTATTGTCTCGTGTCCAAAACACAACTGCCCTCACTTCCTGCACACGTCATTTCCCCTATAACGGTTACATCACATCTAGTATAACAGTTACACCACATCTCCCCTTTCTAGAATCAGTGGGTAGACTATCACTGATCCAACAGTACCTTAGGGGATTATTCTGCCCCTGTGGCTGGAAGGTCTGCTCCTATCTAAATCCTAAATCATCCACACACCCCAACAGACACTCTGTATTTTAACCTTAGCTGATAAAGTGTTCCAAAACATTACAAACAATATTTAACTGTCTGTATTAACTCTGAACCCTGAGACTAGAACAGTTACATTCAAACAGCGCAAAAGCATACATGTTCAGTTACAGTAACACTTTTCTTACTCTTACAGCTCTCTGTTTCTTTTTTTTTTTTTTTTTTTGATTTTTTTTTTAAGGTAACGTAAATGATTATCACAATTACAAATCTAATTGGGTTGGCTTAACCACTGTTCTCCCAGACTTAGTTCTGAGAGTAGGCGTAGATGATGGTCCCGGATCATTCAGCTGTGTTGGTGCTGATTCTGGTTGTTCTGTTGCAAATCCGGGCTCCTGACTCTGCTCTGGTGAGTGTTGCATAGGGATGAGATGGCGACGGTTCCGCCTGATGATCCCATGAGATCCCTCCACCAGATATGAACGGGGTGTGGTGTGACTTCCGATGACAGCTCCAGCTGCTTTTTGGTCTGTGATCCACACGTCCTGTCCAGATGTTAGTCCACTGAGACTCTGTGTCCTGTGCCAAAGATTGTAGCGTTGAGCATCTTTCATCCTCTTCTCCCTTTCTTTCTGCATCACAACCTCTCCATCAGGAAGAGCTGGATTTAGCAGTGCAGGAAGAATAGGCACAGTAGTACGAAGCCTCCTTCCCATTAAAAGTTGAGCTGGGCTGTACCCATTTTGAAGTGGGGTGGCCCTATAAGCAAGCAGGGCGAGGTAGGGATCATCTGACTTCTTCAAGAACCCCTTCACCGTCTGCACTGCACGCTCAGCTTCTGCGTTACCCTGAGGGTATTTTGGGCTGCTAGACACATGCTGGAACCCATAAGACTCTGCAAACTGTGCAAAGGCTGCTCCAGAGAAGTGTGGCCCGTTATCAGTCAGTAGGGTCTCACAAATCCCATGACGTGCAAAAATAGATTTCAGGTGGATTAACACATCGTTAGCCCTTGTGGGGGTCAGCAACGCAATTTCCACATACCTGGATGAGTAGTCCAACACTAGAAGGTAAGTCTTGCTTCCTAGCATGAACAAGTCCGCTCCACACTTTTGCCATGGTCTCCCTGGATACGGTGTCGGCATCAGCGGCTCCTTGTAGTTCTGTCTCTCTTGGCAGCATGCTCTGCAGTTGAGAACCAACTCATTAAGCTGCTGGCTGAGTCCAGGCCACCATACTGATTGCCGTGCCCGCTCTCTACACTTGACCACGCCTTGGTGTCCTTCATGCAGCTTGTTGAGAACATAATTTCTCATTGTTGAGGGTATAACGAGTCTTTGTCCCTTTAGTAGCAGACCATCTTGGACTGTAAGGAAAGCTCGTTCGGTCCAGTATGACCTGAGTGAATGTTCTTTTGTGTTGTAAGCTGACCATCCTTCAGCACACAGCTGCATTACACGTGCACACACACTGTCCCTCTGCAGCTGGTCCCTCAGCTCCTCCAGATAGGTAGTGCTCGCAGGTAGGTTTTCCATTATCATGTCTATGTAGATGTTAGTGTCTTCCAACAGCTCTTTGTCAGCCGGTGCTTCACTCCTCTGTATTGGCGCTCGTGACAGCATATCTGCAGTCCACAGACTTTTACCGGCCACATGAAATATGGAGTAGGAATAGCGCATCAAACGCATTCTGAAATGTTGGATTCGAGGAGATAGAGCATCCAATGCTTGAGACCCCAGGAGACTCACGAGAGGTTTGTGATCCGTTTCCAGATGGAAATGTTGTCCTATCGGGAAGTTGCGGAACCTCTCACAGGCCCAGGTCAGTCCCAATGCCTCTTTTTCCACTTGTGCGTATCTCTGCTTGGTTGGTGTGAGAGACCGCGACACGTAGGCTATAGGTCTCCACTCCTCGTCCCATTTTTGTAGAAGTACTCCTCCTAGCCCGTATGATGATGCATCAGCTGAGACCTTGCATCCTCTGCTGGGATCATACATGGCTAGTACCGGTGGTGATGTCAGCACATCTTTTAGATCTTGAAAGGCTTTAATCTGATCGACACCCCATGTCCAGCAGTTCTTTTTCGATAAGAGATCTCGCAGGGGTTTGTCTCTCTCAGCCAGCTGTGGGATAAACTTGCCCAGCTGGTTTACCATTCCAAGAAAGGATCTTAATTCACTCACCATTGACGGCTCTTTCATCTTTTTCACAGCCTCAGTCTTTCCTGGGTCGGGGCTGATGCCGCTGGCGGAGATCACATGACCCAAGAAGTTCACCTCAGGCTTTGACAAGTCACACTTTGCCATATTTAGTGTGATACCTGCTTTTTGGATCTTCTCCAGCACCACGTGTAGGCGAGCGTCGTGCTCCTCTTGAGTACGTCCCCACACCAGCACATCATCAATATGGCACACTACTCCCTCGAGGCCCTCTGTAACCTCCGTCACCATTCTGTTCTGAAAGTGTTCAGGAGCAGATGCTATGCCAAATGGTAGTCGCTTGAAGAAGTAAAGCCCAAAGGGTGTGATGAATGTCGTTAGTTTTTCTGAATCTTCAGACAGGGGAATTTGCCAAAACCCCATATTTGCATCCAGCTTGCTGAAAATTTTTGCTCCAGCCAACATGCCCAGTGTTTCCTCCACTGATGGCAGGATAAACTTCTCACGGCACACCGACTCGTTCAACTTGGTGAGATCAACACATATACGCACGTCTCCTGTCTTTTTGGGCACCACCACTATGCCAGCACACCAGTCTGTAGGCTCCTCAACTCTGCAGATCACCCCGAGGTTTTCCATGCGGGACAGTTCTTGCTTGACTTTGTCCATCAATGGCAATGGGATTTTCCTTGGTGCTTTAAGTGAGAATGGTTGAGCCCCTGGTTTAAGCTTTATGGCGTACGGCTGGTGCACTTCGCCCAGTCCGCTGCATATTTTTGGGTAGGTTTCCTTTAATGTCTTTATCGTAACATTGTCCAGGCGTGCGACTAGTCCTAGCTTACAGATCGCTGGTCTTCCCAATAATGCAGTTTGCAGATGACGAACAACATATACATCCTCCATCTCCTCTTTCCCACCTCTCTTTAACATCAGGTTAGCGACGCCCACGACGTCGAGTGGACTCCTCCCTGGTCCTAGGAGTGGCTTTGATGCCTTGTGGAGCTTGGTGGGTTTATCTTTACAGATGTCCTGGAACACGGTGTATGGCAGGACTGTGACGTCAGCACCTGTGTCGATTTTAAACATCACATTGTTGTCGTGTATGTCGACATGGACCATCCAAGGATCACCATCTGTTGTGATGCTGCCGAGAAAGAAAGCGTCTTCCTAAACCTCATGCACAGACTTAGGTGCCCTGCACACACGACTATAATGTCCTTTTCTGCCACAGGTATGACATTTACTTTCATTTGCAGGACAATCATGTTTGGGGTGCGATGGAGAACTGCCACATTTTTGACACTGTGACGTTTTTCCTTTGCTGTACTGCACATTGGGTGATTTCAAAGCATTTTGAGGAACATTTTTAGCAGGTTTGCTCTTTCTGAGCACTCTGACTCTGTCCACAGACGTAGCACTGCCTGACTGTGTTCTGAAGTCTCCTCGTAATGAAACTTGTTGCCTTTTCACCTCCTCGCTTTGACGTGCCATTCTCACTGCTTTATCTAGGGTAAGTTCTGCATCCAGCTGCATGCATTCAGAAAGCCCTTTGTCCAGCAGTTCGACCACGAGTCTGTCTCTAATCAGCTCATCGTGCAGCAGCCCGTAGTTACAGTGTTCGGCCAGCGCATATAAAGCAGTCACAAACGAGTCCACAGACTCTCCTTCACTCTGTTTGCGCTCGTTGAACTTAGCTCGCTCATATATAACATTTTTCTTTATGATGAAAAAGTTTTGAAAGCTGTCACGTACCCTCATATAGGTGTTTCTTTCATCATCAGACAGAGCGAGCCCGAGTAAAATATCGTCCGCTTTGTTGCCCATGCAGTAAATCAGCGTGTTAACTTGATTTTCATCAGAGCTTGCGTTTAGGTTACTTGCCCTACGAAATCTTTCAAATCTGCGGATCCACGTGTCCCACTCTTGTGGCTGTGAAAAGTCGAAGGACTCCGGTGGCTGGATGTTGAACGTGGCGCATGGCCCAGGTCCCGATGAAGCTCTTTGCGTGTGTGTGGCGCGTGGCCGGCCCCCGCTCGCGTTTTCTCCGTCGCTCATTTCTGTCCTTCTTCCTTTCTTTTTTTTTTCGCTGATGTGCAAAACCTTGTCAGAGGGCTTCCGCTTCTTCTCTCCATGCAAGTTACAGGACTTCTGACACCATGTCGTGTTATTTAATACACGCGTGAGTCCTCTGTAGTTTTAAGCGTGTCTTTATTGTCTCGTGTCCAAAACACAACTGCCCTCACTTCCTGCACAAGTCATTTCCCCTATAACACTTACATCACATCCAGTATAACAGTTACACCACAAAAGCATGGTGGCGCAACTGGTAGAGCTGCTGCCTCTCAGCAAGCAGGTCCTTGGTTCAAACCCCGGTCCAGGGGCCTTTATGGGTGGAGTTTGCATGTTCTCTCCGTGGGATTTCTCCGGGTGCTCTGGTTTCCTCCCACAGACCAAAAACATGTATGTTAGGCTGATTGGTAACTCTAAAATTGTCCCTAGGTGTGAATGAGAAAATGAATGGTTGTTTGTCTCGTTTGTCTCTATATGGCCCTGTGATGGACTTGCGACCCGTCCAGGGTGTACCCCGCCCCTCACACAGTGATTGCTGGACATGGGCACCGGCGACCCCTGTGACCCAAAATGGAATAAGCGGGTAAAGATAATGGATGGATGGATCTTTAATAGATGAGAATAAAATAACCCTAGGTTTCTGTTTAGTACTATTGCTAGACTCATTAAAAGTTCAATTTCTGTTGAACCATGTATCCCTACAACTATAATAGTGATGACTTCATGAGATTCTTTATAAATAAAATTATTTCTATCAGAGAGAAAATTCAAACCATCCTTCCTTCTACTATCTCTAGTCCCCTGTCAAATGAGGCAACTTTAAATATTTCACTAGAGCGTCATTTATGTTTGGACAGTTTTTGTCCTGTTGAGCTTTCTGAATTGTCAAAAATAATAACCTATTCCAAAAAACCATCCACATGCCTGCTAGATCCCATCCCAACCAGACTGTTTATGTTAGGTCCTGGGGTTGTTAGGAATTCTTTATCCCACTAGATGGAGTCCTGGAGTCGGCTGGCAGAGGAGCGTCTTACCTGACGTCATCGGCACACCGGTGGACAATCAACTCGTTACCGGCAGGTTAAGAGAGAAGGACTGCCAGTACCTCGACGCCAGCGTGTTACCAGTGATGGTATCTCACAGCCCCTCCAAGTCTCCTCAGAGTTTTTTCTGTATTTATCTCCCTGTGATCTGAGAGTAATCTGTTTCCTGTGTATTCTGTTTTTTTTCTCTCAGATGTTTTTTTTTTTTGTGGATCCTGACCTGGTTCTCGTTCTCATTGTTTCCTCGTGATGCCGTGGGTTGTTACCCCGTGGATGCCCGAGCTCCCACACCCACTTGACACAGCCGACACCGATCTCAAGCAAAGACCGACTGGCAGTCCGTCTACTCCTCTGATGCTTTCAAGCCTCTGCCTACCAGTCCGCCCTCCAACGCCGCCTTCTCTTTCTAGCTTCCTCCGACATTCAAAAGGAACTCTACAAACCTCTAACCACTCTCAAGGACCTAACTGGAACTAAAAGACCCCGGACCAACCCTCCCAGTCCCAGGATTGATCACCGAACAAGTAAGCTCTCATTACTCTCCTTCCAGAAATCAAATTTTCCTACAACCTCAAACTCATCATCTCCCTTGTTGTTCTCTCCAGTGTGCTGAGCATTCAACAGCCCCGCTCACGGACCAGACCTTCATCTGATTCCGCTTAGTTATCGCAAAATAAACATTTATTATAGTTCATCTCTCTCCTGTGTGGTGTTCTTGCATGTGGGTTAATTGATTAGTTAAACCCAACATGACAGTTTAAAGAGGTATTTCCTCTAATTATTGTCCACATTTTGGATCGACTTAATTTGTCTTTAATGAATGGTTACATACCACAGCACTTTTAGGTTGCTGTAATTAAACTAGGGCTGCAACAACGAATCGATGAAATCGATAAAAATTGATGATTAAAAGCATTGGCAACGAATTTCATTATCGATTCATTGTGTCACGCAATTATGCGTCTTTCACGGCGCTGCGGGGCCGTTTTGTTCACCTGCAGTTCATTGTCAATGCTGACTGACTGAATAAAGTTTGAAAAAAAAACAAACTCTGCAGCGCGAGTTGAACAGAGCGGGGGAGGGGGGGGGGGCTGTATAGCAGTGTCTGTTTTCAAAGGAAAATAAGTAAAATTTACAAATGACCGACGCAGAGAAGAAAACTGTTCGACCCAAGTCCTCCAAAGTGTGGGAGAACTTCACCAAGATAAAAACTGAGAAACATGCAGCTTTGAAAATTGACAACACGACACGAGAGAACCACGGAGATGAAACGTAAACATGTCGGAGTCACGAGGAGGAGGAAGGAGCTGCAGCTGATACAACTCTTCATGTGTTGCAGGTGAGTCTCTACAATTGAACACATTGTTCTGTTTCAAGAGAGAAAACGTAACGTAACGTCTCTCTGGAGCTTCTGCTGCTTGTTTGTTTGTTTATCTGATTAATGACGGCGATAGAGAACATGTGTTACTTTTTATTTAACTTAATTGGTACAAGCAGTGTTTAAATGTGATTTATAAATAAATCTAACACAAAGATAATAATAATGATAATAATAATAATGTCATCACAATGTCAGCACTGTATGTTTCCATACAATGGCGAAATTAGTCTCTGCATTTAACCCATCCACCACCAGGTGGTGCAGTGGGCAGCTATTGAAAGCGCCCGGGGGGCATTTTGGGGATGAGGCGTGCTGCCCAGAGACGCCACGTGATGTGCAGTGACTGGGGATCGAACCTGGGACTTTCGGGTCCCAAGCCGGCTGCCCTGCCTCTACACCATCTCGGCCCCCTTAATTTAATGATTAAGCTTCAACTTTTAATTTATTGGCAAAGTCTGAAAATACTGCATATATGGCAGGATGAATTGCATTTAAACAGGAATTAAAGTCATTTATTACATCTACTCAAATGTGTGTAATTAAGTAATTTATATGTGTGTGTGTGTGTTTAATTGCTCTTTTAGCTACTTTTGCCTGAACCTAACACTGTAAGTGAAACAAGGCATTTCTTGAGTTGCTGTAAATTATAATATAATACATATTTACTCTCTCACTCCAGAAAACAACAACAAACGACAGCCTTCATGATGGACAGACATCATGGACACCACAGCAGCAGCTGTCTTCACTGAAAGATCCTTAAATGATCATCACTGACATGAGGCCTCTGTCGATGGTTGAAGACGAAGGCGTCACTAAAATGATCCACACTTTTAATCCAGGTTACAATAATCCACACTTTTAATCCAGGTTACACTATTCTCTCAAGGACACATTTTACAAAGTAGCTACATACTGTGCAGGTATAAAGATACATTTCTATATATTTTTGTGTACATTTATCTTTTTAAGCTATATGACTAACTTTTATTTTTTATTATTCAATATTTTACTAACAGAATAGTCAAATAGCAACCTGTTTTTTTGTGCGAATTTCTATGTCAGTCAAATGTTCAGTTTTGGAATAAAAGGGTGGAAATTTAAACGTTGGTTTTTTTTGCTGATTAATCGAAAAAATAATTGGCGGATGAATCGATTATTGAAATAATCGTTAGTTGCAGCCCTAAATTAAACCTTTACTTAAGAAGTCTGACCTTGATTCAGAAATTCTGGCCAACTATAGACCTATATCTAATCTAACTTTAATCTCAAAAATTCTAGAGAAAATAGTTGCAGGTCAGTTGAGTGAACATCTACAAAGAAATAATCTGTTTGAAGAGTTTCAGTCAGGGTTTAGAGCTCATCATAGCACAGAAACAGCACTAGTAAAAGTCACTAATGATATTCTCATGGCCTCAGACAATGGACTTGTGTCTCCACTGGTCCTGTTAGACCTCAGTGCTGCATTTGATGCAGTTGATCACAATATTTTACTACAGAGGCTTGAATATGATGTTGGGGTTATAGGAACAGCTCTAAAATGGTTTAAATCATATCTATCTGATAGATTCCAGTTTGTAAATGTAAATAATAAAGCTTCTTCTTACAACAAAGTTAGTCATGGAGTTCTTCAGGGCTCAGTGCTTGGGCCAATACTCTTTACTTTATATATGCTTCAATTAGGTACTTATTAAACAGCATGGGATACATTTTCATTGTTATGCTGATGACACACAATTATATTTGTCCATTAAACCCAATGAATCCAATCAGCTACTTAGACTACAAGCATGTCTTAAAGACATAAAAACCTGGATGACCCTTAATTTTCTCCTGTTGAACACAGACAAAACTGAGGTTTTGGTTTTTGGACCCGAGCACCCTAGGAATTAATTTTTCAGTCTTTCTCCCTCCTTAGATGCATTAATCTGTCCTCCAGCTCTAATGTTAAAAATCTTGGTGTTATTTTTGATCAGGACATGTCTTTTATCCCCCACATTAAAAACGTTACTAGAACCGATTACTTCCACCTGCGTAATATCACTAAAATTAGAAACATCTTATCTAAAAATGATGCATAAAAATTGGTTCATGCATTTGTCACATCTAGACTGGACTATTGCAATGGTTTATTATCTGGATGTCCAAATACTTCTTTAAAATGTCTTCAGTTGATCTAAAATGCTGCTGCCAGAGTCTTAACTGGAGTTGGTAAAAGAGATCATACATCTCCAGTTTTAGTTGCTCTCCAATGTCTCCCTGTCAAATCCAGAATAGAATTCAAAATGTTACTTCTAACCTACAAAGCTCTCAACAACCTAGCTCCATCTTATATTATAGATCTTATTGCTCCATATTTTCTTAACAAAGCACTTGGCTCTCAGGCTGCAGGTTTATTTGTGGTTCCTAGAATTTACAAAAACAGAATGGGAGGCAGATCTTTCACTTATCAGGTTCCTCTTATGTGGAACCAACTTCCAATCTCTGTCCATGAGGCTGACACATTATCCAGTTTTAAGACTAGGCTTAAGACTCTCCTTTTTGCTAAATCCTATAGTTAGGGTTGGCTTGGGTGTCCTGAGCTGTCCCTTAGTTATGCTGCTAAAGAATTAGACTGCTGGAGGACAAACTGACCCCACATTTTCACTCTGTTACTGTCTTTACTTACTCTGCTCAACCTATTTTTTGTAATTATTTTTTCTATCCTTAACATGTTTTTTTTTTTGTCTTTCAGATACACCTGGACCTATACCTGGATCTTCCATTCTATGTTTGTTTGTCTCTCCTTTCTGTCCTCTCAAACCAGCTGGTCAAAGCAAATGGCCGCTTGTCCTGACCCTTGTTCTGTTGGAGGTTTCTTCCTTTTAAAAGGGAGTTTTTCCTTTCCACTGTTGCCACTGTGCTTGCTCAGGATGGGAAACTGCAACAAAGCCAAGATTCAACTTGTCTGCTGGATTCCTTAGATAGAGAACTTTACTAATTGGCTTTTCTATGTATGTGAATGTTCCTGTAAAGTGCTCTGAGACAACTTTGTTGTGATTTGGCGCTATGTAAATAAATTGAACTGAACTGAAACTGAACCATTCTTGTTGACTGGCTGAGCTTTGAATCTTAAAACCCTGAACTCTGACATCCATCCATTTTCTTCCGCTTATCCGGGGTCGGGTTGCAGTGGTAGCTGACTAAATAGGGAGGCCCAGACTTCCCTTGTCCCAGCCACTTGGGCCAGCTCCTCTGTGGGAATCCCAAGGCGTTCCCAGGCCAGCTGAGAAACATAGTTCTCCAGCATGTCCTGGGTCTTCATCTGGCTCTTCTCCCAGTGGAACGTGTCTGGAACACCTCACAAGGGAGGCGTCCAGGAGGCATCCTAACCAGATGCCCGACCCACCTCAACTGGCCCCTCTTGACATGGAGAAGCAGCGGCTCTACTCTGAGTCCCTCCCGGATGACCGAGTTCTCACCCTATCTCTAAGGGAGAGCCCAGATACCAGCCAGACTCAACTCTCTCTTCACAACGACAGACCGGTACAGCGCTCGCTTCACTGCAGATGCCGCACCTATCCACCCATCAATATCTCGCTCCAGTTTTCCCTCATTCATGAACAAGACCCCAAGATACTTAAACTCCTCCACTTGGGGCAGGACCTCCTCCCCGACCTGGAGAGGGCACTCTAACCTTTTCCAGCTCAAGACCATGGCCTCAGATTTAGAGGAACTGATCGTCATCACGATCGCGTCACAATCGGCTGCGAACCGCTCCAGTGAAAGTTGTAGATCACGACCTGATGAAGCTTACAGGACCACATCATTTACAAAAAGCAGAGACGTGATCCAAAGGTCACCAAAACGGATCCCCTCATCACCTTGGCTACGCCTAGAAATTCTGTCCATAAAAGTTATGAACAAAATCGGTGACAAAGGGCATCCTTGGCGGAGTACAACTCTCACTGGGAACAAGCCTGACTTACTGCTGGCAATGCAGATCAAGCTCTGACACCGGCCATACAGGGACCTAACAGCCCATATCAAAGGACCTGGTACCCCATACTCCCGGAGTACCTCCCACAGAGTTCCCCGAGGGACGCGGACAAACACCTTCTCCAAGTCTACAAAGCGCTTGTAGACTGGTCCCATGCACCCTCCATGACCCTGCTGAGGGTGTAGAGCTGGTCCAGTGTTCCACGACCAGGATGAAAACTGCACTGCTCCTCCTGAATCCGAGGTTTGACTATCTGATGGACCCTCCTCTCCAGAACCTCTGAATAGACCTTACCAGGGAGGCTTAAGAGCGTGATCCCCTGTAGTTGGAACACACTCTACGGTCCCCCTTTTTGAATAGGGTGACTACCCCCCCAGTCTGCCAATCCAGGGGAGCTGCCCCAATGTCCACACAATATTGCAGAGTCGTGTAAGCCAACACAACCCCACAACATCCAGAGCCTTAAGGAACTCCAGGCAAATCTCATCCACCCTCAGGGCCCTGCCACCGAAGAGCTTTTTAACCACCTCGGTGACCTCAGCACCAGAGATCGGAGAGCCCGACCCAAAGCCCTCAGGCTTTGCTTCCTCAGTGGAAGACATGCCGGTGGGATTGAGGAGGTCTTCAAAGTATTCCCGAGTTTTTGCCTTAGCGACCACCCGAGCCGCATGCAACTTGGACTGCTGGCACCCATCAGCTGCTTCCGAGGTCCCACAGGCCAAATAGGCTTGATAGGACTCTTCCTTCAGCCTGACAGCATCCCTCACCACCAGTATCCCCCACCGGGTTCGAGGGTTACCGCTGCGACAGGCACCGACAACCTTGCAGCCACATCTCCGATAAGCTGCCTCAACAATAGATGCGTGGAATATGGCCCACTCAGACGCAATGTCCCCCACCTCCCCCAGAATGTGTTTGAAGCTCTCCCAGAGGTGGGAGTTAAAGCTCAGTCTCACAAGAGACTCTGCCAGACGTTCCCAGCAGATCCTCACAATACGTTTGGGCATGTCAGGTCTGACCAGTGTCCTCCCTCACCATCGGAGCCAACTCACTACCAGGTAGCGGTCAGTGGACAGCTCTGCCCCTCTCTTCACTCAAGTGTCCAAGACATATGGCCACAGATCAGATGAGATGACAACAAAGTCGATCATCAAACTGCAGCCAAAGGTGTCCTGGTGCCAAGAGGACATATGGACACCCTTATGCTTGAACATGGTGTTCATCATGGTCAATCCATGATGAGCACAGAAGTCCAATAACAGAACACCACTTGGGTTCAGATCAGGGGGGCCCTTCCTCCCACCACACCCTCCAGGTCTCACTGTCATTGCCCACGTGAGCGTTGAAGTCCCCCAGCAGAACAAGGGAGTCCCCAGGAGGCGCACTCTACAGTGCCCCCTCCAAGGACTCCAAAAAAGTGTGGGTAAGCTGAACTGCCGTTTGGCGCATAAGAACAAACAACAGTCAGAACCTGTCCCCCACAGGTAGGTGGAGGGAGGCTACCCTCTCGTTTGCCGGGGTGAACCCCATCGTACAGGCACCAAGATGGGGGGCAACAAGTATGCCCACTCCTGCTCAGCACTTCTCACCAGGGGTGTACAACCCCTCTCAAGGAAACTGGTTCCAGAGCCAGAGCCAGAGCCATGCGTTGAGGTGAGTCTGACTATTTCTAGTCGGAACCTCTCAACCTCACACACCAGCTCAGGCTCCTTCCCTACCAGAAAGGTGACATTCCATGTCCCAGTAGCTAGCTTCTGGAGCCGAGGATCAGATCGCGAAGTTTCCCGCCCTCGGCCACCACCCATCCCACAATGCACCCGACCCCTTTGGCCCCTCCCATAGGTGGTGAGCCCATGGAAAGGGGGACCCACGTCTCTTCTTCGGGCTGTGCCAGGCCGGGCTTCATGGATAAAAGCCCGGCCACCAGGCTAGCGTGCCCCACGTCTAGGTCTGGCTCCAGAGTGGGGCCCCAGTGACCCACATCCAGGTGAGGGAATATTGGTTCTATTAATATTAATCATCATAGGGGTCATTGGGCTGCACTTTGTCTTGTCTCTCACCTGAACTCTGACATAATTTCCTTAAATTAATTGTTACAATTGAATATCCAACTATGTTCAGTCAGGTCATCTGGATGGTTTCTTATTTAAACTGAGAAGTTTTGTCCTTCATCCAAAGGACTTCTTTGATCTGAGGAGCCACCAAACAAAACTGATTCCCACAACAGCATACTCCACTGTGTAAAAAAACAGTTTGCTGGTGCTAAGATGGCCTCCAGGGCTCACACTCTCCCCCGTCAACTCCTCTGAGACAGTCATGCCAAAGTGGTTCAAAACACCAAAGTTCATGCACAATAATCCAGGTATCCACCTTATTCTGCAAGAGCGTATGTGGGCTGCCATGACAGACAGGTACCGCCCCTTCCCGGTTTTATACTTCCGGTGAGCTAAAGCGAGAGGCACTTTTGCTAATGACAGGCACTTTTGCTAATGACAAATTCTAGTAATTTGTGCTGTAGCAGGAGGCTTAAACAATTCTAATATGAGTTCGGGTTCAACTTGTGCTGTTGTTGGCTGTCACAACAGCTCCAGAAAACTGAAAGACGAGCTAGAAACGTATTGTTTTGCACATCAACAACTTCGAAAGGCCTGTGTGTGCCCAGCGCGTTACGAACTGCACTCCATGCCGAGGAAGGAGGATCGAAAACGAGCGTGGCTGGCAGCTTTAAAACTCAAATACCCCCCGAAGAGAGTTTATGTTTGCTCCTTTCATTTTATTGATAAAAAGCCCACAGAGCTTCACCCCGACCCGGAGCTCTATCTGGGCTATGACCGGGCCCCACCAAAGAAAAGAAGGCAGCTCATCCGGACCACTGTGAGCCAGACAGCTTCCAGCAACATCGACAAAACGGCCGAATCTGTTCCCGGTGAGTGAAATTGAAAATGTGATTTGTCCCCGCTTCACATTTTAATCATGCTTAGCTCTTATCTTTTACTGAATTATATTATTATTAATGTTATAATTGTAATGTTATAATTACTATACTGTGGATGGTGTTAGCATCAGCGCTAGCTGGTTGCAGTGTTATTGTGGATGTTAGTGTATTATTAATTTAATTCCAAAATACTTTATCACTAAGAGAAAGTACTTGATTGGCAGCCAAATCCAAATCTTAAAGACAAAGTGGTTAGTAATTAACATCAGTAGCATGCTAGCAGAGATGTATATGATTTCATGTAACTGTCCGAGAATAGCTTTTTATTTAGCAACCTGGTAAAATTCAGCCCCCAGGGCTGTAAAAGTCTGGGGATTTTGTTAATAAAGAATATGTTGAGTTATTAGAGGCAGGTTATTTGAAACAGACACAGCTGAAAAAAAAACTTCTTTTAAACTCTTTAAAGAAAAAGCTTAAATGCAACCTAGCTCCAACTGATTTTTTTAAGGATGAAAAACTAAAATCTAATCACAATATTTTGATATTATAGCATAACTTGATGGGGCTTAGGAAAATTTAAGGGGGCTAAAGCCCCACTAAAACAGCACTATTGACATTTAAGATGTATCATGTGTGTACGAGTGTGGAATTACAAATTTCCTTCCTAAAACGTAATAAGGTAAGTGACACTTGACAGGTTGTGTTACGCTGATTTGATTTTGTATTTTTGTGTTATTCAGAGTGCACCGTAGATTCACCGTCAGTCATCCCAGACCTGGCTAGCGTCTCCACACAACCTCCTGGGCCACATCTGCACTCAGTCCACACACAGTGGGAGGACCCTTCGCTAAAAGATCATCATCAATACTGCAACACGTCTGGCAGAAAAGATGTCCAGGACAAGACGACTCAGTGTGATGAAGTTGCATTTTTTCTTCTACAAAATGACGCAGACGCTTTGTTGTACACTGGTATAGCGTTAGAAACATTTAACACTCTTGTGTCAGCACTGGAAGGAGATGACAACAATGAATTTACAATGCCTGTACAAGATCAAGTCCTTATAACACTTATGAAAATAAAGACTAATCGTGTCTGCAGCCCTTGAGTTGATGTTATACTGCTGCTCTGCCTTGTGGTGTCTGAAGTTTATCATGCTTAGACGTTTGGGTTGAAGATTCTTTGCTGTCCCAGCATTCCACCTGCGCTGCTCATCTGTACATGCTAGCCCCGTCTTTCCACTGATCACAGCATTCTGGACCTGTAACAATTTAACAGACTTCAGCTGTCACTGCTCCTAATAAAATGAAACAAGTTATTTACATCCCTGCTGTTGTCATTTATTTTTTCCTTTTCTGTAAATGTTAGGTTGCCTTGCATCCAGTCTGTACTTTTTTAAAAACAAATAATATAAAAATACTGTACAGCCTTTTTAATGTTTAATTTTTTGTGACAGTAGATCACAGGCTGCACAATGCTCTGGCTTCCACATGTAAACACAGGCAGACGGGAAGCTCACAGCTTTCGCCCAGTTCAGTGATTCTGATTCAGTGATGTAAATATTCTGATATCCAGATAAGTGATATACCTTCCACAGAATAGCTGCCGCATGACTGCATGATTTTCCCAATCCGGCGATACAGGAACAGCCGACCGTTTCTACCACTCCACTTTCTCTGAGCATGACCCATGCTAAGTGTTTAGCTTGACCAACGCTCTGGCTCGGCTCAACAGCTGCTTTCAGAAAGATAAAGTCGCCTTGTTTCTTGAGCAAAACTGTATCTATTTTGTTGCTGTGGAGGTAATTATACGCCTCTGTGCTTTTATAATTCCGCAATTCCTCGCCATCGACGCCTTCAGAAAAAACAAGGTAATTAATAATATCGATGTAGGTAATTCCGGGCCATGATTTCATATCATCTACCCAGTCCGTGAGAAATGATGGGTGAGACACAGTTAACGACTTATCTTCGCAGCTTTTTAAAACATCCTTGCAATGTATCCACCTCTGATGTGCTGCCATTTACTTCAGGTAAAGGAAACTTTTGTGTCAAAAACATTAAATTGCTAGCAAGTGTGTTAACCCACAAACGTAAACAACAGCGCGGGATCGCGGGCGGAAGTAAACAACCGGCTTCCGCTATGAATTATGGGTAGTGGCGCCAAATCCGGAATAAGGTGGATAAAATCCAACAATGTTCAGTCAGGTCATCTGGATGGTTTCTTTTTGAAACAGAGATGTTTCGTTCTTCAAATAAAGGACATCTTCGATCTGAGGAGTCAACAAACAAAACTCATTCCCACAACAGCAGCATACTCAATGGTGGAAAAAGCAGTTTGATGGTGCTAAGATGGCCTCCGGGGTCCGCCTTCTCCCCCATCAACTCCTCTGAGACAGTCATGCCAAAGTCGTCTTAGCTATAAGCCGAGAAAATCAATGAATGGTTCTGTTCAGTGCCCTGAGATGACTTGGCGCAATATAAGAGAGAGAGTCAGAGTTTCTTTATTGTCATTCGCACCTCATGTGGTACATGTGGTGGAGCGAAATTATGTATACGGGGTCCCAGTTACATCCAACAATAAAATGTATAAGAAAAACAGTAATAACATCTAAGATATGAACTAAGAAAAACATCAACTAAATATACGCTAAGCACTCATAACATAAAACATTGAACATCAGCACAAACATGAACATGAGTCTGTGAGCAGATGTGCACGCATGAACACATCAACATTGAAACAGATCAGCAGCAACATGAAACAGATCAGCAGCAACATGATATGGTTTTTCACAGTGATTATTCTAGTTAGAGATTCATGAGTCTAACAGCCTCAGGGTAGAAGCTGTTCCTCAGTCTAGTGGTTCTACACTTAATGCT
>NC_056518.1:1528675-1532804 GCF_014905685.2 Nematolebias whitei
AGTAATTGTAGCTGGAGACCACTTCCACCGCAGATCCTCTTATGTTCAGGGGGGTGTAGATGTTTTTGTTCCATCTGAAGTCCACAATCATCTCCTTTGTCTTCTTCACATTGATGTGAAGGTTATTCTCTTTGCACCAGCTCTCCAGGTGTTCCACCTCTTGCCTGTAGCTGGACTCATCATTGTTTGTGATGCATCCCACCACCGCTGTATCATCTGCAAACTTTACAATGTGACAGCCTGGATGGGTAGTTGCACAATCATACGTGAGCAGAGTAAACAGGAGGGGGCTCAACACACATCCCTGAGGAGAGCCAGTGCTGAGGGTTATGGTGGAGGAGGAGAGGTTGTGGATCCTCAATAACTGTGGTCTGTTTGTTAAAAAGTCTAGTACCCAGTTGCAAATGGAGGGGCTTAGTCGTAGTGTGAATAGTTTGTCCATCAGGGTTTGGGGGATCATGGTGTTGAAGGTGGATGTGAAGTCCACAAAGAGCATACGGACGTAAGAGTTTTTCTGCTCCAGGTGGTTGAGCGCAGTGTGGACCACAGAGGAGATGGCATCCTCTGTTGATCGGTTCTCACGGTATGCATACTGATGAGGGTCCTCGTTGATGTTGATGGTTGTTTTGATGTGAGTCATGACCAGTTTTTCAAAGCATTTAGCGACTATCGGGGTGAGGGCCACTGGCCGATAGTCATTCAGACCAGTCACTGTAGAGCTTTTTGGGACTGGGATGATGGTGGCAGTCTTCAGGCAAGTGGGAACTGTCTCCAGGGTAAGTGAGGTGTTAAATGCCCCTTTTCCACCGTCACAGAGCGGATCAGATCAGTTCGGGTCGGTTCAGATCGGTTCGGGTCTGTTGTGTTTCCATGTACATTTCTGGACCGGCTCTGTAGGTGGGGACTAGAATCCAACTGGTCTTACCACCTGGTGGCGGTAGTGCTCCCTTAAGCTACTTACTAGCCACCACTAAACGTATTAGAAGAAGAACACCCTGAAGGTTTTGTCTCAAGGTGTTGTGGAAAAGATGTCATGCTCTAATGGAGTACCTCATGAGCTGTAACTTATAAACCTGATTCATAATCCTACCTTACTGCCTTCCCTGCTGCTTTAAACCCATGTGTTTTTCATTTTTAGTATAGATTTTTACAATAAAGATGTATTCAAAATATCTTCACTTTTATTATTTGCAGATATGCACAAGGTTCATGTTAAAATTGCAAAACATCACACTGTGCTGTAATCTTTGAAACTGCTTTTACAATAAGACTTGAAAACAATTAGATTAAATTTTGTCCTTGAATTTTAAAGATTTGTCTTTCATTAAATTAAAACATAAATTTATTACTTATTAATCTAAAAAAGTTAAGTCTGGTCCTCTGGACATTCAAAAAACAAAACTAACAAAAAACATTTCGTTTATTTATTATAAACTGTATTGTTTGTTTTGTGAATGTCCAGAGGACCAGACTTAACTTTTTAGATTTTTCTACCTGGATTATTGAGCAGCATCAGGATATTAATTAATAAATAGTCAGTTGGTCTGAAAACACCATGGGGTCCTAGAAGAGATGAAGAGGAGGCTGTTGATGTCTGTGCCTCCCTGGTGAAGATGCTGCTCCCACAACCCTGAAGCAGAAGAGGATGGATGGATGGATGGATGGATGGATGGATGGATGGACGGGTGGCGAAGGAGGAGACCATCAAACAGCAGGAGTGGTCAGTTCAGGTGAACTCCTGCCTGTTTGCTTCAGATCAGCTGTTCAAATCTCTGCAGGTTCAAATAAAAGGTGCACCAGGACTTTCAGCTGAATCTCTCGGGCCACAGTTGTACGGACGATAAACGATAACTGCTAAAAGATAACTGATGACTGATAATCGATAACTGTCCTTTCTGAATTTTTGACTGTTTTTGTCTCACTTCATCCTAGAACCAAAACATTTACAACATAATAACAGTTGAGCAGATTCTGTTAATCTTTTCTTAGGATTCATTAAAGATCAAATGCAACTGGAAATTCTTCTCAACTTCCAGTATGAATTTAAACAAACACTATCTGAACTTAACATTGTAAAATTTGTTTAGGAAATTTAATGTTCAAGGACACCACTTAAGAAAAAAATTGTTTAATAGTAAAAGTAAGAAGTGAAAAATGTACAAAAATAAAAACTACTGCCTCCAACTAATGACTGTGTATCTGTGTGTCCCTTGTCTCACGGGCTTCATCCAGAAGAAGACACAAGTGTTGTTCCTGCTGTGTCCGCTTCAGTTCTTCATGTTCATTCAGTGATGAAATAAGACTTTTCTTTACTGGACTCTTTTCTCTTTCTCTTCACTAGAAAGAAGAAACAGGTGGTTAATTCAAGCTACATACTGTTTTTGAATAAATGCATCAAACAAAGAAAGGTGCTGCTAACAGCTATAATAGATATATTAATAATAATAAACTGATCAAATAAGAAAATGAAAAATAAATTGATTTAAAAATAATGAAAATGATAATAATGGATATATGAATCAGAAAGTATTATACAGATGCAGATATTCTTTGTCATTCGCACCACATGTGGTCCATGTGGTGGATCAAAATTATGTTCACAGGGTCCCAGTTACATCCAACAATAAAATGTAAAAGAAAAACAGTAATAAGATCTAAGATATGAACTAATAAAAACATCAACTAAAAATATAAGCTCTAATAGCATAAAAACATTAAACACAATACGCCGAACAGCAGCACGGACATGAGTCTGTGTGAACAGACGAGCACGAATGAACACAGCAACATGAAACAGATCAGCAGCAACATGAAACTGATCAGCAGCAACATGAAACTGATCAGCAGCTACATGAAACTGATCAGCAGCAACATGATGTGATTCTTCACAGTGTTATATATTCATGAGGCTGCACAAACTCTAGTTCATGTTGCTGTTTGACGTATTGTTTTGATTGTTTACTGCTATTAGTTCTTAGTGTTTTATTAGTAGATGCTTTTTAGTTGATATTTTTCTTAGTTCATATCTTAGATCTTATTACTGTTTTTATTTTACGTTTTGTTGTCTGTAACTGGGACCCTGTGTACATAATTTCATCCCAATTCAGTATTTATTCAACATTTTAGTTTTTTACTTTAAAAATAAAATAAATCAAGTCCTTATCGGCACAAATAAAGTGATGTGGAACATGTTGCATCTGTTCTTACCGAGCACAGAAGCTGCAGCGTTGTGCTGCTCTGTGAGGTGCAGCTGGGCTGTGATGGAGACCTGTCAGGTGCAGACTCTGCTGATGGAGACCTGTCAGGTGTAGACTCCTCTGATGGAGACCTGTCAGGTGTAGACTCCTCTGATGGAGCAGGAGCAGGAGCCGGGAGGCTTGGAGGGTTTAATGTGGAGTTTAGAGATGAACCATCACGCGCTGAGATACGTTCTGGATAAAATACAGTGAGAAACGGTACTGGAGGACAGTTAGCATTTATGCAAATTAGCTTAGCATCGTAGCACCGACGTTGTACTATTATGGCGTCAGCCTCTTTTGTTAGTTAAAAATATGTTCAGAACCGATGGGATGAGTAATTTAAAATATGTTTAAAGTTAGAAAACACTCACCATCTTCTGTAAATGGTTCAAGTAGAGCAGTAGTCGTGTCCAAACCACCCTCCAATCCTCCATCTAGCTCGCTTTGCCTTTTTTCGTCGGCCACCAAGCACAACAACACCTGCACTTCTGCATTTGACCACAGCTTTGATATTATTGTTGTTGTATATTTTCAAAATACTAAAAGATACGCTCCTCGTGTTATCGCTAATGGCAAGCGGTAGAGAAAAAATGGTGGATCGGGTTGTTTGGAAAGACTCCACAGACTCCTCCCCCCGACCAATCAGTGACCGACAGTGTTTCTGACGTCACGGCGCGGCTCGCTCGGAACCCTTGAGAAGCCGGGCCAGAATTTAGCGAGGCGAGCCGGTTTCTGGAACAGTGGAAAGCCCTCAAACGCGCTTCAACCCGGAAATATCCGACCCGCGCCGTGACGGTGGAAAAGGGGCAAAAGATGTCTGCCAGCACCTCACAGAGCTGATCAGCACATTCCTTCAACACTTTTCTGGGGATGTTGTCTGGGCCAGTTGC
>NC_056518.1:1532904-1548747 GCF_014905685.2 Nematolebias whitei
TATGGAGAAAAAATATTTCCAAAACCCTTGCAGTTTTGGGCAGAAAAAGAACATATGACTTAAGTTGCAAGGTGAAGTCTGACATCTATCACACTGGTCTGGTATTGAGGGGAACATTTTAGATAAACGTGTTTTTGAGAAGTGTACTCTATTTATTACTTTAAATTGTATTAACTGTAGTCTGGCACATGGTGTACTCTGACGTATGCTGAGAATAACTTTATCCCACCATGAATCTGATAGTTTAACACCCAGTTCACGTTCCCATGCAGTTCTAGTTTTACCCGATGAATCGGCCTCTATTGCCATAAGTTTTCCATAAATAATTGAAAGAGGAGATTTCAAATTGGGGCTCAAAACTAAGAGTTCAACCCATGGTGGGTCAGTAGGCAAAGTTAGAAAATTTTGAAACTGCGATGAAACGCAATGCCTAATTTGGAAGTAAAGAAACAAATGTGAAGTGGGTAGATTAAATTTAGAAGACAATTCTGAAAAACTAAGAAATAAACCATCTTCGTACAGGTCTCTCATTGTTCTAATACCTTTCTCATACCAAATTCTATAGGCAGCATTATTAGATGCTGGAGAAAAAATGTGAT
Source organism: Nematolebias whitei (assembly GCF_014905685.2). Taxonomy (NCBI): domain Eukaryota; kingdom Metazoa; phylum Chordata; class Actinopteri; order Cyprinodontiformes; family Rivulidae; genus Nematolebias; species Nematolebias whitei. The sequence continues at coordinate 1,533,504 of NC_056518.1, forward strand.
TCTTTAGTAACGGCATTTTATTAGAGGGTGATACAAATTTAAAGTGGGACCTAAATTGTGACCAGATCCTGAGTGTTGAGAGCACTATAGGATTTGTAGTAACTGAGGATAATTTAATTGGTAATGATGAATAAATAATTGAAGCGGGCGAAAAAGATGCAGAAATCGACTGAATTTCAAGTTTACACCAAATCAGATCAGGTGAATTTAACCAATAAGTCAGTTTATGGATATGTGAGGACCAGTAATACATTGTAAAATTAGGTAGAGAAAGACCCCCGTTTGTGGTGAACTGTTGTAATAAAGAAAGTCTCATTCTGGGGGCCTTTCCGTTCCATAAAAAAGATGAGACCATCTGATCTAGGGACCTGAAGAACTGTTTGGGCAAGAACAGAGGGATATTTTGATATAAAAACAAAAGTCTAGGTAGCACATTCATTTTGATAATATTAATCCTACCAATCAATGAAAGAGGGAGAGAGTTCCATCTCTGTAAATCTGATGCAATTTGGGAAACTAGTGAGGCATAATTCTGAGAAAACATTGAGGGCAAAGTACGTGTAATATTAATTCCTAAGTACCTAAATCCCGAGGGACTGAGCCTAAAAGGGATATCAGAAGGCTTAAGCTTTAAAGCTAATGAATTCACTGGATAGCATTCACTTTTAAGTGAGTTAATTTTATAGCCAGAATATGATCCAAATTTTTCTAGAATATTTAAAATTGGGGGAAGACTCCGTAAAGGGTCAGAGACATACAGGAGAAGGTCATCTGCATATAAGGACAATTTAAGCTCGACACCAGAGCGGACGATTCCATGAAAAGAAGAAAGGGATCTTAGAGCAACGGATAGGGGTTCAATGGCTAACGCAAACAAGAGGGGAGAAAGAGGGCAACCCTGTCTAGTACCACGTCCCACCGTAAAATAATCAGATTGGACGGAATTACTGAGAATACATGCTTGAGGGGATGTATAAAGTAGCTTGATCCAAGACACAAACCTCTCTCCAAAACCAAACCCATTAAGAACAGCAAAAAGATATTCCCATTCCACTCGATCAAAAGCTTTCTCGGCATCAAGAGAAATTATCACTTCAGGAGATTTAGAGGAATGAGTTGAAAAAATTGTATTCAACAGTGTACGAGTATTAAAAAACAACTGGCGACCTTTAATGAATCCATTCTGTTCTTGTGAAATAATCCGAGGGAGAACTGTCTCAAGCCGAGTCGCGAGTACTTTAGACAAAATCTTAAAATCCACATTCAAAAGTGAAAGAGGTCTATAGGACTCGCAGGCAGTAGGATCCTTATCCTTCTTTAACAGGAGAGAAATTGAGGCCTGAGTCAAGGTGGGAGGCAACAAGCCCTGCCCAAATGACTCATTATAAACCTCAAGAAGAAGAGGGGCTATTTTATCTTTAAATTTTTTGAAAAATTCGGCAGAGAAACCATCTGAGCCAGGTGTTTTACCACTTTGCATATCCTTAATTGACGCAAATATTTCTTCTAATTTAATGGGAGCTTCAAGTTGGTCAGAAAGCAATTTGTCTATCCTAGGTATGTCAATATCCTGAAGAAAGGCACATAGCTCATTTGAGTCTGCTTGTAGTTCAGACTTGTACAAATTGCAGTAGAATTTTTTAAAAGTATCATTAATAGAGACAGGATCTGAAACAAGATTGCCCGACCGATCGTTAATTTGTGATATTATGTGAGAGCCAGCTTTTCGTTTCAATTGATGTGCCAGAAGTCTACTTGGTTTTTCCCCATGTTCATAATAAGTGGCTCGAGATCGTATCAAGAGTCGCTCCGCATCAGATGTAGTTAAAAGATCAAGTTCCATCTGAAGATCCTGTCGCTGTTTCAGCAAATCATGTGACGGATTAACGGCATTTTGCCTATCAATATTCTGAATTTTTGTTGATATTTCTGATATCTTAGTGCGTAGATTTTTATTAATATTAGCTGAAAAAGAGATAATCTGACCCCGAAGATAAGCTTTTAATGTTTCCCACAGTAGTGAGGGAGAAATTGTATCGCTCTTATTGAACCTTAGAAAATCATCAATTGATGATAAGATGAATTTATTAAATGGCTCATCTGATAACAGGAGAGTATTAAATCTCCAACGAGGACTAGAATTGGGTTTGTTTATAAAATTTATATCAATGCTTAGAGGAGAATGGTCTGAAATAACAATCGGATAGTATTCAGAAGACGTGACTCTCTGCATTAAAGAGCTATCAACAAAAAAATAATCTATACGGGAATAGGATTGGTGTATTTGAGAGTAAAAAGAATAGGTCCTTGTTAGTGGATTCCGTGTCCTCCATGGATCTACATATCCATTTTGGGACACAAAATCCAAAATAGATTTAGACATATTAGACTCACGTTACGTTTTTAATAATTCAATGCACGATATTATCCAGTCCAGAAAAAAATGAAAGAATCCGTTTAATTTATGAATATATATCATGCATATGTTCATCTACACCAACAAGCGGACATTCGACAGAAAGAGAGACGGCATGGGGAGTTTACCGGCTTTAGCGTTAGCTCGTAGCCTCACCATAACCCCCGCCCGGCATCCTCTCCTCTTAAGCCGGGAGCAGCGCTTCCTCTTCTGCCCGCTGGAACGCCTCTGCTGCAGCTTCCAGGTAGATGACTTTAAGATCTGCATTCTGCCGAGCGTAGTTTTGAGTTTTTTGCTGATTTCTGCTATATTTTGTGGCAAATCCGATCCTATTCTCCTCAGTTCGGTTCAGCTATAGTTCACACGCATAAATCGCGCTGAGTCAGGCACAGAGTCAATATCAAAACTTCTAAAAACTGGGATGGTACCGGGAGCCTGTGAAGCTGCAACTGCTCTGAGCGTGGCCATCTTGCCTTCCTTGCCTTCCGGCCATCCTTGGCCATCTTAAATAAACTGAATTGAATTTAATTATGCAGCACGGTGGCGCAACTGGTTGAGCTGCTGCCTCTCAGCGAGAAGGTCCTTGGTTCAACCCCGGTCCAGGGGCCTTTCTGGGTGGAGTTTGCATGTTCTCTCCGTGCATGCGTGGGTTTTCTCCGGGTACTCCGGTTTCCTCCCACAGACCAAAAACATGCATGTTAGGCTGATTGGTGACTCTAAATTGTCCCTAAGTGTGAGTGAGAGAGTGAATGGTTGTTTGTCTCGTTTGTCTCTATGTGGCCCTGTGATGGACTTGCGACCCGTCCAGGGTGTACTGCCCCTCGCACAGTGATTGCTGGACATGGGCACCAGCGACCCCCGTGACCCAAAATGGAATAAACGGGTAAAGATAATAGATGGATGGATGGAATTTAATTATTATCTTTATTATTATATCTTCCTGTGCCCGTGTGTTTAGAGGTATTCTCTGCTTCAGGATCCTACCCACAGGTGGCCTTCCATACTTCCTCTGCCCGTTAACTTGTGTCAGCTTTGTGTCAGTGGTTTTCAGCCAGTCCTCTAGAGCCTGAACCCGCTCAATGTTCAGTATCTAAGGTGAAAACAAATCACAAACATTTTACTGACAGCATCATCAGCAATAAACAGGAAACTAAAATAAACACAAACCTTTGAGCATTGCATTCCTATTACCAATATGAAGGGTCAGAACTTAGAGCAGGTTTTTTCAACTTCAGCTGCAGGTGGATTGCAAGTTCAGAAGTATTTAGGGTTTGTAGTTTTCAAGTTAAGCATATTTCTTGACAGGAACTGAAGAGGGAATGACAGTAAACCTTAATGTTTTTGGTGCAAGTTATTCAAGAGAGTAGGAGTTGCACTGTGGTGAAAAATAAAATAAGTTGCCTTCTTTTATTTTTCTGAGGCAATGCAGATTGACAGATCTTGGCGAGTGGAAGGAGCAATTTTATCCAGGACCATGTAGATAAAGGCTTTCCAGTATTGTATATTGCTTAATAGTAATGTTTCAAATGACTGAGGTGCTGGTGGAATGGCTAAAGATTAATCTATGGGACTTGACCCCTCACTCTGTCATTGTGCCTGGCAGTGGATAGACTGCTTCCTCCACTCGCCAGGAGCCGTCACTCTGTGCTGTCACTGTTCTTCTACACAGTGTTAAGGGCCCAGCATACCCCATCCAAAGTCAAACAGTCGACTCGCAGTCACGTGGTTGCGGGACGGTCATTTTCGCAAACTCCTTTCTTAGTCCACGAGACAGGTGCAGAGCTCATGGGAAACCCCTCCCACTGACGTACCTGTATATGTCATTGCACAGGTTTTTTCCCACCTAAGTCTTCACTCCGTCCCTGCAGCCACCGTTATTCCACAAATCTATCATGAAGAAAGCGCCAGACTTTTCAGCAGACAGACTCCTCCGTACACAATGTCTGGACAATCTCCATCCAGGAGATTTTGGCCATTTGACTACTTTAGTATGTGTGAAGAGTCATACAGCTGAATGGCCAAGCACATTTCTGCATTGATGAGCACGCCCACAAACTTCTGACCAACACAATACTTGACGCGTACACCTGTGAGAAAACTTCAGCCTGGGCCTTATCTAGATAAAGGGCAGGCGAACCTGCTCTGAGAACAAAATGACTATTTTATTCACGCAACTACTCAATGAGAGATGATTTTGCCGCTTCAGATGGAATATGCAGGGCCCTTAACTCATTCATTCAACCTTTATTTCTACAGGTAAATCCCATTGAGCCTCGAGGACTCATTTACAAGAGAGACCTGATTTCAACAAAGAAAGATGACAACAATGGACAACAGCAACAACAATAAACAATTATAAAAAGTAATACTGCAGGTTTTTTTAATTTATTTTTTACCAAATAGGATGGCTAAAAGAAAAAGGTAACAAAAAAAAAACAGCTAGATTCTAAGGCGAATGTAGAAAACTAAAAACAGGAACATGTCTGCATTGGTCCCTGCCAGGAGTCCAACAGATTCTTAAAGCCACTTAGAGAGGTCAAGGTCGAGAGCTTCAAATCTTTTTGTAAGATATTCCAGGAAACAGGAGCGGAGTAGGAGAAGGCCCTTTTGCCTAGTTCAGTCCTCATTGAGGGAACACTGCAGGTAATAATGTCCTGAGAGCGCACTCTGTTGCTGCACTCACGCAGAGACATGTAGGAGGAGATGCATGAAGGCAGCAGACCAAGAAGTGATTTAAAGATGAAAATGTACCAGTGAGAGAGTCTGCGTGAAGTTAATGATGTCCAGTTAACCAGTGAATACTGGGTGCAGTGGTGGGTACGATAATCACAGCCAGTTATGAATCTTAGTGCACCGTGATAGACAGCATCCAACATCTGCAGGGTTCTTGTAGGAGCGTTCATGTAAATAATGTCACCATAATCAATGGAGGGAAGGAAAGTCACAGATACAAGGCGTTTTCTAGCATTCAGGGTTAGACAGGATCTGTTTCTGAAAAAGAAACCCAGTTTAACTTTCAGTTTCTTTACCAAGTTTTCCACATGGAGCTTTAAAGAGGTGAGTCGACCAAGATACCCAAATATTTATAGGAATCAACAAACTCAATGGGGACACCATTTGAGGATAAAACCGGAGGAAGAACTGCTGGGACCCAACTTCCTATTTGAAAAAAGCATCCCTTTGGTTTTGTCAGCATTTAGGACAAGTTTGAGGCGGAACAAATCTGTCTGGATGTAGTTGAATGCAGATTTCAAAAGTTGGAAAGCCTTAGCAACAATTTTAGCTCGGCAATAAACAACTGTGTCGTCAGCATAGAAATATATGGATGCATTAGGGATGTTTTAACCTACATTATGTATGTAGATTGTAAAGAGGGTGGGTCCTAAGACTGAGCCTTGTGGTACACCATTGTTGACTGTTAAATAACTGGAGGAAGTACCATTATGTTGAACACATTGCCTCCGGTCTGAAAGATAGTTAGAGAACCAACCAATGGTGTGTTCTGAGAAACCGATTTCTGAGAGTTTATGACACAAGATGTTATGATCCACAGTATCAAAAACTTTAGACAGGTCTAAGAAAAGTGCAGCACAATAATCCTTAGCATCCAGTGCTTCAACAACGTCTTTAAGAACCTTCAGTGAAGCAGTGGTTGTGCTGTGTTGTTTCCTGAAACCAGATTGATGTGGAGGTAAGATGTTAAATGAGTCCAGGTAATTTTTGATTTGAGAGTTTATCAGTTTTTCTAGAACCTTGGCTAAAATACAGAGTTCAGAGATTGGTCCATAGTTGTTCAGTGAGGTGGGGTCACCTCCCATCAGCAAAGGAAGAACAAAGGCTGTTTCCAAGTGTCTGGGATGGAGTTTTGTCTTATGGAGAGATTGAAGATGTGGGTCACAGGGACTGTGATGATATGAGCAGCCAGCCTTAAGAAGTAAGGTGGAAGTTCATCTGGACCTGCAGATTTTTTAGGGTCAAGATCTTTTAATAGTTTATTGACCTCACTGAATGAGAATGGAGAAAAAGAGAAGCTGTGATTAACTGAGGATTGACTTGTAGGAGGGATTTGATTTGTAGAAGTTCGGTTATTAAGTGAAGTGGCTGATATTCTGTTAGTAACTGCGTCAAATAAAGAACTAGAAGCAACAAAATGTTTGTTGAAACAGTTCAGGATCTCGTGCTTATTTGACACAGGAACAGAGTTAATGAGAAGTTGTGATGGGAGGTCAGATGATTGGGGGGTGCCTGAGAGAGATTTGATGGTTTTCCAGAATCTGTTAGGGTCATTTAGATTTTTGGATGTCTGAGATAAGAAATAGTTGCGTTTTGCTGCTTTGACAACAGTTGTACATTTATTCCTCATCTGTCGAAAACTCAACCAATCAGTGTCCATGTCAGATTTTCTCGCTGTGGCCCAAAGATGATCTCTCCTGTGCAGGAGGTCAGCTAGCTCTGGAGTAAACCACGGGCTTTCTCGTCCCTTTATTCTGAACTGACGAAAAGGAGCATGTTTGTTCAGAAAATAAATGAAACTATTATGAAAAAAGTTCCAAGCGGAGTTCACGTCATCAGTTAACAGTGTAGTGAACTAAGCCTCCGGTCAAAACCTGACCCTGAAGACCTTAATGGGACAGGAACTGTTATTTCATTGATTTGAATCCAGAAATACAAATTAGCTCATCCAGAGACTTTCTAATTTGTATCCTGAACTAATCAATTGAAAGAACACTCTCTTTTTATATTGTCATTACTATTTTTACAAATGTCTTGATAATCAAAAGTGTGTTTAGTTCAAATCATTTTAAATGTTGAAGTGAACTACTCATTTTAAATCAACTGTGAAACAGTATTAATGATTTTTTAATCCTCATTCAAAGTATAAATCAAGTTAATGTCTGTTACAAAGTAATTATGCATTTTTTGATCTTCTGTCTGAAATGAGAAGTAGTGATGTCGGTCGAAAGTCAGAAAGAAGTTATTGGAACGAACTGTCATGTTTTTAAACCTCTCAGACAGAAACAAGATGAACTAGCACCTGTAGTCTGTCATTTCTCCAAAACATTTCTCTGTCTGTTCCTAAACATTTCTCTGTTTTTCTGACTTGTAGTAACCTCTTACGTCACTAAAACCACACCCCTGTTGGTTCTTTCAACCAATCAGGACTTCCCAAAAGGGACCGGAAGCAGAACTCTTTAAAAGTCGACACTTCCTAGTTCCAGTTAGTTCTGGGAGCATGATCCTAAGTTCTGGAGAGAACAGAAGTTCCATGGAGAAGGAAGACAGTGTGACTTTGCAAGGGTGAAGTCCACGCTGGTCATTTTCTGAAAGATGACACCTGTCTGGAGTGTTGATTCCGGTCATTACGCCAAAGACCTATTCAACATCTCAGGAGTTCAGCATGTTTGCTGAAATTCCACTTAACTTAACCCTATCTTTCGGGGAAGTTTATTTTGGAAGCTGGGCCAGTCAGCCTCGTCATCCCAAGTTGATGAGAAGCGGATAAATCCCTAGAGGTAAAAAGACTCAGCCTTGCTGGACGCCAGGAGAAGGCTTCTCTGAAACCCCACCAAGGTAAAGAGTCGACGCTCGGGTACCATCTAGCTGAAATCACCGGGAAACGTGCTATCTGGTTTCAAACAAGATAACTCCCCATCTTTTCTTTATTATCTTAGTTAACCCTAAGTATCCACTTTCCCTTCTTAAACTTTACTCAATCTCTATATTTCTCTGCCAGTAAAAGATAAGCTAAGCCTGCAGACATTAATTTAAGATCTAAGGAAATGTCTGTTGTTTTTAGTTGCAAGTGAGAAATCATGGCCGTATGATTTCTCATTGTAAAGCTCATTAATTAAGCTGTTATTGTAATCAATCAGAATAATCAAGTATACAATGTTTTGATGTTAAATTTTGATTCTGTTAATAAATGACCACGTTCATTTTGATGGGTCAAAGAAAATTAACGTCTCATGTCACTGATTAGACCATTTCCGACACAGTACTTCTAAGTACAATATCACTTAGTCCAGAAAAATGAAAGAATCCGTTTAAATTAAGTATAATATCATGTACTTGAACTTGTCCAGATATTATAAAACATAAGAGAGCACCCCTGAGCTAAATCCATCTCTCGGCTGTCTCATTACATACTGGTTGCACCGTACGTCTCATGGAATGGACTTTGTTATTTGTGTAATACTTGAACTGCATGTTGGCATAAAAAGTGCAGATTTCTGTTCGACTGTAAAAAGCAATGTTTTTCAGCTGTGGTGCTCAGAGAAAATACAGTGATATGTTTTCAGCTGTGGGAAGGTGACTTGCCCTGTTTGAAACTGTTATCAGCTGTGTGGTTCTGGTACTGATCCAGTTCGGTTCTAGATAACGGCTCGGACGAGTCGGTGTTCTAAGAAAAACACTGTTTTTAGAGCTGAAATTTATGTCAATGTGTTCATTTTAAAGCTGAAATTTGTACATCTGTTGTGTAACTGAAGCTGTCATGCTGTGGAAAAACGCTTTATTCTGTTTAAACGGTCGCAGAGGAACGGGTTCTGTCTGACCCGGTTCTGCTCTCGGACTCGGTTCAGATTCATTGAACGAGTCGTGTTTTGAATGGATAAAATGCTGTTTTGAAGCTGAGCGCCGTCTCAGACCACTGTTGAAAGGACTTCGTTACATTTGTAGCAGTAAAACCGTACATTTTGAAGGTTAATGGACGAAAGTTGACCGGACTTTTTCAGGCTAACACAGCTAGCTGGAATAACAAACTGAGATTGGTTGAAAACCGCTGTTTGGGTCGCTCTGATTCGCTGAGAAATGGGTGACGTGTCTGCGTTCACTCCCTCTGATGTCAGATTGTAAAACCCACCCCGTTGCTCATTGGTTGATTCAATCATGTGACCCCGGAAATGAATCTCGGTTCAACCGAAGCCTCCTCTGTGTTTAAAATCGCTAAATGGAGCTGCCACTGCTCCCAAAACTCATGTGTTCATGCAGATAGACGTGCTTGTTAAAGCGACGCCACGTTTAAGCTTTAAACCCGTTCAGAAACGCTGATGTGACCTTGTTCAGCCGATGCTAATTCTAGCTAAAGGCTAACAACCGGATGTCAACGGAACGATCCACAGGAAGTTGTCATAGACTCCTGCTGGTATAAATAAGCTTACACCGCCACCTGCTGTGGAAAGAGGAGTATAACAGTTTTCCTTAAAGGGAGACTGATAATTCCTCTCATTTTTTTTCTTTTCTTTTTTTGTTCATACAGCCTGGTTTATGAGTGACTGTTTTAAATAGCAAATTTCTGGTATATAGAACTGCTTAACAAGCGTTTGAAAAATTTTAGAATATTGCAGGTTTATTTAATTTTAAGTGCTTTAGAGTAAATGAACACTGAAATAGGCCTGGTTCTTGTATCTGTTGAAAAATAAGCACATTAAGTAACACTGCCAGAAGGAGGCATTTACTTAGAATATTCATGCTTTGGGGTGAATCCTACAAATAGGTGCCCATTCCTTTGAATAAGTTGGCTTATACAGTACTGTTGAGTGAACCCAGAGCTAAAATAGTGTGTGAGACTCACTGATAACTTAAATACAAATATTTACCTGTTGAAAACTCTAAAGTTGGCAATTATTTAACCAGATAAGTGCTGAACAGTGAATAACCATGGCAGGTGTGACAGAAAAGAATATTGATCCTTGTGAGATGAAGGACTGGTTAGAGAGAGCGTTGACGCCGCTCACAGAATCCTTACATCCATATGGTGAACAGGTGGACAGCATGAACTCAAAAGAGTTATTGGACGAGCTGAAGGATGTTGCAGAGAGTGTGACCTCTACAGACAGAACAGAGTCAAGCTATGACCAGCTGGCTAAATTGGCGCTCTTATTGAAAGCAACATTCTATGCTGTGGTAAACAAGGCTGACGACCTTGCAATAAGGTTAAACAGCAAAAAAGAGGAGTACCTCAAACTCATGGCACAGTCTAACTTTGATCAGGAGACCCGTGCGAATGAGTTACAACGTGACAGAGAGCTCTCACAAGCTCAGCTGTCATTACAAGCTCACTCATATGAGGAGAAGATAAGGGAAAGAGAGGTTAAGTACCAAGCACTGTGTTCAGACAACGATACGCTACAACAACAGTTGCAGCTCACATCAAAAGCTCTGAACGAATGCAGATTGGAAAAGGCGGCGTTAGTACAACAAGGCGTGCGTTTACAAAGTGAATGTCAAACATCACAGGAACGCTTAAAAGCCTGTGAGGAGAAACTAGCCGTAGCAACAAATGAGATTTCTGACGTGGGGCGAGCTTGTCTGGAACTCAAAGACGAACAAGGTCAGAGTCCAGGTCACCCACCATCACCTCAGAAGGATTTTGGTGCACCTCCTGCTCTTAATCTCATTCTGTCACCTCCACATGTGTCTAGCGACACACCTCCACGTGCCATTTTGGTTCCTACGATACCGATAATACAGCCTTTGCTCCCAATTTCGGATTTGCAAAAAATCTCAAAATATGTTCAACACTTTATTCCTGGGCCTATGGGGTCTACTGGTACGAAGGCGTATCTAAATTACCTTGATTTCAGACTGAGTGGTTATCCTAATGCAGATAAAATCAGTCTGATAAGGCTCACTTCAGACAGAGAGGTGTTCACCTTCATCGAGTGTCAACCTGATGCCACGAGAAGGGATTACAACCTTCTGTGTGAAGCTTTGATCAGAGAATACGACCCCTGCACGGGGCCTGGTGGCTTCCCAGCTGCAGACAAGGTCACGCAAGGGAAGCATGAACATCCAAAGGTTTATTACAAAAGAATCTTCCAAGCTTATTTTGGTTACAGGAATGAAACCGGCATGGAGGAGGAAGAAAGTTTTAAATTTGTTTTCAGCAAAAACCTCCACACTGACATAAGAACGTCAGTACAAATGATGGCTAATTTCAAGGAAAAATCCATCAATGAGATTAAACAGTGTGCTGTGAATGTGTTTGAGGCCTGTTCTCATGTTAAGACGCCCATAGAGGTGTTTCCTGGTGTAAAGGTTAAACCCCATTCGCTAGAACTGGAAGGACGGCGCGTGTCGCCTCCCCCTCCTAAAAAAGGCGAGAAAAAGCAGTCTTTTCAAACTAACAAACCGCGTCATGAAGGTGCACGCTGGGACAAAAAAGATCTAAAGGGATTGAATTTATTTCCAGAGGATGAACGTGATTATCGTAAGTGGGGTGTGCGTAGGACGAAGAGATATGGTGACCCATATTATCAGGGGAAGTCCGAAAAGGAACCCCCAAATGACGTACCTAACCTTCCTCCACCTCGGACAAAACGACCCGAGGTGAAAAAATCACAAAGGTTCCAGAAACAAGGCCCTACACCTCTGAGCTCGGAAGAGACAGAGAAACTACGCAGGTTGTTAGAAACTTTGAAACACACTGACACGGGAAACCAACCTGGAGCACTATGTAGTGATGTAATCGCTATTAAATCTGAGGGCGCGAATGACAACATCACAGATGTCGGTAGAACACACCAAGACATTGTTGTTGTGACCTCCAACAACCCCTCATCAGAAGAAGGGGGGTGAACTCACACACAAACGATGACGAGTCATCGCAAGCTGAACACTCAGAAACAGCTACTGCTGTGCTGACGGTTCAGACAAACCAAGGTTACACAGACAAGGCTGAGCGTGTGAAGAAACGTCAGAAAAAACCTAAGAGGTTTCTGTGTAACTTTATCAGAAGGGGGGTCGCCAAGAAGGCGTACCTGTCAATAACACTCGAAGGAGTCCTCACACATGAAGCACTACTGGACGGTGGGGCGGACATAACAATTATGTCAGCTAAACTGTTCGAGGAGCTGAGGACAGCCGCTGGCAGTGTTAACAGGGTAATACCTCTCACAGAATGTGCTGTAGAAATGCAGGGTCTCTCAGAGAAGAGGACAACCCTGACAGCTATAGCAATGGTTCACATGCAGATTGGCAGAATGACACTATACCACCCGGTACACGTGTCTAGTGTTGACTCATTCCCATTTTTGGTTGGCCAGGATTTTATAAATCACTTCGACGCGATTATAGATTATGGTGATCAGACGATGTGGGCCAAGGTGAGCAAACCACTGCCAATAGAAATGCCTCCGGAGTGTAACACAGACTGCCTAACAGCAGGTACCGCGGAAGGCGCAAAGGACTCCCCAGCCGAGGACACAAGCCCGGTGAGTATTCCTCTGAAATCATGTGAAACCAAAGAGACCCACCCGGTGGTCCAAACTCTGACCCAACAGGAAAGCCTCCTCTGTGAGCTGGAGCAGTCAGAGTCCACCAAACACTACCTACCACTGGTAGTTAAAGGTGTAGAGATCCAAGGATCCCACACCAACGATGCTGTTCTGTCTCTGTGGACAGATAAATCAGCAATTAACCGAGCTTTCTATGAAACCTTGGTTCACAAACACGTGGGTCTAGAACTAATTAAAAAAGCTTTCCGCTTTCCATTAGTTCCCAATAGTTTACAGGTAATGACTGCGGAAGGAGTCATTAACCTAAAACTAAACTGGAACCAACGAGAACTGGTTCATCCTTTTTTCGTGATCCAAAACTTACCACATGCAACCTACATAGGCTCTGACATTTTGATAAGGTTGGGTGTCCATGTGGACACCATCAACAAGGTGTTGTGGTCCCTAAAACCAGCCACAAAGGATCCTCCTGTGCTAGACACAGCAAATCTTAAGGCTGGGCAGACCATTCCAGAGGCCTGCCAGGTTGCTAACAACCAAACCACCACAGTACCACCTCAGGTGATTAACCTAATGGTGCAAATCCACATCGTAGCTGGACAAGCTATTAGCCATAAACAGGCATATTTTCAACCTTCTCCTGCATTTTTCAACTTGGGACTGTCCGTGGAAGCCACAAACCAAGTGAACCTTGACTCCAGGACCACATCTGTTGCTGTGTGTAACACAGGCACGGATGAGGTGATGATCCCAAAAAACACTATGCTAGGATGGTTGATTTCTACTGATTTTCATGATTTTGAACTAGGCATTCCATTTCTGGGAGGACTCCCAGATAACCTGGTACCAAGTCAAGAAGCTGGGCCAGTATGGTTCACAAAACCAACACAGGCCATAGCTCTTTTTTCAACCGATGACGTCGACCAAGGACCTCAAACCTATGGTGTCTTACCCATAGACAGGTCCGACGACTCAGAAAGGGATTCGTTGGAGCTCCCCAAAGAGCAAGAACCCTTATCAGTCTCATCACAGATTGAACAGGTGGTCGCCCAAGCCGACGCTCTGACATCTGATGAAGAAAGGGACAAACTTCGCCAAGTTCTTTTAAAATATGAAAAGTCATTTTCAACTGACTCAACAGATTGTGGGTTGACCTCACTCCACACAGTGAGCATCCCAACCCCACCCAACGCACCACCAACATTTGTCAGACAATACAAGATCCCTCTGGCAGCACATCAGCCTGTCCAGGAGATCGTTGATGACCTTTTGGTCAAAGGTATAATCAGACAATGTAATAGCACCTACTCTGCGCCTTTATGGCCAGTTTTAAAACCAAATGGTAAGTGGAGACTTACCATAGACTACAGAAAGCTAAATAAACAAGTCCCCTTATCCAGGTGGCCAATGACTCAGCTCCAACAGGAACTGCCAAAGGTCACCGATGGTAAGTACTTCTCTACCCTCGACGTCACCTCTGGTTTTTGGACCATCCCTGTGCGCGCCGAGGACCAACACAAACTAGCTTTCACTTTTGGCAGCCGACAATACACCTTTACCAGGTGTCCCTTTGGTTACGCTAACTCACCTGCAGAGTTCAACATCTTTTTGAACAAAGCATGTCCAGACGCTCAGGAGCATGGGACACTGATCTACGTGGACGACATCCTTTTGAGGCAACCAACACTGGACTCTCATTTGGCTGAGATCGACCACGTCCTAGATCAGCTAACAACTGCTGGTGCTAAAATCTCACTGTCAAAGTGCCAGTGGTGCAGAACCAAGGTGGACTACATTGGCCTCCTAGTAGGTCCGGACGGAGTACAACCACAATTGACTCGCACCCAAGGCCTAGACAACCTCAAAGTCCCCACCAATCTCAAAGAACTACAGAGTTTTCTGGGAATGTGTAATTACTCACGCCAGTTCATAGAGCATTATGCGGACCTCGCAAAGCCACTGACTGAACTCTTAAAGAAAGACGTCCCATTTGTCTGGACTGATACACAGCAGCAGGCAATGAACGCTCTTAAAGACAGGCTCAAGTTAGCCCCATGTCTAGTCTACCCAGACTACAACAAAGAGTTTTACTTGGAAGTGGGCTTCTCAACTCACTGCATAAGTGCAGGTCTGTACCAAATACACGACAAAGACAAGCGTGTTGTGGCCTATGCCAGCAAAACAATGGCAGGCCCTGAACTACGGTATTCAGACTGTGAGAAGGCTCTACTGACCACTGTGTGGGCAGTGAAACATTTCTCCTGCTATATTGGTGGACAGAGGATTATTGTTGAAACACAACACCAGCCTGTAACGTTTCTAAACAGCCAACGCATCAGAGATGGTGTGGTGACAAACTCACGTGTAGCCACATGGCTTATGGCACTTCAGAGTTTTAACCTAGACATCCGCTACGGTCAAAATAAGAAGTCACACTTGGGCACTGATTTGGCAATTTGCCAAGAATGTACACAGGATGTACTAGCCACCCAACAGCCGGTTGTGAGTAAACCCTCAGTAGCTGAGGACCCAAATCACCACTTCTTTGATAGCAATATCTGTAAAGATATGGCGACATTGTACGTGGATG
>NC_056518.1:1548847-1553782 GCF_014905685.2 Nematolebias whitei
TCAGTGGTTGTTGTTGTTGTTTGCGATCCGGCCTCTGGTTCATGACACAAATATGATCGACAGACTCAATGCAAAGAGTGCAATTTATTTTCATAGTTGAGCATTTCTTGAGTTACATTTATTACATTTCAGTAAGACTGATGCTCACCGAGAGAACATCATAAGTTTTTGGAAAAAATAAATAAAAGGTAAACAGAGACACTTTTGCAATAATTTGGAGTAAACAAATAATCGTCTTTAGGTGTTAATCTTGTTAAATTTCGAAGAACTGAAACAGCCACTCCTCCCGTCAACACACACTAACAGGCTGTGTTGCTACTATGTGGACAAGTTGGTGTTTTTGATGGGTCAGCTTAATGGTGGGTAGCGCAAAGCTAATTGGATCTGATGCTAATCACAGTTGCTCACAGGTTGCTCGTGCTGCTTACAAGCGAGATAACATTAAATGCATATTCCATTAGTTAATGCTAAGAATCTATCAGCTGGCATTTGTGGTAAAAAAAACAACAAAAATAAAACATTAAGTATCTAAAAAAGTTAAATCTGGTCCTCTGGACATTCATAAAAACAAAACAAAGCAAAACAACAAAAAATGTAGAAACGTTTCGTCTCTCATCCAAGAGACTTCCTCAGTCTGAGGTGCTGTATTCAGCTCAGTCTCTTAATCAGCAAGAATACAGCACCTCAGACTGAGGAAGTCTCTTGGATGAGAGATGAAACGTTTCTACATTTTTTTGTTGTTTTGCTTTGTTTTGTTTTTTTGAATGTCCAGAGGACCAGATTTAACTTTTTTAGATGTTTCTACCTGGATTATTGAGCATGCATCAGGAAAACATTAAGTAATTTATGTGATTCATACGTATGCTTGTGTGCAGACCTGGAGTGGTTAATCGGGAAGACTGGGAAATTTCTCAGTGGGCTGGTCTGATGTCCACTTTTAAGATTAGGTTTAAGACTCTCCTTTTTGCTAAATCCTATAGTTAGGGTCGGCTTGGGTTTCCTGAGCTGTCCCTTAGTTATGCTGCTATAGGCTTAGACTGCTGGAGGACAAACTGACCACACTTTTCACTCTACTACTGTCTTTACTTACTCTGCTCAACCTGTTTTGTATTTGTAATTATTTTCT
Organism: Nematolebias whitei; assembly: GCF_014905685.2. Lineage (NCBI taxonomy): Eukaryota > Metazoa > Chordata > Actinopteri > Cyprinodontiformes > Rivulidae > Nematolebias > Nematolebias whitei. Next base: position 1,549,974 of record NC_056518.1, read on the forward strand.
ATCCTTAACATGTGTTTTTTTTTGTCTTTCAGATACACCTGGACCTATACCTGGACCTACCATTCTGTGTTTGTTTGTCTCTCCTTTCTGTCCTCTCAACCAGCCGGTCAAATCAGATGGCTGCTTGTCCTGAGCCTGGTTTTTCTGGAGGTTTCTTCCTTTTAAAAGGGAGTTTTTCTTTCCACTGTCTCCACTGTGCTTGCTCAGGATGGGAGACTGCAACGAAGCCAAGATTCAACTTGTCTGCTGGATTCCTTAGATAGAGAACTTTACTAATTGGCTTTTCTATGTATGTGAATGTTTCTGTAAAGTGCCCTGAGACAACTTTGTTGTGATTTGGCGCTATATAAATAAACTGAATTGAATTGAATTGAACTGATGTATGGGCCACAGGGCAGGTGCTCAGTCATGGCCCTGGGTTTACAGCTCACCAGGGCTGGCTCTACCTCTACTGGCAGCTCTCTCTTTTTTTTTTTTTTTTTTTGCAGATGCACTCTGACGTAACACGTCAGTACATTTGGTCAGCAGTGTTTGAAAGATGGAAAGTAGAAAGAGCAAGGTTGGCATTGAGAAGACTAGAAATAAAGAGTAAAACTCTAGAAACTGACTCAGCTAGTGCAAAAATTGGCACCTTTTTCACTAAAACAAGCTCACAGTTTGGAGCATTAAATAATGGATGATGAAACAGGTAAGGCAAGGCATTGAACTTTGGCTGCAAACCAACGTTCAAGTTAAGTAATTATCAAGTCAGTGTATTGTGTTGTGGCATTGTGGCACATAACATACTGTTACTGTATATAATTTAAATTATAGTATGGTTATAGTAAAATAGGTTATGATGGGATTCTAATTATAAATTATAGGTGGCGCTCCTCTCTGTGACCTCAGACATTTTGTCTCCCTTGACGGAATGTACTGAAATGAAATTTCCCTTTGGGATCAATAAAGTATATTGATTGATTGATTGATTGATGTGACACCACATAACTGGGTAACTTTGTCTTGTAACCCCTCACATTCAGAAGCAAGATACATCACCACCACGCCAACCATGAACCCACAGGTCCAGAGTGAGCAGGTAGGATTACTCACTGAATATTATTAGAATTAATATAATGAAGAGTATGGTGTAGATCTAACAAGGTTTAGTCAGGTCATCTGGACCGATTCTTCTTTGTTGAAAAGTCTAGATGACCTGACAGCCTTGCTAGATTTTTCTACCTGGATTATTGAGCATGCATCAGGACAGTATACTGTAGACCTGTTCTATGTGAAAAGTGCCCTGAGATGCTAGATGATTCAGCACTACATTATTGAAACTGACCTGAACTGTTCATAAGGCTTTGTGAAAAAGGAAAATTTGGGCTGAGAATTATGACCATTTTTAAAATGTGATTTAGTGTCAGAAGCAGAGCCAGGAGCCTGTATTGATGAGGGGATTGTTCAATTTAATTCAGTTTATTTATAAAGCGCCAAATCACAACAAAGTTGTCTCAGGGCACTTTACTGATTGTTCCTGGCAGTATAGAAGGAACAGGTGAGCTGTTGTAATTGTGTGTGAACAAGCAAGCATTAGTTCCAATATAACCACTTTCTATGCCCAAACGATAGTAGGGACCTGTTTATAATTTTTATCATTAAAAGTAAAATAGTAAATACACAAAGCTCACATTTGAAAGGGAATACTGGAGTATGAAAGTAATTTGAATTAAACCTGCATATTTTGCCATAGCAAATATCTTAAATGGTTAAGTGAAATGTGTTTTCCGTATCAAATGTGCTTAAACTTTACAGATTATTGTCCTGATACACGCTCAGTAAATCTAACAAGGTTAAGTCAGGTCCTCTGGATGGATTCTTCTTTGTTGAAATGTTTCATCTTTTATCCAAAAGACTTCTTCAGTCTGAGGAGCTGCAACAAACTCAGTCTTATTCAATTCAGCCATTAGTCAAGTCAAGTCAGATTTATTTATAGAGCACATTTAAAATGGAAACTGTTACCAAAGTGCTTAACAAAAAGATCACAGCATCAAATAAAAAGTAACAAGATATATTTACAGCACATGGAATAAAATATAAAACAAAACATAATTAGAAACAATGAAATACTAAATCAGATCACCCTGTGTCCAGAGCGCACACTGTAGCTGCACTCACGTAGTGATGTAGGAGGAGATGCTGTAATTTAAAATAACTTATTTAAAATAAAAATTCCATGCCGACCGTGCGGCTCATCCATCAATCTGCCAATTGTGTGCCATATCACTCTTATTTTGAAAAACCGTGATAGAGTGAGTTCGTGATAAAAGAACCGCGAAATAGCGAGGAACTACTGTATGCAAGAAAATAAGAGGAAGAAAAAGCTGTGCGGCAAAGTCTCCCTTTGTCGAGGGATTTAAATAGTGAGTGTAGTTTTGGAGTTGAGTGTTGTTCTGGACTACAATTGAGCAGAAAATGCAAGTAAATCTTAATATTTTTGGTGCAAAATATTCAAGTGGGTAGACGTTCGCTGGTTTTCTGCTGGACTGGCCCTCGTGGTGTCTTCATAGGTGTGGGGGAAGTGTACCTGTGACCCTCGAACTGGATCAGAACCGAACCGAGGTGGCTGTGGGGGACTTTGTCTTCAACAGACCCGGTCTCAGCTTCAGTGAGCAGCCTATTACTTTTAACGAAGGACTGTCCACCTCCGCGGAATCGCTGTGTTCACCTGGAGGAGACGCACCGATGCTTTGAAGTGCCGCCGGAGCAGAACCAGGCCAGGGACATCTTCAGCCTCTTCGTCTCTCGTGCTGTGGAGCGCCAGAGCCGGACTGGAGCAGAACCGGACCGGACCAGTGTCGACTTCAGCCTCTCCAATCAGTCTCATTTTTCACCGGGGGTGCCTCTCGTGCTGTCGGGTGCGGAGGTGACGTGCAGAGAAGTAGCGTGAAGGAGCAGGGCTGCGTGGTGCTCGAGAGAAGTTCGGAGTTTGTATCAGAGTTGCTCAGGCCTCCATCCAAACTCACCTGGATAATAATTAATTTTATTCCGGATCACGCTGTTGGCCCCTGTTGACCTGAATCGAGCTAGGACCACGCCTTTCATTTCAGGAGGATTTTTTGGCAGCTCGCTCTGCTATTTGCTGCGAATTATCTGTTTCTGTTTCGGCCTGTTGATTTTGGACCCAGCTTCTGTTTCCCATGGGAGCATCCATCCATCCATCCATCTTCACTGGGGGGCCGGAGCCCCCCTCAGCCCAACTCAAACTGCAGTTGGGCCACCTTGTCGGGTTTGTTTGCCCATTTGAACTGTGATGTTTTATGATCTGAGACTCTTCTGCATCATTCATATTATTGTCATTATTTTCAGATCTCAGATTATCTGGAGTCATTGAATCTTGTTAATACACCTGAATCTGCCCATCACTGCAACTTTCACTGTTTTTGGGTTCTGAATGATCACGTCTTCATTAATGTTTCTCATGGTTCGATTATGGGGGCTAATTGTCACACTGTTAAGTCCTGTAATTACACATCAGTCACAAAAAACTCAAGAACATGTCTGATAATAATGTTGTTACTGCTCTCAGGGATTCAGCCCAACCCTGGACCCCCCATTATTTATATGACACCAAATGACTTTTAGAACGTGTCTGATCTTCATTTTCTGCATGTAAACGCACGTAGCCTTCTGAGAAAACTTGATGCCTTGAAAATTCTGGTCAGCTCTTCAGGGGCAGATGTAATCTTCATCTCTGAAACCTGGCTCAACAAATCTGTACTGAATAATGACCTGGCAATCAATGGATTTAACATCTACCGCTGTGATCG